>NW_020799118.1:16189159-16222380 GCF_003259725.1 Athene cunicularia | reverse complement strand
GGGGGGGGGGGGGGGGGGGGGGGGGGGGGGGGGGGAAGCAACAGGGTCAGCAAGGCCCAAAGCAGGACAGTGTCACTTGGGGCCTGCTCAGGGAGCAGCAGCACGGGGCCGGCTCTCTGCAGCGTGCCTGCAGCAAGAGATCCCACCAAGCCAGAAGACTCCTCTGCCCTTTCAGGCTTCCCAGCACCCTCTCAGCTCAGCGCCTATCATGTGAGCCTGCTTTGGCAAGTCTGTTTGGAGGGGATTTCCCAGCAAGCGGCCACACGAGGGCACGCTTCCACCTCCAGTCTGTCCTGAAAGCCACGCTGCTGCTCCCAGGCAGGCAGACAGGCAGCCCCTAACCCCCCGTCCCCGGGCAGGCAGGCAGCCCCTAGCCTCCCCGCCTCGGGCAGGCAGCAGTTACAAGTCCTGCCTCTGGAAGAGGTTCAGGAGATGTCTGCAAGTGCAGCCAGATCCCGCTCGCCATCCCTCTGTGAGCTGGAGACAGGGGCACGGCAGTCAGGTCCGGGACTGGAGCCCAGGCAGACAATTTGGTGACTGGGGCTGGCTGGCAAACAGGGTTTTCCCTTCCTCGTGAGCAGGAGCTGAGGATCCATATGAAGGTAGGTCACCAGGAGTGCAGCTCCCCTGCTGCTCAGACTGCCAGTGGGGCACACTGCTACCTCCAGCCAGGAACGTGGAACCTAAGACTATTTTGCTTCAAACACAACAGGCTGATACATAACATGGAGCCTCCTCACGGTCAGCCACACTGCAGCACACGTGCCTGGATACATGGAATACAGCAGGGATGTGATTTGGTTCCTTTCAGCTCCTTGGGCTCACTCTGCTTCCATGCCCCTCCAAAACAGGAGGCACAGGCTCAGGCAAGGGTAAGGACAGAAATGCTTAAGTGTGGATTCATCCCACACAGCCCTTTGATTGAAGTACTTTCAAGTTGTGAGCTTAATTGCCCTCAGCCTCAACCAGAAAAAGTGGAGAGGTGTAGGATGCCCCCAAGCAATTCAGATCCTAGACACACTGAACTGCCCTCTGGAGCTGCCATCCCTCACCGCTGCCTGCCGGCTGCCCGCACTAGCACAGGCAGCTTGTTGTGGCTCAGCTTCAGCTTGTCTGGCCTGAAGCATTTCTGCCTGTCAGGTGCTTTCAGATCCCACAGTTACTAATAAACACATCTCCCACCTAGGCAGTCAGTCCTACCCCTCCATTTCAGCCCCAACAGCTCTCATGCCTTCCCCACATGGAGCACCTTCCTCACCACTCACCTCTGTTGGGCCTCCAGATCTTCTCCATGCCGTGCCGCATGAGGACGATACGGGACAGCTCCGTGAAGGACTCTATGACGTTGAAGTTGCACAGGGGGCTGACCTCAAAAAACGTCATGCAGTTCTTCTCTGCGTAAGCCCGGGCCTGCTCTGTTGGCACCTGCCTCTTGAAGGCAAGGTGAAGCCTGTTTCCCACCAGGATCCGAGGGACACCTGGGGCATGCTTAGAAAAGGAAAGAAGTGGAGAAATCATGGCTTGTCCTTAGCAAGGGCAGCCTACACCCAACATTCTGCTTAGCTGCAATAGCAGTGAAAGGCAAAGAAGTAGAAACTGTTCTGTGATCGAGAGGGACTGCCAAGCAGTACTACAACATGACAAAGAAGACTAATTTATCCCCTCCCACAGTCCATTTTAGAGGGAACCTTGCTAGACCATTCCCAAACCCTTTCCTACCACTCTGGATTTATAAAGAGGTGGGGGGCAGACACTTATCCCCCTGCTTTGCTGATCAGCAGACTGTCATCATTTCCTCTCCAAAGCAGAGCCATTGTTGTCCCTGTATCAGAAGTGGCACCTCAGGTGACACCTCCCCAAATTTTTGCTAAAGGTCACTGCATGTGTTCTTCCATTCAACTTACCTCATCTATTTCCTTTATCCATCGGTCTATCCCATCAAAGGACCAGCGATTAGTGATGTCGTACACCAAGAGAATTCCCTGGTGGAAGAAAATCAGAAGCAATCAGGAAGTTTCACAGCAGACAAAATGAAAGGGAGACACACCTGAGAGACCACCTCCATATGCAGAAACCAAAAGGGTAAGGGACAGAACATTACTCCAGCTGCATTATTTGTGTGCTTGCCAGAGCAAAAATTGAGACAACAGGTCTGTACTAACAGTTCTAGACTATTAGGGAAAGTTTTACTCCAGTTTTGGCTTGAACATCCCTCAGATAATTTCCAAAGCAGCAGTCTCTACTAAAGGAGGAGGAACTGCCTTGATAAATGGATCTGAAGGAACAAAATGGAACAAAACACACCTTCCTCCTGTCACAAATCTGATACCAACTCACCGAGGCAGAAACAGTCTTTTTCTTTTCCCCTTATGCAGAACAGCTGCATTCAGTGGTAGGATGGTAGTAGAACATGAAGTTAATAAAGCACACCCATCTTCCACATGTTTTCCCTCTCCAGAACGTGCTTCATTCTATCATCCCTTTGCTGGCAAGGAAAAAGGTGAGTGATGCCAATAAGCAACACAGCATCTCTGCAGGACTGAGACCTCATGACCAGGATCCACTCTGGGCTTTGCCGAAGGCAGCCAGTGTTCCTGTCACTGCCCCACGGGCAGAGAGTGAACAAAGTACATGATACTGGCAACTCCTAGAGGGACAGATCAAAGGTCTCGCTGTAGGACCTTCCCCCTGGCTTTCTTCTGGAAAGAGAGGTACCTACAGCATCCTCAGGCCCAGAGCCATCTTCCCTGAACACCACCCACATCCACAATTCACTTCCCAGTCACCTCTCGAGGTGCAGCACAATGATGCTAGCAACCAGGACAGGCAAAACTCAAGGCAGAGCTGTTTTGGTGTGCCTGCAGCTATGATGACATGAAGCAGTGCCTTGCAGAGCCTCCACCCTTGCAACAAGCCCAGCTAGCAGGACTTGGGGCCACAACCAGAGTGCTGGACACCACTCAGGTCCACAGCAACTCCTGCCAAGCGAGCTTTTCTTGAATCAAAGTATTTCTGAGGACAGACACAAGGGAAGTAGGCTATGCACAGCCCTGCAGGCACACAAGTCAACACATCAGGAGCTGCCTCTCAGTACCAGCTGGGTACATAAAGCATTTAGAGAATTGTCTTAAGCAGCAGCCTTTCTGCAACTCTCCCCTTATTTTTCTGACTTCTTGTCACTCTCTTCTTTGCAATCAAGGACATTTCAAGTGACAACAGGCACTTCAAGGTTACTTTGCAGAATTGCAGTTAAAGATGCCCTGAAATGGGAACTAAGGAAGAACAGATGATCTCGCACTGTGGGAGGAGGCACCCCAGCGGGGAACACAGCAACGGATGAAAGGTAACCCAGCAGCAGGAAGACTAAGCTAAGGGCAAAACAAACCTGCCTGTGCTAGCCTCCAGGATAACAGATCATTTAGCAACAAGGTCAGCAGAACCAGTCTTCTCTGATTCAGGGGTACCCTCCAGGAACAGCCGTCCCTACAGCAAGTCCCCAGTGCAAGCAAAAGACATCTTAAGTTAGCAAAGGAAAGTCTCAGCTGGCAGCCTCCTCCTCCCTAAGAGATACCTAGATACAGCACAGTGAAGGAGCGAGCTGACAAACTGCATAGCATCTGTCCTGGTAAAAGTCAGAGACCATCAAGCCCTCTCACATACCAGTGGAATTGCTCCTTTATGCACTGAAATAGAAGATCCACTACACAGATGGCAAATGCAAACTACCCAGCCCTCCTGGAACACAGCTTTACAATATTTGCTTCTGTCAAAGCCTGTGATGAACTGGGGGAAACCTGTACAGAAGGCATATACATGGTACACCTCAAGTTTATGAAAAAGTAATCATTTGCATGAGATCTGGAGCACACGGGAATGACAAATGCCAGGGCACCTGAGCCACAAAGGCACTTGAATCCTCATAATAAAGACACTGAGCTGGCACTTGAAGTGTTCCCCCAACTTGGAAAAGCTGAGTATGCTGGGTGTGCCTCAACATCGTCTGCCTTTCTCTCACAGCTCTGTCAGAATAAGTAGCTCTGACAAAGCCCGCCCAGTTTTATAATTTTTAAAAGTCTTGGTCAGAACAATTCTGATTCTTGAGCTTTATCCCCAGCCTCATTGCATAGCTCTTCCACCGCGGGCAGTCATTCTCCACACAAAGATTTGCGTCCTTGCTGGCCCTCCAACATCTACGCATCTGCATTTGTATCATTTTCCGAAAGGCTCAAATGTACAAAAACAGAAGGGGAGAGGCTACAAAAGGCAAGTTATGCTCGGTGGGTTGGTCTTCATGTTTGATAGCCCAATGTGAAGAGTAAGCCCTTCAAAGTTTGGGTTTGAGGTTGTTCTGAGGGACCTGATGATGAGTTTTCATAACTGCAGAAGTATTTATGGGGTGGGGAAAGCAGATGCATCTTCATCTTTCTCAAAGGAAAGTCTGGAGCTCATGACTAGTCTGTCATTTTTTGCAGTGTCATTTCTAGAACAGACAAAAACCTTTGTATTCAAAAAACAATTGGAGATTGTTTTTGTTTTGGATAAGAAGAGAATTGGTTTCTCCTAGGTTTAGACAGGAAAAAATAAGAAGTAATTATTTTCCATAGTTAAAAAACCCACAAAACCAAAGATACTGCTTTCAAGAACCCAATCAAGAAATACCTACTACCAGGATACATCACATTTATGTGCATTTTGGGGGGAGAAAAAAAAAAAAGAAAAAAAGACTCTGAGCTTATTTCATTTTTGTTATATTTGTTTTGACTTCTAACTTCCAAGGCTGCACATGTGAATGAATGAGAGTCAGGAAATAACAAAGCAAAAAGTTTGATGACCCCCTTCCAAGACAAACTGACAGTAAGTTAAATAAAGTCTACTTACTTTATTTCTGGATTGACAAGTTCCTTTAGCCAAGAGAAACAGACCCAAGACCTAGTTTGTGAAGACTGCTTCTGCCAGAAATATGCTCCAGGAGGAGAGAGTTTTTAAGCTTGCTGGCAGCTGCAGCCTGGATCTTCTTTAAATAGGAATAAGGATAAAACATCAGCAAAAATGCAGCCCCAAGTTCTCAGGAGCAGGATGGAAGGTCAAGACCATTTCTAAAGGCAAGAAACAACACACTCTGCCAGCATACCCTCCAAGTCATAACACAGCTCCATGACATTTAGAGTTAAGGAAAGGAAAGCTTCCCAAAGGTCAGAAGACACCAAGGCCAAGTTGTCTAATGCCTTGCTTCTGTCCTCATCCTCCCCAGCCTGGGTATTAAGATCAGCTTTACTGTAACTCAGCTGAAGATGGAGGTAGAAGTCTTAAAAACCTCTGGCCAGCTCATGGTGCTGCCAGATAACCTCGTATTTCTTCCAAGTAGCGCTGGCATGCTCCAGACACCACATTTCTAGAGCACACATCCCAAATACACTTTGTAATTACCATTTTCTCCCTTAGAGAGAACAGCATGCAGCCATGCATGCAGACAGGGAGCTGGCTCCAGCTCTGCAGACAGTTCCAAATAAGAGCTGTCTTTTTTTTTCAGCCTTTTTAAAAAAGTCTCCTTTGGACTAATGTGCACAGAATTTTAATTTACTCAACTAGACAAATGAACAGTTTCCCATTTGCAGCCTAAATTGTTCTCTAGTGCCTAGATGGCTGTCAACACCATAGTAGCTCCATACCTCTCAATTTTTAGTTTCACAAAGCACCTTTGTAAGCACTATGTACCCCATGTTCCCACAGCATGGAGTGAAAAGCTGCACACTCAGGTTCTCAGATCAAGAGTATTCTGGACCCCCACCAACCCTCCAACAGCCTTTCTTCTTCTTCTCCTTAACCTGCCTACAGGCTTCTGTGTGAGGTGGAAGATGACTGGACTCATCCCCAGACCTGTCTTGGGTCTTTTGACAATTGATTTTCAAAGTTCATTTCCACTGTTTTTGTTTCACACTACTGGGATTGGCATGATCCTAAGCATACCAGTGTCAGAAATTTCCACATGAGTACATCGTGTAGTAAACAAGGAACATGGACAGATAATCCGTTATTGTATCTAGCAGCACACGTGGACACTTACTCTGCCAAAACCCAAACTTGTTTTCAACAGGAGTTTACACAAAGATCTGTTCACATAACCAAGGGGATGTGGGGGGGAAGTATCAGCTCTGTCTTCTTGCTGCAGGTTTCAACCAGGCTTATAAGCAGTAAGCTTTCAAAGGTGAGAGAGAAGCAGCATGCTCACCCATCAGTGCAAAGCAGACTTCTGTGACAAAGTTCCTCAGATGCTTTAGGAGCTGGATGTCCAGCTGCTTGCACAAGCAGGCAAGAACACTGCTGGGAGGAAGCAAGTGCTCGCACAACTGCAAAAGGCTCAGCTCAGTGCAGGCAGGTGACAGAGTGGCCAGGAAAGTGTCACTCGCTGGCATTCTCCATCTATTCTGTTATTGAAGAAGCCTGGAAGACCCCCCACCCCCAGACTAGATTTCTCTGGCTCACAGGACAAAGTAAACTATAAAGATCAGTTGACACTTTTCAGAACACCTTGTCTTTCCTGCCTGCTCTTTCCAAGCTATGTTTGGTCATGCCTTTCCACATAGCACGGGCTCCACATAGCTCACGGGCAACTACATCCTGCTGCCTAACCACTTCCCAACAGCATAACACATCGTGGGGGTTTATTTATCACTGAGCTTTTGATAAACATTTTGGCAGGCAGGGGGAACTTCTCCAGCAGCTGGACAACCCCATCAAAATGATCCGGAGCAGGTAAGGTATTTGCGCAAAAAAGAAAGCCATAAGGTAGAGCAGAGTCTACATCTCAGAGTCTGCTGAGCTGCCAAAAAAGCTACCACCTCCCTGCATAGTAAGAAGCCCTGAACAGGATAAACAGCAGCTACCCAAATCACCTGCCTAAGCAGAACTCAACAATATTCATTATTCTGTTAGGGCTGCAGCTTTGCAGTAAGATGGGAGCATTTTTCAACAATTCCTGTAGATAGTCTGAAGTCATGAAGGACCTTCTGTTATCACACTGTCTGGGAAGAGTTGGCAAGCCACATTTTCAGAAACAGTTTAAATCACTGGCACATGAGGACATCAGGAATGATACTAGCACTGCTTCTTCCCTGCTAGATCTGAAAGCACCACCACAACTCTCTTTCTCCCCTCCGTGATGACTCTTGGAACAGCTTGCATTTGCTCACAGCAGCCAGAAGAGCCACGCCTGCACACAACAGTTGAGATCAGTATGTCAGCTCTGCTGTCAGTATGATTGAGACCTTAAAGCCAAGCAGAAAAAGCCAAAGAGCAGAAGTCCAAGAGCAAAATGAAAGCTTTCTGAAGCACCTTTAAGTATCAATAAATACCTTGCACCATGCACTACACTGTCACAATATAAAAATGCTTCTGCAACACAGCAAGTTCCAGACTCCTCGAGTTTCTTTTGCAGGTTGCAACACTCCTGGGTTTCCATCCCTCCCCTCCCCTGGCCCTGCAGTCACCATGACAGGGCCTGCACACTCTCCCTGCCCTACCAGCGCCTAGAGGCCAGTGCTCTGCTATCCCAGACACAACTGCTCCTCTTTTGCCCCAAAGCAAGACCCTGAAGCAACATGGTCAGGACATGCTGTCCCAGCAGACCTTAAGAGGGAAGGGATGATAAAAGCAGCTGTGATAAGAAAGCAGAAATTCAAACCCCAGCAAAGCACTAAGAAAAAAGGAGGGGGGTCCCAGGCACACCAGTATGCCACAAGCCTCCACCTTGAGCCAAATTGCTCATTATAACCCTAATGAGATCAGATCAGCTATGCAGGGCAAAATGGCAAAACAGATCTGTGATCCTCACAGCAAATCCTGAGGCAAACACAGCTGGTCTGCCTTGGCTGAAAGAAGGGACTGATCCTCATTTGAAGCCAGCTCATCAAGGACAGTGAAGCTAATTGACTTTAGATGTTTTCCAGAGAAAGAAGTTCCTGCTGAGCAAGAAAGCCACATGGATATGTAGCCAGGCAAGTGGCTCAGAGCCTAAATTGGGGAAGGCATCAAGGTATTCAAGGAGAGTCCTTTCACCGAGGAGGGACTAGCCTGAAGTCCAGACTGAGCAATGCATGAGGCTGTGCTGTGGGGGAAAGGAAAATTCCTGAGAAGGTCTGCTCCCTCTTCGGAGACTGTTTTTTCACTTTGCAACCTCTCCAGGGTTTACCTCAGAAGATTCAATTCTTATCATGACACTTGAGAAACAATGGGGGGAGGGGGGGAAAGTGAGGTGTGCTTCCCCCACTTGAAGCCACTTTTCATACCAAGTACTCTATTAAGCACTGGCTATTCAGATAGACCCACCCCACTCTCAGTCACCCCTGGAAGGGCTGCCAGGTTGCTGAGGCCAGCCTCCTGCTCCCACAGCTAATCTGTCAAAGTCCTCTTTGGAAACTTATTTTTCAGGCTCCCCTTGTGCTCCTTACAGGAAGCTCAGCTCCTTACGGGAAGCTCAGCTCAGTCTCAGTCCTCTATTCAGTGAAAGCCTTCTGCTAATCTTTAGTGCGAAGGTGCTCGTGGCCAGTTTATACCAAGCTGTTCTTCTACAAATACCACACTGCACTTTAAATAGAACTTTTCCCACCACCTCTCTTCTCTGTTGTATTTATTCTTGCTGAGCTTTTGGCTTGTTAGGTTAAAAAAGCTGCTTCTCTTTCCTCCAAATGGATTTGCATCAGGCTTCCTACAGCAGAAGTCTTGAAGTCTGATGATACCAAGAGAGGAAAGCAGACAGCTAAAGCAAAGAAGTCAGTACAGCACACAACATTAAATACATTTTGAAAAAATAAAGAGAACTCACGAACATTTTTTCTCTTTTCTCCCTCAAGGGTTAAGTTGTCTTTATGCTAATGCTATGCAAGAAGTTAGCTTCTGCATACTGAAAATAACTGGGGGTGTTGAAGTCCATTCCTGCAGTCATACAGGCATTTGTTATTCAACACAGTCCTCTTGCTTTGGTTAACCATTAGGAGTTTAAGTTAAGATGCTTCCACTTCCATTGAAAGTTGTGGTGAGTTAAATTTGAGAGACATTATCTGTATTCCTGTTTATACAGGAATATTGCTGTATCGCCACATGAGAACCAATCACTTGATGCTGAAACAAATCTAAGTTTTACTCCAAGCCACCTGAAGATCTCCAGGTATAAGGACTCCAGTCATCAGTCTTCAAGAGGCACCATCTTTTCACTGTGCTCATCTCATGAACACTTTCAGAGGGCAGTGGAGATATTTCACTTGGGAATTACCCCTCCTCCTACCAGGCAGGATTGCTGTTTAGGGCTGTTTTGTGGTTTTTAAAGGTAAAGCTTGACTATTTTGGCAGATCAGGATTTAGTCATCACAACAGTACTGTGGAAAAGGCATTTGCTGCACAAGCAGAATGCAGGCCTTGAGGAAAAGGCGTACGCTACACCTTGCTGTGCAATCCCCATACCCCAGCATTCAGCAATAAAGCATTCACATTAAAGGTCCCTCTCCCTGGCTGATGAGGTTTATTGTGAACATCTCTCAGACAGAGTCCTTGGGAGAGCTAAGCAGATAAGACGGATGAGGCAAGCCTTGCAGATGTTCAGGTGTGAGTTCCTAAAGCAATATTGATAAATACAGCAGAAGGGCAAGGTGTTGCCTCCAAAGCAAAGAAGGTCAAGAACTTTATTTTGAGGAATGAAGACAAAAGCAATCCGTTTCAAGCTTAAGGTCAGCCTTATGACACCTTATGGCATCCAGTGTCAAATGTAGTGCCAGGGAAAACAGGGGGCAGGAACCCTTCTAGACAGATGTGTACCTGTCTCTCCATCCTGTTCAAGTATTCTCATCACTACTTGTTTTACCTTTCCTGCCTGCCCAGTTCACTGTGTGGTGGCAGCAGCTACAAGTTTGGCACGTGGGTGCAGGTTCTGCTGCGTGCAGCCCTGTGGAGACATAGCACTTGTTCTGAGGAGCTCACAGTCTACATGAAGGGGAGGAAGTCTTCTGTACAACAGTTTGGAAGAGCAGGTCATGCTGCAGACAGGGTTAAAAGCTCTGGAAAGCCTGTTGCTTTCTATTCCCCGTTTGGTCTGGGCACCTGACACAACAAGGTCTCAGAAAAAGACTGACCAAAACTAAGTTATGTGGTCATCAGAAAACCACACTGACTGATTCTGTTCATTTATAACTAGTAAGGGAAGTGACATGGTCTCAAGCCCACAGGTTATATTAGGATTGGATCTCTAGATTTTTCTGAAGTGTAGTAAAGGCAGAGGGAAACAAAGTCACACATGGGACTGAGCATGTGAATGGGAGATCCCGTACTCTCCCACTGCAGAAGGCACAGTCGAACACTCCTTGCCTTGCACTTCTGCAAGCACCAGGAAATTGGCCTCAGCTTCAAAGGAACTGCCTCAAAGCATCCACAACCCCCGAGATGTGCACAAACAAGAATAAATGAGACACTGGAGGAGATATCAACAGCACATCCCAGGCAAAGTGCTCTCATGTCTACAGCACAACCGAATTTGCAGGAAGTTTTAGAGAGAGAGCATGATAGATTTTGCCAGTTAGCAAAGCAAAGGTCTACAGCTACAAGGAGCAAAAAGCCAAGAGCTTGAATAAAAGTGGCAAAGTTTCCCAAAGGCTGGGAAGCTGCCAGGATACTGGCACAGTCAGGAGGTTGATATAGAGTTTCCGACTCTTAGTGTCTAAGTGAGGAGGAATTTTCTCCAAGATTTTCCAATTTGGAAACAAAAGGAAAAAAACAGTAGTTCATTTAACTTAGGGAGACTTTATCCTGGAGGAACCTTGTCATGTTACTAAAAGGATGACTGTAAAGCTGTAAGAAAGCACTATAAACAAACAGCAATTTTTCAGAGGACCACAAGTTTTCTGCTGTTCAGAATCTAGATGCTATTCTGGAGTAGGGCCCAAAGAAGAAATTCAAGATGTAACGCTCCATCTTATGTTTTAAGGAACATACTTTACGATCCAATTGAGCTGCTCTAGTTTCAAGTCTGCATCAAACATGCAAAAGTAGGAGCCACCCTATTTTTGGAACTGACTTGAAGGCAACACAGACTGGAAGAACTCCATTGGGAAAGCCAGTGTCATATTTAAACAAATTTGACAAATCTCAGAAAGTATGAGCTCCCACATTAAAGCTTAGGCAGATCTAGAGCTAGAATTGCCTTGTCCTCTATAACCCCATCTTCTCAGCCCTTCTCTAGAAGCTAATTCTGAATGTAGTCTGCAATAGACCTTTTCTGCAGGACTCTAGAAAAGTCTGTCATTGACTCTATACCAAGCAGCAAGATGACATGCAGCACCTCTTAGCATTTACACAAATCCCACCCTTTTTGTGCTTGATGTGTTCCTCTTCAGAGCTCTTTACTACAGCATGAAAGATTTTTACAGCCTAAAGGAAAAGCAAGTGTGTCACATCAAAGCACTGAGATCAGCACTTACCTGGGCTCCTCTAGAGTACGATCTGAAAATGGTGCAAAATCTTCCTTGCCCTGATGTGTCCCTGCAACAAAGAAAAGTTAAAGCTATGAAATTTGAAGAATCGAATCCCATACTGCACATCGCTTACTGGATCTAAAAAAAAAAAAAAAAATTTAAAATGAGTGATAATCTCATCAGATCTATAGAACATGCATGGTACCCAAACTGCTCTGCACAGTGGTTTTGGGGAAGAATCAGTGGGTGCCTCACCACCTTTGGTTACAGACACACTCCAGAGGTTCTTGCTGTCATCGTGCTTCCCATGGAGAAGGTACAAACAAAAACCACTCAGCTTCAGGACTACCTTGTGATGTATGAGGATGTAAGTAATTTTACTCCCTTGGGCAAAGGATTTTCTCCCTAGTTCCCTACAGTCTATGGGAGTTCAAAGTCACAGTGAGACTGCAGACCTCTCCTAGTCATGGAGAGTAGCTGATCTATTGTATAATGAACATAACCACTCAATATAGGAGAAATTGTCTTGCGCTGTAAATTTCACTTATTTTTCCAAACATATTTTAACCAAAAATGAAAGGAAATATCTTTATACCCAGATCTCTGACACACCTGGTTGATCATACCCTACAGAGAGCTCAGGAACAGGACTAGGGAACAGCATCTCCAGCCCACTGCAACAATAAGTGGCTATTCAGTCACTATTATTTGTCCTGACTGCAACTCTTGATGGGGTATAAATAAGTTTGACTACATTGTGAGCACCTCTCAGTGCATGCGGGAACATCTGGGACAGTAAGCCAGGGCCCAGCACACTGATATTATCAGGATACACTGAAATGTGTCAGGGTAATTAGACATGTTATGATGTTTGTCATATCCATTCACAGGGCCAGGATAAAAGACACATTAATGACCACTGAGAAGCCCGATGAATCTCTCAGCCCCAGATTTGCACCAGCTATACATAAAAGGCAATGACCTCACATTCAGGACAGTCATTCTTTCAGATCTAAAGCTTTCAAGGATCATATTACTGATTCTGGATAGCAATCCAACCGTCTGTGCTTACATCTCTTCCTCCCCCAACAATCAAATATGGAGTTGCATAAGAAAAGTAATGGTAAAAGATTACACTAAGGTATCATAAACCAATGCTACTAGATTTTCAGGTCCTGTGCTGGTTCTTCAGCTCAAGAATTACAGTATAAAAATAAGAGAGTTTCAAGAGGTAAGCAATAATTAACTACACACTTGAGACTGAAATGTTAAAATAGACATCTTACAAGAGAAAGAATATAAGTGGCACATATAAACATACAAGCTAGAAGAGATAAATTAGCTGCTTCTGTTCTTTTGTAAGAAAAATGAGGACATTCAGCTTCAGAGAGCAGGGTTATAATTAAACCACAAAACTATACACTACTAGAGTCAGTCACTGGGGCTGAGAACATGGTGTTCATTCCTATTTAACAATTCACAGAGATTACCAATATTGCCGTTACTTGACACAAGCACTGGTAAAGGGACTATTTAACTTCATGTTTTAGGGCCTGTGTCATTCCCTACTAGATCTGGGTGAAACCCGGAACAGGGGCAGGCTACCTATCCTTCCTCTTTCATCTACAGGATTGCTGTGTCAGCTTCTCAGCAGGTTAAACCTCAGGCAAACCTTGGCCCGAAGGACGCCAGAACTCCCTCTGGTGCTGACAGATAAGGCAGGAGTCACCCCTCCCATGTAGTGTCTTCCATCTCCATCCCAGCGTCAGGTCACTCCAGTAAGTCCTGCTCTCCAGGGGTTTACCATTCTCTGACACTAACTGTGAGGACCATTCACTACTCTTGTTTTCATTTTCTACTCAAGTCATTGAGAAATATCCAGCTTCTGTGGGGCCTCACCCATTTTTTTCTCTTCCTTTCCTATTCTCTTGTCTGTATTTCTCATCCTAGGATTTCAGGAAAATCTAGTATTGCTTCCAAAATAGTTCTGTCTCCTCAGTGATTGAGAGCTGTATGGGAACATGGTCAGGTATGACAGAGAAAGACTGAAATGGGACTATTACAGCGAAGAACAGCAGGCTGTTTGTGCTACTTGATCAACAAACAGAGAGGTCTGGTTTGTTAGGGTAACTCACTGGTTAAGAACAGCTAGTGAGCCTCACTGCAGCCTGGGGATGCTCTGTGCTCTCTGCAGCTTGGTACAGCATCCCACTAGCAGCACCACAGCTCCTGCTCACCGGTCCTGCGCTCACAGCCAAAGTGGCCCAGAAACACTCACCAGAGTTCCAGCTTGACCCTTCTGCCATCCAACAAGATAGTAGTGGTCTTGTAGTCAATTCCTGAAAGGAAACCAATAAATAAAAGCTGATCAAACACTGAGCAGATCTTCAGAGACAGACAAGAAATCTGCTCTGCCCACCCAGATCTATCATTCAGTTTACAGAAAGTGATGTTTTCTCCCTCTTGCTCTATTACATGTTTGTGGAGGGCTAGAGACTTGATAGAAATAGACCCCTGCTTCAAGGCAAAGACTACTCTTGTGGAGCTCTATCCCTCCTCCCTAAAAAAATAGTTAACCCCTAGACTGCTTCTTACTTCTCTTAATTGGATAAAACCTGTTATGACTCGAGCTGTAGGAGATTCGGTGGTCTGTAGCATTATCGCACATGACAGTGTTAAATTACAGACTTTTGGGGGGTGAGCCAGAAAGACAAACAATTTAGAAGCATCTCTGCTAAGTCAGCCTGTAGATCCACCATCTCTCAACAAACATCACTGCCTGAAAAAGTCAAAGGATATTTTGGGAGGCGGCTGATACTGAAAGCTTGTCCAGAGAATGCAGTTTCTTTTTCTGAGCACATCTTGTGTATCATACAGGACCAGATAAGTCTAAAAGCACTCCCCCTTTATCAAGAGCTGAGAATGCAGCACGGACAATTGCTTTTCTTAGAGCCATAGTACCAAAGGAGCAGAAGACCCTCTAAACGACACCACCAAGCTGTGCTGAGAAGTGACTCATTCATACAAGGGGTGCCCAACACCTTCAGATACACAGAGTTTGTTAAAAACTGAGAGCCTGTCTCACATTCAGAGAAGTTTAAAGTAACATGTTCAAACCGAGGCAAACACACCGCTCCCCACGGCCCCAGGCACAGGAGGGAAGAGGCAGGACCGCACCTCCCACCTCCTTCCCCAAAGCCTAGGCTTGGGAATGGCCAAGGGGCACCAGGTGCCCAGGAAAAGCAGCTTCTCTACAAGCTCCAGTTAATAAGCTTCAAGTGTACTGAAGTTGCTTAAACAAAACACCGTGCACCATTACTGCACACGCACTAAAGCATAAACTAATATACAATCATCTTTAATAAAGCAGAGTCACTTTGCTCCAATTAGATCAACTTTATTTTTAGCTCTTACCAATAGATATCGAACTTTGAATCCATATTAAAAACCCACCATTGTGTTAGGACCTGTATTTCCCTTCTCCTGCAAGGAGAATACTGCCCTGATAACCAAACAGACAAGTTTGTCAATAAGGCAAATGGATTTTTCTGAGTCATCAGCTGGAGCTCCCTGTTAGTGAAAAACAAATTAGATTTCAGCCTTCACAGGGTGCTATAAAAAGCGATAAAGATAATTATCTTAAATTCCAACTATTTCCAGTCCTTTATCACAGAAAATAGATAGTTTACATTTTATCTTCCTCCAGAGATGAGTGAATGATCTGTATTTATTTTCAGGCGGATAATACATCTCCTTCATCCCCAGGGATGGCAAGCAGCAGCGTGAGCAAGTCTGCTCTGCAACCAGGAGGGAGCATCCACACAATTCCCCCCTAGTTCCTGAACCAGGATCATCCCCCAGCACAGGCTCACAGGCCATTAGGGAAGGGGCTAATTAAGCCCACTGCCCTGTTTCTGATGCAAAATCCCCAGAGACTCTGCTGTATTCAGAACTGCCCCATTTCTGGTTAGGCACAAGAGCTTCTTGCAAGGAGTAAAGTCCTCAGCATCCTCCATGTTAGCAGCCCAGGCACATGGATGGAGTAGTTGCATGAAAGCACCAAGGAGGGGGAAATAGAGACAGTTTCCAGGGCACACACTTCCAAAATTGCTACCATTGAGGTGAAAGGAATTGCTCGACTATCAGCTTTTAAAAAGTGAGAGAGGTTCGGCTTGACTAGAAAGAGAAGAAAAATTAATGGAAACACCAAATACACAAACCCAAAAATGCCTTTTGTTAGGCTCCATGCTCACAAACTGCCCAGCCTACATCCCCAGAGTGGGTTCCCTGTCCCAAATTTACATAACTCAGGTATCAGTTACCAGAGCAATGTTTTACATACCCACTCCCTCTGTGCCCATCTGAAACTACACCACATACTTCAAACCAGCAATGTTGGTCTTTGGGTAGAACAATATGGTCATGACCAAAGTGGGCAACCAGGAGAAAACAGCACTGGAAAATTTCCTGAGCTCCTGCTGCAACTGCTCCTTGCTCCAAAGCTGATCAGGGACAATAAAAAGGCAAAGTAGAAGTCCTTCATGTTCTTCACAGTGATGCCTGTGCTCAGAAGAGAAGGTATGAGAGATGAAGGAAGTATGAGGTGCACGGTTGTACCTGCCCCTGCAGATATCCCTTCCCAGGGGATAGGCAGGCCCATCGTTTGTGTGGGAAATTAATAGAGCTCACCATGATGGAGCAGCTCTGGCAGACTCTCCAGACACATGCTGCCCACCACACTTGACGTCAAATGCCAAAGCACAGAGAAAGGAAAGTACCAAATCTCTCACTTTACATTTCCAGACAGCTGCCAGTCAACAGGTTTTGCTGACTGGCCTCAGGGCAGTCTGTGTCTTTGTGCAGAACTTCTCTCCTTGGCATCAGAGCGCTGGAGGTGAAGGGCAAAGGATCCTGAGGACTGCACCCCTGCAGTACTGTTATGGAACTGTCCCGAGGAATTCACATACTCTTGAGTTAAAAGCAAAGCTGTTTTGACCTGTCATTCTAAGCTACAGTCAGCATTTAAGCAGTATCTGATAACACAGGTTGGAGGAAAGTGATGCACTTTTTAACTTGCATAGACCCAAACTGGGACTAGGGACTAAATTTACAACAGGTTTTTAAGCAAATTCTACCTACAAGCTCACTGATAAGGACCAAAACTGCAACTACAATAATTTTTTAGAAAATTTCATCTTCCCTCTTCCATAAACATTCAGTGGGTCAGGACAGCTCAAAGGGACTCCCTTTAAAGCTTGCACGCAATGTAATTTTTCCTTTTGGTCTGTTTTTTTCCGCTGGTTAGCACTCTGAGCAGGACACAGCTCACAAGCATAGCTCTCCTGTAGCTGTGCAGGACAGCCATGGATCACTGATGCTAGAAATCTTGCATCACACAGAGATGCCCTTAAAATCACAGGACTCACCACAGCAGCTAACACGGCTACTAGCCACCTCACAGCTGGTACCTTGCTATTTTAGTCCCAATAACACATGGCAGTTTCCCGAGCTGTAGCCCAATACTCCTCCCATTTACAGTTGACAAGGAAGCCAAGCAGCCCAGCTCACTTTCCTAGGCCTAGCCTGAAGCTCAAGCTCAGCCTTGGCCTCCCCCTCATCCCAAGGACCCAGACACAGAGGTTGCTAGCCCCGGCCCTACCACGCCAGGGCTGCTCATCTGCCTTGTCAATTCAGTTCAGTTCAGAGGCCAGTAAGTTAAGGGAAGTTTTAAAAATTTGATTTCTGTAGTTGACAGGGTTTCCCCCACCTGAGCATCACCTATGCTCGCAGCCAAGTACAGCTCATTTTGAGACTGACATTTATTCTCCGCCAGAACATGCTTTCATCCCCCGGAAGGGATGCGTTGCTACAAACCCCACGCGATGCTCCTGCGGCACAGGCAGCACCACCAAACCAGCCGACTCGCTGCCAGCAGCTGCCTCTGCAACCCTGCCCGGCCCTCAGGGCACGCAGCACTGGGGGAAAAGAAAACAGTCTTGTTTAAAGCTTATTTTATATCAACTGATCTCTTTCTTGACCAATATCTAGCATGATGCAACAAAATGAATGAGGCTTGGAAAACAAGTCTGGGCTGTTCTCTCTAATTTAGCATTCAGGCCGACTCCTCTGCTATTTTTCCAGTCCTGCTTTAGACTCCTACTTACGCTGACGCCATCTCAACCCCTCTTCTTGAGCAGCGAGCTGACCTGGCACAGGTCACTCCGCAAAGTGATCTGCTGTCACCAAGCCTGATGCCAGACACCCAATTCCTCTCCGCAGAGCCAGGTTTCACACTCCTGGGCAAGACTCCAGGGAATTCCAAACCTTTATTTCTTTTGCCAACTGGTATAAGGAAAACCTAAGAAAGCAAGCCATTTTCCCATGGGAATACACAGGATGTGTTATAAGAAACTCTGACCTCTTCCACATTACTCATGCACAGCACAGCACACTTTGCATCAGTATGACCTGAAAAACTCCCATCCAACCTTAGCTTAGTTAAAACTTTCACCCAAAAGATTACACCTGATACAAATAGGAAAAGTAAAACCCCACCAAGAGAAATGAAAATTTTCTTCCAGCACTTGATACTACTTTGTATCAGGCTATCAGTCCCCCTTGCTTTTGGGAATTCATGGCTGAAGAAAGGCATCCCTCAGCTCTGCCAAGTCCCTGAACTGCATCTGCATGTGCTGCAGCACACCAAAGGAGGACGCAGCAGATACATGGAACTGGAAGTTGCATTGGAAAAGGTAGAAAGACAAGGGAGGCAAGCATTTCATGCTACTCTTGGGCTCTCCCTTTAAATAGATTAGTATCTCAGGAAAATTGCTTTCAATAGCACAAGTGAGCAAGGCTCTATAAATATTTACTACTGTAAGCACATCAGCTTCTTGGCTTGGTGTAGGTCTTTGTTTTAGAGAAAGAGAAAATTTTGCAGTTGCAGACTCTCCAGATGACTCTGTCCTAACCCCTGGGCAGGGTACCAGAAGGGTTGCCTCCCCTTAAGAAGGCAGATTTGAGCAAAACATTACAGCAGTAAGAGCAGCACATGCTTTTTTCCTCCTTTAGTTTTCCAAGGTGATCCCCACTTAGTGCTGGGGCGAGAGCAGTGCCAGCTCTCAGTGTGATGTTAGAGCCAATACTGCATTTTAGATTACTGGTCCAAATTAAATGTCCTCCTCCAGAGATGCTCTAATGATCCAACCCCCAACTAACAGCTTCACTGCACTCAGACAAGTATCAAAAAGGTACAGCCGGGACTCGCCCCACAACACGGGGATGAAGACACTTGCCCCACATTAAAGCAAGCCATCAGGTTTTCCTGTGACCTTCCTCAAAGGCTGGGCTGCAGGAGGCTGGCAGCAACATTGCCAGTTTGCATCTGCAGTGTCTTTAAGAACATAATTTATTCACAAATCTGGGGCAGAAGACAATCTAGGTGACGATCAAAAATCTCTTCCCAGTGGAAAATAAAATTAAAAAAAACCCAAACCCAATGCACTCAAGTGAAACACTGATACAGTTTTAAGACAAGCTTGCTTTCTTTCCAAGAGATACTCTATTTATCACTTAAAGTCATTTACAGTTTGCATGAAACAGATTGGCCAAAGATGCTTTTGCCACCTCATTTCTTAAATGAATTGTCTTCTGCTTGTGGGAGCTTGGAATCCACCACCTCACTTTCTGTTAGTCCACCCACAACAAAAACCAACGCATGTTATTTGAACTTTATTAAAAATACAATCAGTTCCTCTAGCTTATAGACATGTGCTGTACAACGCTACCTCAGCTTTTTTCTTTCATTTTTTTTTAAAAAAACCCTGGGTTTCATTTATTTATAATTCAAAGGAAGTCAACCAATTCATTTACAAAGTGATATATAAGGTTAATAGACAAACCTTGAGGTGTACAATGATGATGTGCCAAGGCCAATCCTTCACTGAATGCATTATATAAATAAGAAAATAAGATAAATTGAGTAGACTCTGGTTATCTATCTGACTAATGCTGCTTTTTGGCAGATTGTTATTTCATCTATAGACATAATTAAGCCAGAGTGGCTTCTGCAACTCTTCTAATAACCACAGCATTTGGGTCCTCAGAGGAGGACTGAAGAGCGAGATGTGCCTGATCTGTCAGCACCCCTAGAGAAACTCTGCTCCACTGGGAAATTTTAACACTGGCTCACAAGCCACCAGAAACTCCTCGTGCCGCTGCAGCGCCTCACCCAGCAAGCCTGGTGACAGACCTTCATTTCTGACTGTCATTAGTACAGCCTAAGCCACCATGCCAAAACCTGAAAATACTGGACTTTCCCTCAAAGCACCCCCAGACTCTTCTGTTTTCCTATAGGTCATCAGCTTTGCTGAGTTCAGAAAAAGTTCTAGAATTTCTTAAAAGGTCGTTTTAAAGTTTTTTAGGTTTAATGCTACACTGGCCGGTGACTGCTGGGAAGAGGGGAAAGCACAAGGCTAGAATGAAAAAAAATGGAGAATACACATCAAATATTTAACTTGCTGAGATTTCACAGTAAAATTGAGTAACCAGCTATGAAGGGCTGGTTGTGCTGCATGGCATTAGAGAAGATCCTTGGGAGAAAGTGATATAGGTTCCTGTGAGAAGCTGGCAAATAAATACCTGAAACATTTAAAGGCATGCTGTGATTATAAACCAGGCAAACACTGTCAAGAGCATCAAGTAAACTCTGCTTCTTCTAGGGCAGCACTGTGAATACCTCCCAATGAGCGTGGTGGACTTTACAGACAAATTGAGGTGAATTTGTGAGCCAAGTGCTGTGGGAATCCTTACTTAATACAGAAGGAAGGATCAGAAGCCATAACCACCCAGTGTGCAACTGGTCTTAAATGACTGTTTTCACTGCCACAGAAGTAGATAAACACCTAGAAACACTTTATAGTGGGTCAATGGGTTTTCTTCCCTTTTACAAAAGGAAAACATTAAGAGCAAATCTGGAGTGAAGCTTCTAGCAGCAAGAACTCTAAGAGCTGTGGCTAAGCTGAGATGGGTAAATTTAATTTAAAACCTTTATGACCAGTTCAGACAATGTTGTGGGTGCCAGTAAGAACACCACAGCCAACTGTGAATTTTCAGGTGAACGTTAATTACGCACAAGAGCCCCATCCCCTCCCTGGTGGTCCTTTACTGGCCAGACTCACGGGCAGCTGGGGTCCCCGGGACAGCCCCAGGAGGGGTCTGGGCAGGGTGCCCCCTCCTCTGAGACCCACTTGCAGGGCTGGCAGAGTCTGGCTGGGTATCTCTGGGGCTCCCCAGCCTGCCACAGTCCCTCAGTGTACTTTTGGGGATGTGCAGGCAAGCTTTTTATCACGTAAGCTAGCAGTCATCTGTCCTGTGTGTGTGTGTGTGTGTGTGTGTGTAAAATGCGAGCTGCTGAAAGGTCCCTCCCTCTCCCTCCAGAGGGCTCATGCCAATCTTCCAGCTGGAATAAAAGAGGAAAAACCAATTAATCTGTGCAAAACCCAGTACAGTGACCATGCCTCTGCCTGTACAACAGACTTCATAACTGGAGCCCTTCTGTGCTCCAATAAGTTCAGCCTAAAGCCATTAGTGCAAAAATTAATTTATGCCAAATGCCAGCAATAACCAAGCAGTGTCCAAAAGATGACTGTTTATTCTACCAAGTGGCTGTGTGTCACAGATGTTACCTAGACTTTTCTAAGCCATGACTGACATGGCTGGGTTTTAAAATGGAAAGCCTTGCCCCTGTGTGTGCAGGCACCGCGCGAGGCCGCCCAGCTCCTTCAGAAAGCTGAGTGACTGCGGCGTGCCACGCACAGGGAGAGCAGCCAGCAACGGCACCGGCCAGCAAACTGACCCTGGACAAGATTTTCATAGGGGCAAGTTAATGATGAAAAGCAGTAATTGTTTCCTATGGGGCAGCAGTACTGTTGCATACCTGATAACAGAGGCCAAGGGGCTGGTGTGCCACATTTCCCCAAAACTAAATGAGTGGGGATGCCCCCAGCCCTGCCGAGTGCAGAGAAGAGGCAGAAGCAGCAACAACCAGCCAAGTCCTGACCTCACCTACAAGCCGGCAAGAACAAAGGAGGGAAGAGAAGTGCTGGGAGGTCATAAAATTGAGGCCAAAAGGTGGGTGCAGTAGCTCAAGGTTGGGACACAACAGCAGACCAGCTCCAGAATAAGAGCATCATTCCCACTTCCAGGCTTCAGCATGTAAAAACCCCACAGACCACTACAATCACCCCCATAACCAAACTGCACTCCCTCGGGAAGCTGATGGCAGGAATTTGGACAGCATGGACACTGGCACAGCAGCTCCCAACACTGCCTCAACCAAGACCCTCCCCATCAGGTTATTTCAGGGTGAAATAACCCCCATCCACAGCGTATTATTCCCAAGTAGCAGTCCCGTCAGCCGCCCTCTCCAGTGGCTGGTTTTGGGGGTGTACCGGGAGCTCTACACCGCGCCAGGCTAAGAGGGACAGTGCTCTTCCCAAACAACTTCACAGCCCGTTCCTGCAACACAGCCAGCACTGTACAAACTTACCAGCTTCTCCACAGACTCTTTGCTTGAATCAAAAGTGGACAGAGGTCTCTCGGGACTCATTTTCTGGCAGAATCATATCCCGCAAGAAGACAACAGTTATTAAGCCCCCATCGCCATGTTCACATGCTCCCTCTCATTGCATCCCACGTCCTGCACCTTTTCATTTAAGAACGGTTTATGGTGAGATGTCATTAAATGTCAACCTACAGCTACTGACTCAGGCAGACAAGTTGCTCCAAGAATCAAAATATGAAGCCAGGATGTATTATGAGTATAGTTCAAAATACCTTGTTTGGGTTGTTGGGTTTTTTTGGTGCCTTCACCAGCTTATGAATAAAGCAGCAGTCAGGGCTGAAGACTCATTTCAGAATTGTTCACTTGTGGGCAAAAGCTGATATAGAAAGACTTGTTATTTCATTTCTAGTCAAACAAGGCAGATGGGTACAGAAATTACAGCTGGCCGGGAGTTGCCAGCTGTTGAATGCACATTCAAAGCAAACAGGTTTTGCACTGCAGCTTGCAAAAACTAAACATATTAGTCCAACACTCAAGTCCACTCCTAGGCAGAAGGCAGCTGCCTGGGCCAGCACCCAAGTAATGTGTGAACCAAAAGACACTGGTATTGAGACCTCAGATTTAAATAATTTTAAAAACAGGCAGTAGCATCTGTATGTAGAAGACATCACCAGTGCATTATCTTCCACTGCAGCTCCTACTATTAACTTACAGTAGTTATTTTCTCTGTCATTTGTAAGTCATGCTAAATTGTTCAGAAAAAATGTGGTATGAGCACATAAACACTTGCTGATGAAAAAACTGAATTCAAGCTATTCAAATAACAACTGATGAAGTCATCTGATCTTAAAAAGTGTGTACAACAGCACATTAACAGCAGCAATTTAGCTAGTCAGCTCAGAGTTGTAAGCCACAGAAAAAATCCCTTCCAAACAACACATGAGCTCATCAGTTTGAGTCATGCATTCAATTACCTACACTTTAGATTGACAAACAACAAATTATCTCCATCAATAACAGGGGTCAACAAAACATATGCTTTAAAACAAAGGTGGATTCATCCCAGGTCTGTGTCTTTTGGTGCTAGCATTTACCTCAGCAGTATTACTTCTTTGTTTTAAGCAAGATGATAAAAGTTCCTGAACAGCATCACTGCAAAACCCGCCCAGCTCCTGCCTGCAGAGCTGAGCTGAGGGTCACAAAGCACATGCTTTTACTGCTGCACTCCTGTCCTGCATTGTAGCTGTGCAGCCGTCTTGGGAACAGGATCAAGAGGCCTCAGTTCTAACTGGGCATGCAGGAGACTGGTGCTGCTCCCGCGAGGTGCTGGCTGGGGGACAGGGGTAGATAGAAGCCATCTGCTCAAGCCTTCGTCATCTCCTGCTCACACGGCAAATACAAAATCCGCTCTTGCTGCACAACTCCACGGGAGGTAACTGGGAGCTTCCGATTATTTAACTGTGCAGCAGATGAGTTTGAGCTGTTCCGAGCCGAGGAGTTGAGTACGGCCAGGAGCCCACGTCCCCGAACAAAGCTCAGCACGCCACGCCAGCTCCTGCCAACTCAAGGGAGCTGCTGCGCCGCTTGGCAGCTCCGCGTGATGCAGCCAACAAGCTGCCAAGCACCTCGTACAGAGGCACACATAGAAACAGAGAGAGAACAAACACCTTTCAATTGTTTGAAGTTATCCAAATTTGTAGAGTATCTCCCGAAAAACATACTCCATCTTTCACTCGCATCCACCTCATTTCAGACTGGAAGCTTTTCACAAAAAGGCTGCTTGTGTCAGTTTGTTCCCAGGCATCTTCAGCTACAGCTAAGGACTCGTAGCTGAGGATCTTGACCAAATAACTGCTTGCTTGGGTTTGTAACCAGTCAAAAGCAAAACACTCACTTGGGGACCTCTAGGAAGCCCAGATTTGCAGAAGACAATTTCTCCACTGCCTGCTCCACAGCCCAGCAGCATTTCAGCAGCTACGTGGTCCTCACACAGAGGAACTCTGTTCTGGGCTCATTTAAAGATGACAACTGTGTCTGAAAACGGCATCTGGAGCCAGAAGCAAATCTGTTCCTACAGCTCGAACAATTTCAGTGGATACCCGGGAAACCACAGAAACAGTCAAAAGTCAGTCCAGAATTGGGGATGTTAAGTGGATTTGTGCTTTAGAAGAAAATCAAGAATGATTTTATGCACAGAAGTGACAACAAACAAAAGAGTTTCTTCATGCTTTGCAGTTCAGATCTCCATAAAAACTATACAGCTGCACACAGAAACAAAGACAGCCTATGAGGAAAATCAGAGGGCACCATAACGATCTTTATTGTTGATGGATCGCCATACAAACACCAAGATACACTTGGAGACAAAAAAAAGACAACCCACAGCACTCAAAAAACCCCAATTATTTGTCCAAAATACCTTTGATATCCTGGCCTTGCAGAGGTTAACCCTCCACATTTATGCTTCTGAGCATTGTGTAGGTTAATACATAGGCAATGTTGTTGTACAGCATCAGACCTCCATGGCATGACCACCAGGCTGAGGTGCTCGCCACGTGCATCGGATGCCAGGCTCCCTCCTAGGGCTGCAGAGCTGCTCGGGGATCCTGTATGTGGATCCAGACATACATGGCCAGTTTCCGATCGGTGGGACATACAACCACAGCCCCTCCTGCCACCTCCCTATCCCCTGCTGCTCAATGCCAGTTGGCATCTCCAGGTTTTGTCATTTAAAGGGTCACGTTGCAACAGGCAATGGAGGCCGACAGCAATGTTGCAGCCATCTCCAGATGGATGCTGTACACCCAAATGCTCAGAAAGAAGGCTACAGCATTTCAGCTGGGCACAGATGGGTTAAGCACCACATGCCTGCTGAGCATGTGTACTTAAAGAGCTCCCACAGCAGCTACAGGGAGACCTCTCATCAAGAATTTCACTGGCTCTTGAGTTCAGTCTTGCTGCACTGGCCACAAGCCCCATGCTGGAAAGGGACCACTCGACGCTGGAAGCATCAGGACGGCTGCTAACACTGGTTTCACATTTTGGTGTACTGTTTCCAGCGATAACAACTCTCCCAAGACCTGACCTACGATACATTGCTGCGTGCACTCCAGAGTGCCTCCTTGCCCTTAAAGGATCAGCTGGCCCTGCTAGCAGAGCGGGCACCCCTCTACACACCAGTATGAAGCATGTCACATCACAGCGGCTCCACAGCAGTTCTCAGCAGCCTGAAATCAGGCTTTCAAACCCTTCACACCCAGCTCAAATTGGAGCCTCCCAAGTCCTCTCCTCCTCCTGAACCACAGCTGTTGCAGGACAAAGATCTCACCCCAGCTACCCCGGCAGAAACTCGGAAGCACAAGTTTTGCTGCTACCAGGTGAAAGCCAGCATTTTTCATTTTTAAAATAGGTAGAAAGTATTGAATTTTAACCTTGTAATACAGATGACACCCCCAAGAACACAAGCATGTCTCAACCTAAGGAGGCATTTCTCAGCAAACACATATTTGCTAGCACGGTGAGCCGCACAGATAAGGCTCTCAGGTTAGGTAAGATCAGCTCCACAGTTTCATCTCCTCGTGCCATAGCACAGATACGTGCACTGTCTCCTGTATGGATTTTACCATCAAGTTACTTAAACATCTTGACAATGTAAGAAAAATAACAGCTCTTGGGACAAGAAATTATTTAATATTAAGTTGGCAAGATAGTGGTGGTGGGGGTTTTTGTTGGTTTTTGTTTTTTTTTTTTTTGGTTTGGTGGGTTTTTTTGTTTGGCAGGGTTTTTTTCATCTAGTTAGGTCTCCTGTCCACTCAGCCTCCAGAACTACAGGCAAAAGGGACTATGGCCTGGTGCTGTCAACACTGGTACAGAAGAAAACAGAAGACAGAGTAATTTCTGCATACATGACTGCGGGTATGTGAAGAGAACAGTCATTTGCAAAGGCAGGACAGTGGTATGACAAAACCCCAAATGGGCCAGGGAACTCAGAAGCTGGGCTGGAAAACAAGTTAAAATGGCATCTCTAAAAAGAAATTCTTTTAAAATCTGCATTTTCTTTAAAAGGAGATTATTCCAAAGATGCACAGCACCTTCTATTAAACTGCCAGTTAAGTACAGCCTTTCAGTGTTTGTTTGAATCTCATGAGGATTTTTGTCCAAATTTAATGCCTGATATTGAAATGGCTGCAGCACTGCACAGCACATACAGGACATTAATCACTTCAGGGGTTATATTTATAGAACAGGTGTCAGTAGTTTTAGAATGATATAATATTGCCTGGTTTCTCAATGGAGTGATAGAAATGAGACAGAGATAGAAAAGAGGAAGAAAATCTAAAAAGCTATGGCTACGTAGAAATGCTCTCAGCAAATACAAGCCCTATAGGAACAAACAATCTCTGAGCTGATGTTGCAACCTTAAGATAACTACAGCTTTTACAGGAACAAAAAGACGTTTTCGATAGGGGACCTTAGCCCTGAGCCACAACCCTCTACAGTCCAGGAGAATTTTCTTTCGGGTGAGTCCCAGCCCACAGCATTTAGCAAAACAGAGCTGAAGATTTTCACACTGGAGCTTCCTTCCTCCTCCTCTGCCTGCAATCAGATAGCGACCGGTATGACATAATGCTTCTGCCAGGGGAAGGTGAGGGGTAAAGGGAAAGAAAAAGAGATTTTAAAAAGCAAGGTTATAAAACCTCAGCTCCAAAACTTAACTTCATAGTATAGCTATTTTCAAGTGCAGGGGAAAGATGCTCTGCTCTTCCGAGAGAGGGAGGCTGCTGGAGGAAAACATGCCAGGGAACAGCTGGAAATAAAAGCTGAAGGAGACGGGGCGGAGGAGGAGAAGACATTTTCCGTGGGTTTTCCTACGCAGCTTATATACCAAAACAACCAAGCAAAAATCTCCACACACCAAGAGAAGTGGACAATGCCATCGCAGGATCTCAATAGAGCAAAACCTACTCGCTTTTTAAAAATAACGGAGAAACTTTTAATCCCGTTTATTAGAAGAACATTCCACCCATTTCAGATTTATATTGCTCAGTTCACATCACCTTTGTGTACTTAGGGCTCAGAAACACATTAACAGCCATGTAAAAGCAAAGCTTTTATACAGGGGATTAGAGATAGCGAGAACTGCCCAGTGCAACTGAGAACTGTGCAGAATAACTCCCCAGCTTTAGAAAAACACAACAAAAATCAACCCTCCTAGGGTGCTATGCATCCTTAACTGAGACTTGAGAGGGAGCTAAAGATATCAAAACCTGCTAGGCACTCAGTTTGGGGTCTGTTTTTTTTTCTTTTGATGGGGTTTTTTGTTTGCTTTGTTTTGTTTTAAGTTTAAGCTACAGCTAGCTAGTCCCACATCAATCAGAGATGGAGGTTCAACACTTTATATTTGGAAACATCTTCCACACAAAGTAGTAAAAGACAGAGAAGTAAGAGATGCTGGAGTTGTTTCTCCACCAAAGCTTGCTCTGATGAGATTTAGTGTCCCTGATGACAGGGAAGCGAACATCCCTGAAGGACACTGATGCAAGTGCTGGCAGACGTGGGGAATTGCTACAACAACCACTCTCCACTCTGTAAGCCGTCGGGAAGAGATTTCTAGCAGCATGACTGGTGTGGGCCAGCTGAAGCATTCCCCGCAGATCAATTCTGCAGCCACTACAGGGACATGATGGCAAGGCTGCACTTAGAACAACATTTTGCCTCAATCTCCCTTACATCAGTTCTAAAACCTCAAAATAAAACATTACTCCAATTAATACAGTCGTGCCAGAAAACAAACAGCAGTCTCCACTGGTGTGCAGCATCTGAACCAGCAGGCCAGCCCAGCTGGACGGCTCGTGTCTCCCACCGACAGGGACAACGCTGCTCCAGCAGACAGCAGGAACGCGCCCAGCAGCACGTGGCCAGGCGAGGCAGCGGCAGCAGCAAAGCAGCACCTGGATCAATGTTTCCCTCCCCGCTGATACCAAAGAGAGCCCTGACACACTGCAGCAAAGCTGGGATGAGCACTCAGCCGCAAGCTCAAGCCCATGCTCAACTTCTGTATCTCGCGTGTCTACGCACAGAAGGTGCCACCACATCAGTGCTGTCCCCGCCTGAGGCTTTACGGCACGCATGTACACCCAGAAACTGTCTCTTGTATGCTCAGGAGGAGAAGGTTAGATGCTGTCAGGTATTGAGAGGGGTCCTTCTACAGAAGCTGCAGAGGTTTAAAGCAGAACTGCTCAGCCACATGCTTCATTAAGACTTTGGAAAAGCAAACCAGCAATGGCAAACACTGCAGCAGTGCAGCAGGACCTCCAGCCAAACACGACAGCAAACACAGAGGCTGAAGATCAGAAGCAAGTGGCCATCTCCCTGGTCAGTCTTGGAAACATGACAGGCGAGGAGCAGAAGCATCGAGAAGCATCCCCTTGCATGCCTTTGGTGGCAATGAGGAAGACAAGGCAAAGAAAGTGTCCCTTTTCCTCCATCCCTGCGTATGTCGGTTGTGGTACAGATGATCTCATGGTTGGCAAGTAACTAACTTGAAGACTGCTACAAAGCAAAGCAGAGCAGTTTTACAGGTGATGTTTCTGGATGCATGCTGGTGCCTGAGGGGTCACAGGACATACAGAGAGGGTAATTGCTGTAAAGAAAGACTTGAAAGGGACAGCTTAGGGACCTCCAAATTTAGACAGCTGTACAAAAACAACCAGACGGAAAAGACATCCAAAGATGTGCGTCACTCAACCTGGTAATTAAACAGCAGTTATTAGGTCCCCAAGCAAACAGCGCTGACAAGGAGGATCCAGACCACCTCCAAGGGCTGAGCAGTGTCTTCAGCTGCTCTTCGCTAATGCTGCTTCTCCCTGCCCCCTCGGCCAGGGAAAGGGCATGAAGCCACATGGCCCCAGACCTTGCTCCTTGCACAGACACGGAGCTGCAGTGCAGTCACCACCCCTGCCCAAAAGCTGAATTCCCTGCACTTCTGCTACAGGGGAAATGCTCTTGGGAAAGATCCAGTTTTTATCTGAATCATAAAACCCGTCAGTAGCTATTGCAGTTGAGCACTTAAGTTGTCTTTTTCCTAACGTGTCTTTGGAATGCAGTGGGTAACAGAGCACCTAAGGATGCTGCTCAAATAAAGGCACTAAGCCCCAGCTAAGGGATGGGGTTGAGACAAGGCATTGGGGCTCACTGCATTAGGGCTGGTCACAGCACCAACCCTGCAGCAGGACTTTCATTTTAGGTTTCACACGCTCTTTGAAAGGAGATAAGAGCGTGGACATAAAGACTCATCCTCATCACTTTCTTAATACAAGCTGAGGACAGAGAAAAAAATAAAAATCCATCCCCCTTCCAATCAAAGCCATCTGCTCAGAAACACGCTCCACTCTTTCCCTAACACACGCTTCTCCTTTCCTATGGGAACAGCAGCAGGTGAGGGGGAAGGCTGCCACAGAAAAAGCCCTCCATCACGTGAGGATGGAGCACATCACATTCATGTCTGCGTGGTGAGACCAGCCCCGGCCCTATTTCTGGTGCACACGGGGCACCGTCTCATACAGCAGCAATGGCACTCGTGCCTGCCGAGCGCTCCCGCGCAAGGAGTCCTCCCCTGACTCACCCGGTGTTGATGCAGCCTGAGCAGGGCTGGCTTCTCAAGCAAGCTAACAAACCAGCTCGGCAAGATCATTTCAGCACAAGCACATGAATAACTAGATACTTGAGAGTGGATGTATAACACAGTAGTGACAAGGTCCTTCAGGTGAGGAATAGCCTTGTCTTCCTTTCGCAGGACACGTACACCACCCTTACTTTTACACGCAGCTCCACACAACTCATTGTTCAAAACCACCTTGCGAACAGAGATATTTCTGCCCTGATTCACTATTTGGGGAAGGATAAGGAAAGACCCCAAGTGGGCAATTTAAGCACTGAAGTGGCAAGTGATCTGTATAGTTGACCTGGCGCTGCAAGTAAGGCAATACCATGCCATGCAGCACAGGGTCCAGAGCAGCCCTCCCCCTGTACCTCGGGAGAATGAGCGAGTGCTGAGAGGAAAGGGCATCTGGGGAAAAGACAGGATTTTCAGTTCCTGGGTGAGGTGCTCCAGGTGTTAAGAGTAGCAATGGGGCTCCGAGAATGGCACTGTACCTCCACCACTGCAGATCCTGGGGAGTGGGGTGGGTGAAAGTTGGGAAGGAGAACAATGCTGGAAGTCCCGAAGAACGAATCATAATGTTCTCCCAAAAGCCCACATTTTTGCCAAAATATTAGTAATATAAGTCCAACTCAGTTACAAACCCTCCTGGAGTGGGAGGTGACAGTATCCAGTCAAAGGACAAACTCCCTGCTCTGCACAGGGAGTGCTGGGCGTGGTGCTCCCGCAGACCAACATGCTCGGTAACTTCAGCATGAACCTAAGAAACACACAGGTGACAACTGGACCTCAAATTCCTCCTCAAAATGCTGGTTTTGATGTCACCAGAAGCTCTGTATCCAGTGCTCTTGCAGCTTGGGTGCAGCAATAGTCAGGGGCACCATTCTTTGCACCATTACTGCAAAGGCCAAGAGCATCCAGGGAGTAACAACCACCTCCGCTTATATGGACCAGATTAATTTCTAACAGCAACTTAAAGGACATTGCTAAGGTCTTGCTATACACAATAGGAACTGCAGTGTCTAATTTAAGACGTGCTTGATTTAGTGCGAGGTGCCAAGCTATAAGGCTGTGTTGAGAAGCAATGCTTCTGCTTGGGGATCCTGACCAAGGACAGACAGAAGCAACTATGAGGCTTTAAAAAAGGCACAGCTCTGACTGCATTCAGGGCTCTCAGATACTGGACACAAGCAAGCAGAGGCTGCCTGCTGCTTACAGCTCACAAAAGCAATGCTGATAGAAAAAGGGCTTTCTCATCTCTTGGTTGCCCACTGTTCCAACACCCAGGTGCCCACAGAGAAGGCAGGAATCCCTCAAACCCTTTTCTAGAAGCCACATGTACAGCAGAAGAGCAGCAGTAACACTACAGAGCGTCATTTTTAAAGATACACCTTCCCAGAGCTGAAAGGACAATATACTTTACACCACATTTCAAAAACCCGTGTCAAAACAGCTGCAATTGGCCAACCGTGTAAGAGCAGCAGATCTCAACGGGACAGAGAGCACAGGCATCACAGCTTTACCCCTCCCCACTGGAGGTTAGGGATCTGAGCTCGACATGAGATGTCCCAATCACAAGATCAACTAAGGTGTACTGCATTTCACACCGATAACACCAAGTTCTGCTTTCTGGACAGATCAAACAAGTAGTAGATGACAGAATATTTGTTTCAAATTGGAATGTGGGGTCTGGGAGAGGAGGAGGATGCACTTACAAATAGAAGATTTACAAACAGACCTTCTACATATGCTACTGTCGCAGTTTTGGGACAGCATCAGGCACGTGTCAAAAAGAAGGTCAGGCATTAGCTGTTCACAAAAATCTTAAGTGTCTTCACGTCAGGGGATGGTCTCTGTCAGGGCAGAGTGAAAGCACACCAGTGGAGAAGTGTGCCCTGTCAGTATGCACATCCCAACTGCGCCAGAGACAGAGCGAGTTTGATTGCCAAGGCTGTCAGGAATATCAGCAGTATCAAATTCACTCAGATCTCAATGCTACTCCTCCTGATTATCCAAAAGGCACGTAGCTTCACAGAAGGAACAGAAGCAGAGGCTATCAGATGTGTATTACTGTGAAAAAACAGGATGTGACCTAATTCTCTAATTAGGAATGGGTCCAGTTGCCCACAGAAGACGAGAAGGTACCGAAAATATTAGTTCACTGAGATTTCTTTTTCCAGAAGATAGATGGTGGTATTTTGTTCTTATAGTGAGTACAGAGACAACGCTTTTATAGCAATAGCTGAAGTCACCGTTCTTTGGGTTTTTTCTGTATATCAAAGAACCTACCGCACGCTCATTTTGCAATTGTACTTATTACTCCTGCATTGCCTGCTTCAAACAGCAGCCAAAACCATTTCTATCAAAAGACAATCCTGACTTTAACAGTTCACTTAAAACAACAACTCCGTTACACTCTTCATCCTTTTCTGCTTAGTAAACACCAACCCGAAGGAGCAGCTCTACAGCTCCCAGATGAGACAGGTTCTTCATAGACACAAACTCTCTTCAGGGAAGCTTAAAAGTGCCAAGCATCTCCTCGAAGGCAAACCGCACCAGCTCATCCAGACACCCAAGGAGATGAATGATACCACAGCCTTCTAGTTCCAGAATTTGCTGCTCTCGTTTCACAAGCAGCCTGACTTCTGAGTCACCACCTCTCCGTAAATCTCTGCGGAGCAGGTGTGCCCTTGCATCAGCTCCTATGAAGCTGGTAGTAGCTCTGAGGACTAAGCACGCAGCTAGGAGCCAAGCCACACCGCTCCTTTATACTCTGAATTCAGCCATCTTCAACACAGAGCATCGAGAAGCACCCGATGCCCTCCGACTCCTGCTTACAGGCAAAACTAAGCACCACCTGCTCCAGCCCTGGGGTCGGCTGCAGTGATGATGCAGGACATGAATGGGATCACTTCTGTCGAGCCCCTGGGGACATTATTTTGCACGGAGTCTGGGGGGATGGATGACAGACTGAAAACCACCCCAGGACTCGCACCCTGCCAGGTCGTGTTACGCTTTAGCTGCAGCGAGGGGACGCAGAAAATAGCACAGCGCCACTCCTTGGCTCTTAATTATGGTCTTGTGACACTGTAGTTAATGGTCTGTCATGGGCTCCATTAGAAACCTTGATGTTTGCAGGAGGCGGACCAAGCTGCGCTCACAGTAGCCAGCTACCAAGTGAGAGCAGCTCTGGCCTGGAAATAAGGCTCCTGCTCTGGCGTTACAGACCCTGCTTCCTCTGGCTGCAGCCCGGTCCTGGCGTTAACCCCGGCAGCTCGGCCCTTGGAGCAGGAGCAGGGCGCCGAGGCAGAGCTCAGCTTGGGAAGGGTCCAGCCGCGCTGCGGGACTTGTGCATCCAGGGATTGATTACATCAGACACCGACCTCTCTGACGTCTCTCTGGCCAAATTCTCCTGCAGATCTTCACGATTTTAAGCAACAACTGTGGCCTTGCCGCTACCAGCCACGCAACCCCTGCTAAACCATACTATGCTTCCAGTTCATGGAAAGAATAAAAAAAAAAAAAAAAAAAAAAAAAAAAA
>NW_020799118.1:16149152-16189109 GCF_003259725.1 Athene cunicularia | reverse complement strand
CCCCGGGACCGGCCACCCTCGGCATCGGCCTGGCACTGCCCTCCGGGAGTCCCGGCTCCACGAGGCGCCACTCCCCGGCCCGATCCCGCAGGAGCCCCGTGGGAACGTGCCGGTGCCCTCCCTGCCGGCATCGCTGACAAATCCTGTGCTGAACAAAGCATCCTGCCTAATCTTTTTAGAGCCAAGCAGCTCATTAATTAGGTTCCCAACCTGTCTGCCTCCAATTAGCCCCATTTAAAACGATATGTGTCCTCCCAGGAACGAGGGGCCCCAGCCCAGCGAGCGCCGGGGATGCTCATCAGCACGCAGGGATGCTGCGGCTCCTCCGGCTCCTTCCCAGCGGCTGCGAGTGCCGGAGAGCTCCGGACAGGTCTGAGGCGTTACAGGGTGCCAGGAGCCTCTTCCCACCTTCAGGTGTGCCCACGCCTGCACACGGGCACCCCGCTCCCCCTGCCCTGCCCAAGGGGTTTAGCTCCAGGGAGGGGTCCACGGACCCCACCTCACCCAGGCTGGTGTCACTAGTGGATGGAGAGGGGGACGGGATGGGTGGAGGGGGGGGATGCTCTTCGCCTTGGCCTCGCTGACAAACCACCCTGGATGTGGCTCCCCTGGGGCAGAGGAGGTCCCACAGGAGGACTGAAGATGGTTGTGTCCCACCAAGACACTGCTGGGGCACGAGCCTCTGCTCTGCAGAAAACAGCTTTTTGCTGTAAATGCAAATCGGTGGCATGGCAGGTCCCAGGGCAGGGATGCACCCGGGATGTTCAGGGACCTCACAGATGCCGACAAATGGTTCAGCTCCATCGCGACGGGCCAGCACAGGGTGAAAGTGGTGATAGGGGGACAGGATGGCACGCATCACCCAGCCCCACCACGCTCCCGCACTCGTGACCTTTGTTCCTCTTCCAGCTTTCAGACTGCAGCCCCCAGGCCTGGGCATGGTCCCACCTCCCTCCACCCTGCCTCCTCTGCTCCTGTCCCAGCTCTGAATCCCTTCCCGATTGCCACGTGCTGGGAGGTCACCAGCATCCATCTCATCCTTCCCTGCTACAGATACACCAGTGCAGCCCCAGTGCCCTGGGTCCCCCTGCTCCTCCTGCCTTGCCCCCCTGATCCCCTGCCCTTCTGTCTCCCCCATTTCTATGAGCCTGAGACCCCCCCAGCGTTTGTGCAACTGGTGCTGCAGCTCGTCAGCGCAAGAGCAGGGGTCTTGCCTTGCCCAGTGGCATGGAAGCATGGCAGCCCTCCCTTGGGCTAGTGAGTCAGCTCCTCTGCTCTGCTTTCCTCCAGCCTCCACTCCTCCTCCTCCTCTTGCTCTGCTCCCTGCCCCACGCTCCTCAAGTTGCAGCAGCAGCAAGACTTCTTGCTTTTATAAAATATTAATTGCTGCCCAAACCTGTCTTTTACTGCACGGATGATTCACCTTCCTCCCTTGGGAACTGCTCTGCCATCAAGCAAAGGGCCAGGACAGCTGCGGCCACGGGTGTGTGGATAACCCCCATCACTGACTCCTCTGCCAAAAATCTCCCAAAAGTGGGGCTGGCAAAGGGGAATCTGTAAAATGGGCTGAAGTGGGGAGGACCAAAACCAGGTAAATGGCAGCTGGCAAAGCCCAAGCAGCTCCACCACACTGGCTGGGCAGCCAAGGGGATTTTCCACCCTCAGAGGTGACGGACTGGGAATGTGCAGTGCTGGGGACCAGGCGGTGATGAATGCACCAGTCCTCAGCCAGCTGAGACACAAGCTCTCATCACTGAGATGCCACATCTGAGCACCCCATGGGGCAGCAGGACTCCTCTGCCCTGCTGTCTGGGGACAAGGGACCCCTCTGTGCTCCAGCGAGTTCATACTGAGGATGATGCTCTGACCCTGCCCAGCCTGGGGAAGGCAGATGGTAGAGCTCTTCCCTCCATGCTCATAGCGGGAGGGGAGATGGCAGAGCTCTGGAGTAAGGGGCTGCCCCCTGCCTGGTCTCAGCCTGGCTCCCTCTCCTCTCCTGGGGCCTGAGTTCATTTCCTGCCTTGGATCCAAGCAGTGTAAATGCCTTTGGGGGGGCTTGTTTCGATGAGGGGTTTGTATCCCCATGGGGAGAGGGTGTCCTCATGCTCAGCACTGCTCAGTTTGGTTTGTCTGCATGGCAGGGGCCAAACACAGCCCCCCTCTGTCTCCCCACCCCTGCCTCCCAAAAAGCCGAGCTCATCCAGCCTCTGCAAAAGCAAAATGAAATAGCAGATAAAAGCAAAATGAAATAGCAGACGTCCTGCTGACTCTATCTGGAGCTGCTGCTGCCCCCAGCCGCCGTCGATGGCATTCCCTGGGGAGCAGGGGGAGAGCTCAGAGGGTAAAGCCTGTGGAGGGTAAGGCCTGCAGAAAAACTCTCGCCCTGATGGTGGAGCAGGGGAAGTGGAGAGGGGAGATTTGTGTGTGCCCGCGTTCCCCGGGAGGGGAGAAAAGCCATTCCTGTCATTTCTGTCCACCAGTCCATTGTATCCAAAGTGGCAGGGAGTTGGCAAGAAGAGGATGATGGGCACGAATCTTGATTTTGTTTCTCTTTTCTTAGCCTCTGGTTCTCAGTCCTGCCACTCCTCCAGGGCCAACCCCAGAGCCCTGGTTTACGGCTCATTCAAGTGATTTCTCACCTCCTTGGTGGGTGGTGGAAACCAAACTAGAGCCCAGAGCAACGAGAATCATTACGAGAGGAGCAGCATGGAGAAGGCAGTGGGGTTGTTTCAGGAGCTGATGGAAGGATGCTGCAGGAAGCAGCAGTCTCAGCATGAGGCAGATGTAGGGGGTGATCCTGGCAGAAGCTTGCTGCAGCATGGGGACGTTGTCACAGCCATGCATCCAGCTGCTTGACACTCAGCTGGCCTGGAGCAACACCGCTTCACCGCCATGCTCCCACAGGACACCATGCTCCCACAGGACACAGGTCCGTCTCAGTCTGCTGACTGCTGAGGAACAGCCCTGCAGGTCTCTGCCGGCAACAGTGCTCCAGCTGTGGTCACACCCCGGCTCTGCATGGCCTCACACCACCAGCAACCAGTGGTGCTCTGGGCCTGCCTGGACAGTCCACGCTGCAGAAGGCAGATGGGCTGCATGCTGCTAGCTGGGTGCAAACTGCTGAGGAAGAGGAATAAAAAAGAGAAGGAAAAAGGAAGGGAAGGGAACAAGGCTGAATTCAAGGGTATAATGGCTCTGATGTGAGGAGTGGCCACAAGGCATCCATCATTCCCAGATACAGCCTGTGCTCCTGCTCAGACTGCATAGTATAAGTGCTGCAGTGTAAGTGCTGCTGAGGCTTGTCCCCTCCACCCTGCCCCTCACACTGAACAGCAACACATCGCATCGGCAGGCTCACAGAAAACAAGGAGCCCCTCACTGAATCATAGGAAAAAAGCAAGCTGGAGGAACATCACCTCAACTGCCTCCCAGGCCTGAGGCAGGATCTGCCAGATCCAGTGCTCATCCTTGCAAGGGTTTCATGGTCTGGCCTTAATAGAACACTCTCAGCTGGAGGAGTGGTGAAACACCTTCTGTGTGTGGAGAGCAGAGGCCAGGCCTCAGGACTGGGATGAGGCACCTGCTCAGCCAAGCTGAGCCGAGCCTGCAGCAGCCACCCTGCACAGTCCCTGTGGTGGTGGCAGCCAGTACTGAGGCAGCCACACAGGTGGCAAGATAAATAAGAGTTGGAAAAGCTTGATTTTCCTCCTGAGCTCTTTATTCTAGTGTAATCAAAATCCATTTAGGTTCTGATTATAAGGTTTAATTAACCAAAAAATCCACACCTGTCAGCAGAACAAAGATCTCCATCCCTAAACTCTCAAACACAAGCACCTGCAACTGGTAGATGCAGAGCCCCTCTGGTCTCAGCTACGCGTGGACCTGCTGACAGCAGCCCTGCTGGCATCCCCATGGCTCTGTCAGCACTCCTCTCCGCAGAAACCGTACTGCCGTGAGCACTGAGCAAGTCTGTTTACACTCCTGGGAGTGTAAGTCAACATATGGATTGTACACATGTGCAACACTCTTTCAGTGGGCCTGATGGTATATTCACACGTGCCAGCAGAAAAAGGCACAGTCCAGCTGCAGGATCGGAGAAAACTCCCAAAACCATAACCAGGGCCTTCAGTGCAGTAATTACTGAGATTTTCTTTCAGCATCGTCACATGCTATTCTGGTTAGGAAAGGAAAGTATTTCTCAAAGGCAGAATTTCTATCTAGGATGGAGCTTTGTATGCTGTGAATCATGTTTTCCTTCACAGAAAACATGCCTATGTAAAGAGGCACATCGAGTGTTGTGCCAGCACTGGGAACCATAAGGTGGAAGAAATAATAATAAGGAAATGTAGTATTAAAAGAAGTCTGCAAGATAACAGTCTTTGAATGATGGTTGGCAAAGACTGCTTGTTGCCTGCTATAAGGGTTGTGTGGTAGGAATCAGAGAAGATTTGATATCTTTTAACTACTTCTCATCCAAGGACTGATATGGATAATATGGATCTGAGGATAAATTAGAGCCACAAACTTACCAGCAGTCTCTTCCCTGAGGAAATGCCAGTGCTAGGCCTGCCTGTGCTGCTGTGGAAGATGATGCTGATCCCAACTTCTAATTAGAAAGATGACATAAGGTCAAATGTTCCTGAGCAGGATGTCTGCTAAGTTGTTGTAATGTCTCTGCGCAGAATCGGAAAAGGGTGGGGAAAGACTATTTCACAGCAGTGACTGGAAAGGAAGAGGAGAGACATGGCAAATATCCAGCAGAAGAAACTCACAGGCTCAGATACCATCAGGGACAAGGAGAATGACGAGTATGAGAAACAGTAAGAAACCTCAGGCACCAGTTGTGTGTGACACAGGAGAACTGCACCCACAAGGGGCTGTCATTTCTCAGCTGTGCTACTCAAGGTCCTCTGTATTCAAAGAAGATTCAGGCTCTTGGGTTGGAGGAAGAGCTTTTTCTCAGTTTGATATTTCACCAGCCCTGGAGTCAGTATTAGCCTTTGGTAAACAGACGTTCCAACACTGGAACATCTAATATCTTTGGCAGGTTCCCAATAGGAAGGACACATTCACTGGTTTTCATGTCTCTGTCCTGTCTCTGGGGCTTTCAGGTCACTTGATCCCAAAGGACAGCCACAATTAGGACTGTTGTGAGCTGTCTGGTCTCATGGAAAGATTTCAAAAGCTAGGATATAAGGAACATTATTTTCACAAGACCAGAAATAATAAAGTTTCTCACAGCAGTTAGTATACCAAACTATGCAGTCGTGGGAGGAAGCAGAGGGAATATAATTTAGTAGCTCCAGTGGAAACATGAGAGGGAGGTAAAGCGTAAATCTGCTCTGCTGAGTGCCAGGTAAGGATGGGTCTCCATATCTCTGACTTAAGCTGAAGTGAGAAACATTACTCAGACCATTCATCCACTACATGGATCACAACCTGGAGTTAGTCACACATGGAGAGAAATACCTGGGCATTGATATTGCAAGAGAAGAAGTTACTGTATTTGTACATGAGTTTTAAGCAGTGATTGTTAAAGAAGAACAAAGGTTTCTCCAGTTTCTGCAGCCAGCGATGTCCCACCCAGAGCCTGCAGTGGCAGACAGTGGTGGGAGGGCTTTGCCACGCTGCCTTTCTGCAATGATGTGCCCTTTTCCCCTGGATCAAGGTAACAGGACATCCTCTTTGGGTAGCAGTGCCTATGTAATACTGCCTCCCTTCACGAAGTCCTTAAGAAAATTGTAAAACCTTGGCAGCTCCTGTGTCTGCCTGCTAAGGAATGTCTGGACCAAGTGCCTGCCTACAGAGCTTCATTTTCTCCTGATCAAGCTATGACTGAAGAGGCAGTGGTTGCACCATGAGAGGCTTTGAGCAGCTCCAGACAAACCAAATATATCTGGCCAGGGATGTCTTAAAGCAGCGGGTCCATAACCCCTTCTCTTCTGTGGCAGCTTCAAGTACATGGATAAGACATGGGGCTGGAGTTGGAAACACCCTGCCAGTGGAAGGGCTGACTGAAGGCTACTAAAGCCCAGGGCACCTTGGCTCCACCTGCTCCCACTGGAATACACAGGCAGCCCTGCAGAGAAGAGCTGAGCGCTGCAGCCATAACACATCCTCCTCTTCTTCCTCTATCCTTGCTTCCTTGGACAGACAGAGGAAAAGAGAAGGATCCACAGCTCTCACCTGCCAGTTAATGCAGTCACTTCAGGCACGCAGAGTGGCAGCAGGGTACAGCGATACTATATCGTTGTTTCAGCTGGGGCAAGAGGAGCTAGCAGATCTGGAGAAAGTGTACTTTTGGGTAATGATTGTATGTAAATGTCTACATTTACAAAGTACCCAGTGGGACATCACACTCTTGTGCACAGAGGCACTTTCCCCAAGAGAGGGAATAGAAGGCTCACATCAAAATGAGCACACCATCAGACTGGGACACTGAAAAGCCAAGCACTGTTGCACTGTGGAGGCAGTATCCAAAGCAGGAAAACTCTCCCAAGAGAAATGGGTCTATAGTTTCAGGGAAAGAAGTGGCTTTAAATGCCTCGTATCCAAGATAACTTCCTTGACTATCAGAAACTGCAAAAGATGAGGCACTACATGGTGAGGCTCTCACCTGGGCCCTGAGAAACAGGGAGACACAGTACATGCTTCCCTGAGCTGGTTGAGCTGTGTAACAAGCTGGGCTGCTGCAGCCCTCTGGCAGACACACCAGCCAGAGCTGGACTCAGCAAAGCTGCGTTTGCCTTACACTGCGACTAAGTGAAGAAGCCCTGAGCCTTGGCAGAGCCCTGAGCTCTCAGCTACCATGGCTTGTTGCCACGTAAATCTGAGCAGTCTGGGGTCTGAGGCTGTGTGCTCTGCTCTTCCGTTCTGGTGTCAGCTCAGGGCTCAGCTCTCCCCAAAACACTATTTGCTGTTGAAAAAATGTAGATGAGATCATATAAGCACAAACATACAGCAGTCTGTGTTTCTGGGGCTCCAGCCCCGCTGTTTCTATGCTTAGCACTGCCTGGTGCTGCAGTGGAAGTGAATCCAAGCCAACCCAAGAGGAAAAGAATAAATATCCCACGAACCCAGATAACCCTGCTGTACAGTTTTCAGTGTATGGCTCTACAAGCTGATCCTCCATGTTGGTTTTGATCAGTCAGCTTGAAGGCTGAAGCATAAAAGGTCCAAAATACCCTTTGGCAGAATGCACCTCAGCATTGTGGCTTTGAATGACCCAAAGGGCTTGTTTAATATGGCCCTGTGAGCTGACATGGAAGGAACATCATCAAACCATTCAGGAGGTACTTCCTTGATCACACTAAATGCTGGTTTCATGAGGCACTGATGGGTTTAACCTTTTGCTTCAAAAATAATCATTAGCATATTACACAAACACAGTGTACGGGAAGAGGGAAGTTGAAAAATAATGTTTAAAAATACTTGCCTTTAAAAATGCAGCCCCTCCCATGTTACCAAAATCTAATTAATTAAAGGGATCTAGCAGTTGCTGGCTCTGAGATGCCTTTGGTCCAAAAGCATTAGGATTCAATATGTTTTTCTGACCAAGTCTCTCAAGCTCTTTTGCTGTCTTTAGTCTTGCTTCTCTCCTTTGTGTTTCCAAGGATATATTAGCTCTCCAAGGAACAGCTTCTTGCAGAGAGATGTCCAGGTATCCTTTGGGTAACAGCTGTAGGTTGGCAGCCTGTATGTCTGTACCACACTGCCATAGGATAGAGGGTTGATCTATGAGGAGAAGAAAGAGGGATAGCAGCAATGAAAATGTTGCAGTAAGAAACACAGGTAGCTGAGGAGGGCAAGTCCAACTTTTGCTTAGCACTGGCCTTTCTTAAAACATCAGTATTGGTACTCATAAGCACAAGAATCCCTCTTTGGCTAACTAAAGCTGTTTAGTCTTCTACAATATCCCAAAACATTAACAAATCAAGCTTGGCAAGGAGTATTATTAGAAGCATTTCCAAGCAGAGAAGCAGACACAAGCACCAGCAAGATCTGAGTGATGCTCATTACACGAGGGTGTGGGACTGTTGCCTTGTTGCGTTTGGAGGTTGCAGAGGCTGAAGAGATGGGGGCCTCCCACCGCAGACAGCAATACTCCATTGGGGGTACAACTCCTCTATAACGTGCCAGTTAGGCCACATCTTTTACGGGCCTACTGCTTTAATGTGCTAAGCCCTCTGCCCACAACTGTGCTTTAAGCTAAACCTGGTATCACCTGATACCCACCCAGTGGAATCTCCTAGCAGAACAGGATGCATACCACACCGTGGCACGCAGGGCTGCTCATTACCATTTTAAATTGTCTCCTTGGCTGAGTTAATCTTTTTTAATTAGATTTCAATCACCATGTCAAGAATGACCACGTCTGGAGTCTCTGCCTACGAAAGCTCTGATTATGATCTCAAAGTTGCTGTGCTGACCTTTGGGAAGATGGGGGAGGCAGACAGACATGTAGCTGGAAAAGGGGTGACAGAAGCACATTAGACCTTGGAAAAATCTCATTTCAGTGAAGCACTTCAGGGTAGAGAGATAGGTGAAGTCCAGAGGACTGATCCAGTCTGGCCAAGATCTGATGCATGAGAAAGATGCATGGCAGTAGTCTCCAACAGACTAAACAGATTACATAGAAATGGTGGATCTCAGAAAACAGACCATGAGAGATACCAAGGTGAGGAGACTTACAGAGCTAGAGGAAGCTTGTACAGTGGCAAGAAATGGAAGGACATCCTCCTCCAGCAAGAGTCCAGCTATGCTGGAACCAACCAAGCAGCTGCGTGAAAGGAGACTATAATTCACAGTAGAAAATCCAGCCACAAAAAGGAAAGACACAGCAAAAGCCACACAGACAGTCACTACTTCATCAAAAGCTGAATATTTCTTTTGTCCAGTGAGGAGCAACCACTTTTCTGGGAGCCTGCCTGTACCACCAGTTTGCTTCAGCTCTCTGGTGCTCATGGAGAGGGGGAGGATGAACTCAGAGTGCCTACAAAGATGGAGCTCTGGGAAAGGGTGATTAAGCAAACAGTTCATTAGAATTAAACCTGGAGACCTTTGCCAAATCAGTTTCAAAGTACAACACTGTTGAAGCAGAAGGAGATAATGCCTATACACAGAAGCATCCCCATGAAGTATAAGAAAAAGGCCTGGGCAGCAGCTCACACAGGCTGAGGGAAGCCAAAACACAGCCAGACCCAGCATGATCCGGCTGTGGGACACCGACTCATTAGCAGATATTAAATGGGTCCCAAACAGATGCACAGAAAGCTAGTTCTGAATGCAACCAAAGCGAGTATTTGTACCCGAAACGGAAGAGCGGAGCTCATACCACCTGAGGTATGTCTAACCCAAACTCATGCAGCTCATATTTCAAACACATTCTACAGCCTAAAGGCCAAGGATCAACCACAGCATTTATGGGACATTCTGCATAACTATAACCAACCTCATCACACTGCGGTCACAGACAGTCAGCTAAAAAAAAAAAAAAACAAACTAAAAAAGACCAAAGAAACCTGCCCCCAAAACAAACAACAGTAAAACCTAAGTAACTATTTCTGCATATTTCCTCAGCTGTAGGCAAACCAGTATGTTTTAAGTGAAAACATGCTGGCGGAGGATAGAAACTGCTGCTATACCAGAGAGATACACAGTGTATGTTCCTTTGACTATTAGCTATGTGGGCTGTAAGGTTTGGACACAACACTTCTCGTTGAAAATCATCCCTAAGCAGAGTGGTGATACTGAGCAGTAACACTTGCCTACTGAGAAATAACAAGAGATGGTTTTACGCCCAGTGCAATATATGCATCTGTCTCTTCTATTATAAATGGAAACAAACAAGCAAAACAAAAGCAACTGTTTATTAGGGAAGTGGCAATATGTGTTCCTTTTATGCAATTTCTGTAGTCCAAAGCTATAATCTACTCTGATATAATATACATCCTTTGTTTCATAATGGAGATGTTCCCTTTTCCCTTCCTCTTTTGCTTAACACTTTTCAAAGCAATTGCTGTGAATGATGACACTACTAGCAGAAGGTATACAGATGAATCAAACTCATCATGTTTTCTCACTGGGCTATAAGTTCAGTTGAGCCACACTGCCAGAAATATTCCTTCTTGTGCACCAGAATAAATTATTTTAAACACTAATGAAAATACTGAACAATGTAAGACCTCCTGGAGAAAATGAAGTAGCATTTGGAATGAAAATATCATCCCCCACCCTGCACTTCTCTGTGTCTGGACTTTGCATTCCAGAGACACTATCTTAAAAATAAAAAATAATCAGTCAGCTGAACCACAAGCTCAATGTGAATGCTCAAAACCAGCAATATTGACTTCTAATCCATTACCAGTGCCCCAAAGGACAGCTATGAATGTATCAGTCACCTATAGCTTAAATTATTTTGGGCATAGTTACCTGCATACAGCCTTACTTCCATCAAGTTTGGCTCCAGAGGGCTACCATACGGGGAAGGGACAAAGCCACTGAAAAATGTATAGAAAGGAGCATCATCATGTACCATAAGAATTTTAGCATGTCACTTAAAAATAGGCTTTTTAGATTGTTCTCTCAAAAGACCTATCAGAAGGTGGTATATTCTGCAGGATTTCTGACACAAGCCCATATTTAATTTCTAACAGCACAGAGAGAGCAAAAAAGTGCCTTTACTGACTCTCTGATCATTATTATTTGAACAGAAGGCCAAGAGAGACATCCACTAAAGCACTTCTACCTCTTGATATGATGACATGCTATATTCTAGATAGCAAAAGGATCCTTCTGCAGTGGTCCAAGGAAAATTCATCATATTCATATGACTCACTGCCTCTGCTCTCCAAGTCGTGACCTTTTTCCTCTGGAGAAGCTATCTACCTCATCTCACAAACACAATGATGCCGAATTCTCTGCTCAGCAGCTCCTGTGCCTCATCTTTGGTGTCTGGTTTCCTTTTTATGGAGTCTTCTGATCATGGACAATGACAGATTTTGGTTCTTACACCACTACCCTGCTGAAAGACAGGAACTGGGAAGACAGCATGCATAAGAAATGCTAGTTTTGCCCTAGAAGACATCTGTTGAAGGGATTCCCTTTTGAATTGCTGCTAGCTGGTGTGCTGGTTCCGTGCTAATCTGACCTCGGCTGAAATAGCACTCGACTGGTGATGGCAAAAGCAAAAAGAGTTGGGAAGCTGCAGTTAGTTCCTTCCCACACACTCCCTCAGCGTCCAAATGGTTTTTATAAATTCTATACGCTACTTGCAGACTCTCCCCCTAGGACGCAAAGAGCAAGAAAAGTGACTCTGTGATATGGCAGCAAAGTCAGGAAATGGAAACTTCACAATCACTCCTGAAAGCGTAATGAGAACTTCACTGCTACTATCACATCATTTCTCTTCAGAAAAGTATTTCCTTTAGTATCTCTGATGACAGAGCATGGAAATGTGAGGTTACAAAAGCACAGGTAAGCTTTTCCTGTACACCTTGCCAGAGCGACTCAGGAGAATAAGAGGAGGCCCTTCCCTCTCTTGTCTTGCCCACACACTCATCCTGCTGTCATCAGGGAGCAGCTAAGGCTTTTCAGCACATCTGGAGGGGAAGACCTATTACTGGTCTTTCATTCTGAATGGTTTAGCCACCTTTCTTTTTCTTCTCTCAGTGTTTAGCAATTATTTAAGTGAAGCTACATAGAGCCAGGAAGCAAGGTGATAATGATGTGAAGTGTTAATTCCAGAATTAACAGAGCTCCATGTTTATCATATCTTTCACATTTCATTCCACACCATACAGGACATTTTCTTTAAACCAAGGACTCAAGCAGGGTATTAAAGAGAAAGCAGCAGCCAGTCACTGCAATGTGAAATATACTTCCTTTGTTTCAGCATTTCCCAGTCAAAATTTTTTAAGTGGGGCCTTTCAGTAGGACCAGTTTCAGAACTGCTACAGGAGAGAGCAGGACCTTGGGGTCAGTCTGCGGGGAAGCCTGAATCAGGAAATGTCACAGAAGGCACTAGTGACTTACCTGCATAAGGAGTCGAAGAGGTTTTCCATCCTGCTGCTCAAGGACTCTGAACTTCACACCAGCTGAAAAGAAACAAACCAAGGAAACCAAATTAATACTTAGAGAAAATACCATGCCATTTGCTGCTCAGCTCTGTTGGCTGAGCACTGATTTCCTAGAAACGGAGTCTTCAACCCTTCTTGATTTGTGAACCCTTACATATTTTCAACAGGAAGCACAGATTCTATAACAGTTTTAAGCATAATGACTAACAATGTGTTTCTCCATTAAAAGCAGCCCTCTGACTTCCAGCTTGAAAACACAGTCCTAAGACAAGCACAAAGCCTAGAAATGAGACAGTCAGACCTGATGATGACAAAGGGACTGGAAAAGTCTTTCTCTTTTCCCAAACTTCCATCAGAACGGGAACTCCATGTTAACAGCAGGCAAAGAACTCACCTTCAATTTGTGCTCATGTGGATACAGTACATGTGCAAATCTCTCCCTCTTTCACACTAAGGGAAGAAAGTGGCTGGCCTAGAGGCATTAAAAACATTTCAAAGCAATCACTGCCTATTAATCCCAACATTCATATGTTTTTAACATGCTACTAAGCCCATCAAACCTGCCACTTTTATATTTCTTTCTGTATTTGCTATATTCCCAATACTGTAAAGACAAATGGGAAAGATTTTGGATTCCAAAGGTGACATAGTGCACATCAACATTTAATGCAATGTTTCAAATAAAGGTAACAACTAGGACTAGAGAGGCATTTTTCTTTGAAAGATCTTGAATCACTTCACAGAAATAAACCCAATCCATCTTCTGCAAACCTGCACCAGCCAAGTGTGCCCTTATTATTCCTTTCTACAGGTCAGAAGATGAGGCAAGAGTAATGAAGTGATCTGCCACAGATCAAAGAGTGACTCAGGAGTATAAATAGAAATAAAATTCTTTATCTGTGTAAGTCCCATCCCTATAGCAACTGTGTGACTCTTGCACATTTAAAAAACCATAACATTTTCTCTTTTCCCTCAAGCTTTGAATTAATTAAAATTATACAGTTTAGTCCTGGGAAAGAATACTCTTGTCTAGCAGAGAGCTCTGGTTTAAACTCTCTCATCAAATCATAAAGCCTTTTCTGTACAGGACAGGAAGGATTTAGCTGCATTTTGCTGAATTGTATTGAAACACGGGCTCCCCTAGTGCCTTCAAAAAGATGTTTGAGTACCCTGGGTCTCAGTAAGCAAATGTGCTGGATGACAAAAAGTGTTCAACATAATTCATTGAGTTTTGGCTAAGAAGTGTCTAAGCCATTCCAGGAACTACTTTGCAGGCAGGTAATTTGTCAAGAGAGACAGAAACTAGTGGGCACTGAAGTTGTAGGGATGAGGTTGAGCACTCTGAAGCCTTATCCTAGGAACAGCCCATTAGACCAGAAAATGCTGTTTCTGAAGGTCACTGGCCACACACTTCCCTTCTACAGCTGCAAGCCAACAATCTCTTATTTAGGTTATTTAATTGTTCAAGAGTCTTAAACTTCTAAGAAAATACATGCACAAAAAGACTATAAATTTATTTTAGAATGACCTACAGATTACTACAAAGCTCAGAGGAGTCTGAGCAATTCACTTCACAGAAAAAGTAGGAAGGCTCGGTCTACTGCAGATCACTCTAGCAGAGAACCCTAAACTATTCTGTGATTGCCAGCCAACTCCAGAGCTCAGGGTTCTGCTTTTTCTATATACAGGCATCATCGATGGCACAAGATCGGTCAGGACATGAACCCATTTGCTTTGTTTCATGACAGCACACTAAAGCAAGCTCCCTTCTCGTTTGTATTTCAGTAATCATGGAGACACCACCATGACAGGTCCTACAGAACCATGACAAAACTTGCCCCAAAGTTTGGGATGTGAATGTTGAGAAAGGTGGAAATCAAAATACAGAGACAATGAACTGACCTGTTCATGATCAAAATCTATGTTGGTAACTTGTGTGTGGGCAGAGTTTGAGACCCCTGAACCTCACTGCTATGCCTTACTTCACACTCTAAATCGACATCACAGTGTACTCATCACAACCAAGGTGGCATCCCTTTAGCTGACACTGGGTGGACATAACTCTTGCACAGAGGACATCAGCTTTGATATATGTGAAAAAGGCTTTTAAAAGTCCAAAGTATTTCACTTCAGATGTGTGGAAAGAAAATATGGATTTTGTTTCTAGTGTGTGGATGGATTGTTCACCTATCCTGGCCCAGGCTTCATCAATGTAATATTTTGTCAATTCAGAAACTGAGTCGAAGAACTTGGAGGCCAGATGCCACGACTGAACTGAGTTGAACTTAAACACTGCACTAACCCCTTGCTGACAGGAAAATCTATCCATTCATGTTGGTAGAATCATCTTGATGGTGCCTCTAAAACCAGCTGCCATAACATATGCCAGAGGATGTCTTATCCAAGTTCTGAGTCTGAAAAGGGAGATAAAACCTAAGCAGTGAGGACATCAAGTGATGTGTACTCTCTAAAGTCCTTTGAATTTGATTCAACTGCTCCATCTGTTATGAATGCAATGACATGTTTTTGCACTGGGGCAGGAACACAGGCTGCAGAAATTCTCAGAAATGCTTCTTCATCTAGCAGACAGCATGGCACTGCAGTGTTCTCTTTCTTAAAATGTTTAAGAGGATCAAACAAACAGCCAACAAAGAAACTACGTCAGGTAACAAACTCAATTGAGAAGACAATCCTCTACCTGGGTGGAGGCTTGCTACCCTGCAGTAGGTAGCTGGCTGAGCAAAACAGAGAAGTAATCTAAGACTGGTGGCCTTACATCTCGCAGCGGTAACAATATTTCCTTCTGCCCTATGACCTGCTGTTTACTGGGTCAGTTTTCTTCAGCAGCTTCTCCTGTTCTCCAAAGAGAGCCCTGAAGGGTTAAGAAGCTTCTGCCAGGAAATTCATAGGAACACATGGAAAAGCAACAGAGTTGGTAACATGGCTCAGCTATACCTTCCCAAAATCAAGCCTGGCACTGCTCCAACAGACAAAGCTGGTATCAGTTGCCTCAAGCTTCCATTGCATTTGATGACTAGCTTTGGTTTAATGATGATCAAGCTCTTTCTTGTATTTTAAATTCCTTCTGCATGCTCTTTAAATGGATGAGAGATAATAATTTAGACATGCTTGATTTTAACTAGATTAACCATAGCTATTGACAGTTAAACCCATTCCAAAATGACCCTTTACTCTGGTGCCAACCACGGCTGATGGTTACCAAAAGTGGAAAAACGATGAATCGTTTAAAACAGTGACAGATTAGTCTCAAGATGAGAATGATTATCTGAAATCTGCCCAGAGCTCTGAAGTTAATCCAAACACCTCAGCTCAGGACTTCAGTTAGTCAAGTCAGCACAAAACTGAAGCAGTTCCATTGATTCACACCCACTGTAGATCCAGCCCTCTGAAGCAGCAGATTTTCCAAGTATTTTTGTAATTTGGCTCGTTTCAGAGCCCATACCCCCAAGGTTAACAGTTTGTTTAACTCTCAGAAGTTTTACTTACTTTACATACTTTAGAACTGGAAACAAAAGATGACCTCACTTATACAGTGCTTGTTCGGATGTCACTTTTAGTTGCCACAGGCTTTGTAAAGGTGCTCCTGATTCTGGCTCAGCATCAGATTTCTTTCCATTGACATCCTCATCCTGCTCCTTGCAGGAACTGATTAACAGTATGAACAACTGCACGACCTGAGCCTTGGGTTCTCTCCTGCCCCCCTGCATCTTTCTATTCAAAAACTACCCATTGCAACAAATTGAAATGCATAATGCAAAATCCTTGAACTTTTGCCTGTGCAGTGCTGAAGGACTTACCTGCAAGTCTGTAGGATCTGCAGAGCCGAAGGATGATTGAATAAAAAGGCAGAGAGTCAATCAGGTCAACTAGCAAATGTATCAGGCCTTGCACAATCACCACCAGCAAACGGAGCTACAAAGAAGTTTAACAAGAAGATCTCAGAGAAACAGGAGATGCAACACTTGTAAATTCATGAGCTGATCTGCAATCTGACATTGTTGTGTGCTAAGCTAAAGCCTCCCAAAGTGGGTTTGACATCCAGAAGTGCTGGGCATCCAGACCCTCTGTGAGGTTCCTTGACAATCTTAGCTTAAGGGTGTAACTGAAATGAAGCTCCCATGCTTGTAGAGGCTGTGACCTGCAAGGACATGAGAGCTACTCTGCTTTCAACAGTCATAGTCTTAAAGGGGAGAATTCAGGCTTCTATTTCTAGTAAACTCCATCACTGTGTGTCAGTGCATGTAAATTTTTCTCTCTCCAACAGTGAACTGAAGTAGCTTATTTCTGCCTGAAGAAACTCCATGTAGAGCATCTAAGCAAGAGCAAAGCTGTCAGAAATGAGCTTCCTGCTCAGTGTTTTCTGTCTCCTGATTAAAGCAGCTCCTTTTTTCAGACTGCATTTATTTTTGCTGCCAAGCTCATCTGAAAAGAGAGGGTTTCAACATCTTTTGTGAGCCATGTGATGGCCACTGTCTGTGGAAAATTTTGCTCCAGCAGGCCTCAGAGTGGACTAGTCATATTGGGGGAAGAAAAGAAAAATAAAGAAGTCCAACCTTTCTGAGCAAAGATTGGCTGAAAGCATTTAACACTAATTTCATGGGAAAAAAAAAAATTCTGGATCAAACTAGAGGGGCTGTCACCCCAGATATGGGATGGAAAGATAAAAAAAAAAATTACTGCTGAGTGAAAGGGAGGGGAACAGCTTGGCCTGCTGACCAGGATTTGCTGGGAATTCCCTCTGGAGAAACAAAAAAATGTATCCTGAATTCCATTTGCTTGGTCTACATGGGCTGTGTAAGAACCCTTCCTGGGACACCCAGACAAATTTGTATTTTCTTTGTGGATGACAGTAAATGATTAGGAAACCATTTTTTAATATCTCAGAAGACAGTACATGACTAGCTTGAAGAGTTAAACCTTACCAGGGTAAACACCAAATAATACAGTGCAGTTGTAGGCAGGAGGAACAGCAGGATTGTAAACAGCAAAGTGCCAATAAATAACTAGGGAAAAAAAGAAACACAAGCAATTAATAGCAAAGCAATGGCTAAATAAAAATAAAAGAATAGGAAACTGAGACAAGGAAAGATTGCAAGACTCATCAATGTGGTTTTTTTACTCCCTATGCAAATAATGCTGTTACCTTGAATATTCTCAGTACTCCTCTCACTAGAGACTTTTTAGAAGACTCCCTATTATAGGACTATATTTGGAAAGACAAATAAGTTGGATCCTGACAGCATTTTTTCCTTTGTAGACAATACTCAAGATTTCCTATCTCAGGTCAGCTTCCTTAGGAAACAAGACTTACATGCTAATGCCATTTTTCCACTCCCTATCCCCATTAAGTTTTAGAGCCATTGGTCAGTTTTTACCAGAAAAATGTGAAAGGGTACAAAGAAGTAGAAATTTGGCAGGGAATTTTTTAGAGAGAATTGAGAAGTATTTTTGTTCTTCTTTGTTTTAGCAGAAGGGGCACCTGGTGAAAAGCTGACAAAATCTGGTTGATAAACACTCCCAGCAGCAGCAGCTGGCTGGTCAGTCCAGCCACAGGACTTCTGCCTCTTGCTCAGGGGGAAACTGGGAGAGAGAAAGAAGCTGGAGTTACTGGGGTGGGGGGAGTGATATGCAGAGGATGAGGGAGAAAAATCCATAGGAAAGCAGGTGTCATTAGCTCCACCGCCCACAGAAAAAGTTATTTTTATTCTGGGCCAGCCCAGTTGGTGTAAATCTAACAAATTTCAACTGGAGAAATGCAGATTTAAGACGAATAGGGATCTGACTCTTCAATTTTCAGTCACCACTTTCAGAACAGAGAGGCCACAGGAACACAGGGCACTGTCATCTCTGCAAAAAGAGATCATGGCCGTGGTATATTATGAAATAAAATAACCCAGACAGCCATGTCAGAGGCGGAACAACACCCAGCTTTATGCACATAACCAGAAATAGATCATAACCCAAATCCATTCTCTTCACAGCAGTTGTTTCTCCCCTCCTCTGTCACACCACTGCAGTTGCTTAACATCTCTGAAAGTCTTTTAAGGTCTGCTTTGAACATCTCTTCCCACCCAGGCCAGCCACATAATTCCCACTGGTCTCCAGAACAGCAGGATGAGGCCTGAAGTGCCAAATCAACTCTCCTCAAAGTACACAGGGACGGAGCGCTGATGCAAACTGTCTTCCTGGCACAGAAGCTTTCAATCACCAAAGAAACAGAAAAATGGCTCCTCCACTGTGGTGTAAGAAGCTCAAGGTTATCTGTTGCAATGGAGAGACAGGTGCTGGCCCTTGAACTTACCAAATATTATTGTATTATTTTAGTGATGTTTGCAACTGCTGGCGTGGAGTGGTTCAGACTCTGATGAACTTTTGCATGGCATTTCAGAAATTAAAAAGCGCTTACAGCATTTGACAAAAAACTGCCTCTGCTGCTTGAGTGAGAATGTGTGGGCCAGGCTCCAGCACAACGTGAATGAAACGGGGCCTTTTAATAGAAACGCTGGCATGTCTGTTACTGTGGCAACACTGCTGGGCACCACTTTTTAAATTGCCTCCCTCCCCCATACCCACTCCCATGCTCCAGGAGCTGTGAGCATCTGCAGCACCCACTGCAGTTCATCAGGGTGCCTTGCAGGTGCTCAGCACTTGCCAGAATTAGGCCCCCTGAAGATGCAGAGAAGTGAAGGGGTGCTGCGGAGCAGCAGAGTCCAAGCATTCGGTTGAAAAGACACAGATGCAGAGAGCTGGAGCATGCACTTGTTCTGGGAACTACAAAGCCCTCCGTGGCTTCTGTCTCAGTTTAGCCAAAGCAGGATAGGATCGCCCTGCCATGGGCAGCAGCCCGCAGTGAGCCCCTGGTGCTGCAGCACTACCTGGTCCAAGTCATAGGAGCAGGAATCCACCCGCTGCCGGAGAACGTTCCACTTCTTCCCACGGAACAAGCGCCAGAGAGATGACAGGCCGTAAATCTTCAGGCAGTAGAGCCTGAGCAAAGAGAAGATGCTGTGCATCAGAGCTGCGAGTTCCCAAGCTTCAACACAAAACAGCTGTCATCATTACACCCCTGCGCCCACTCACTGACGCCGCAGAACTCAGGGAAGCAAAAGAAATCAGCCCGAGAATGACGCAGATAAAATACTAATTGCTCAGTCAACCATATTTGGGCTCACCCCTGGCACAGGCAGAGCAGGCTACTGCAGACAGCTCTGGACCACTGGAGGGCAACAGCCATGCCGTGTCCCAGGGCTGTGGCAAGGCTCTTAATTTCTGCTCCTCTTGATGAAGAGGTTGGCATATGGGAAGTGGCAAGTGCTGCTGGAGGGTGGCCCCTATGAGCAGCAGCAATCTCCAGGCCCATGCAACCACCTTCCCGGCAGCAAAAGAAGCAGCAAGCTCATTCCCTCCAGCTCACCTCAGTCTCTCCAGTTCAGAACTGCCCTGTTGCCCTTGCTTCACAACCCTTCCACAGCAGGAATGGCCAAGGTCTTACCCCTCACACTAGAGTCAATGCAATTCAATTTTGTCCCCACAGCACTGAGAGACAAAGGAGAGGACTGGAGCCCCTGCACCTTCTTTACTATAGCACAGCTTCAAACATCCTTAAGAGTGGAAAGAGACCACCTAAATGGCTGGTGGCCCCTATCACATCCTTTCCTTAGGTTTTCCTAACTTGGTGCTATGACACTTTGAGCTACTTCACTCCCACAAAAATGGCAATGGTGAGAGAAGATTGGGGTGATAAGGGGTGGGAAAGAGATACCCCTATGGAATATCAAGGAAGAAAGAGCCCCTGCCATGGAGAAGAGGCACAATGAGCCCTGGGCAGCAGTGTCCAATGTACAGGGATGTAAAGGAAGGGGACACAGCCAATCTGTGGGGCAGAATGGAGCCTGAGAAAGCTTGAGCTACAAAAGCCAGATTGGTTAACCCGCCTAGTTAAGGTGTGGAGGCTGCTCAGATTTCAAGGCAGCATTGTGAAAGCAGAGGCAAAGAGTCTTATCCAAGAGGAAAATCTGGTTAGAGGAACACCAACTGCTTCAAGGAATTGGCAGGGTGCCCCCAGACTGGCAGGCACAGCTCTGTGCACTAATCCCTAGGCAGGAGGGTGCCCAGGACAGCTCCTCCAGGTTGCTGGTACACACCTGCCCTGTGACTCTGACTAAGGCCACCCACTCCCCCGTGCACCCCAACATGACACCAAGCGGGTGTTCCTGCTGTAGCACCTGCCCCACCTTCCCTGGCTGTTGCACACACATGCCTGCTCTTGTTTCACTCTGTGGTTTGTTTCAGAAGGGGATCTCAGGCTTCAACAGCACCTGAAACCAGCAAATTCTTCCGCCAGCTGCAGAAATGCAAGGTGTTGTGGTGGCCGTGTTGACATGGGTGACTGCTATTCCTTCCTGACTCTCCACGGGGGACACCTGGCACAGCAGGGGCCTGCCAGCAGCAAGATAACATACTCTACACTTCTCACAAACAGCTGAGGTGGGTAGACTGGCTCCCTGCAGCTTGCAAGGGAAAAGCAATCAGCTGAGAAAATGCTTTTCCTATTTCCACTCTCTGCACAATTAGGAGGAGCAAGGCCACTCCTCACAGACCAAAACAGAAATTCCAGTAATTAGAGGTGCTAGGAAGAGACTCCCCGTTACTGATTTTGGATGTAAGCCCTATGCTCACAACAGACCTGATACATAAATCATATCTCAGTATTTCTAACCATTCCCTAAATTATCCACAACTAAAGTTCTACTATTTCTTCTGTTGTTTGCAATGTAAAGCCCCCTATTCACAACCTGGCGAGGAACAATGACCATTCTGTAGTTTATAAGTCAAAAGTTCCTTTATTAATTATTTTCTCTCTCACCTGATGGCAAGAGCAGCTATCCTCCAGTGCCCTGTGTGACTCCTTGCTGCAGCACGTGTTCATGGGAGGCAGAAGAGAGCACACTGGTGGGCACCATCGGCACAGTAACTCCAACATGCCCCAGACGTGCCCCAAAGCCCCCTGCACTCCCACACACTCCCTCTGCCCAGCTCTCAGCTCATGGGGCCCTCCAGTAGGTCCAGACAATGACACCAGGATGGTGTCACAGCCATGCTGTAACCCCAAACCTGCCATCTGTTCTCCATGATGCAGACAAGAACTACGGAAGCAGGGCAGAGGCAGGGACTCTGGGGCTTCTCCAGAAGGACAAGGGTTCCCCTTTCGTCCTCCTCTCCTCCAGTTCCTTTCAAATTTACTGGGTAGGGTGCAAATGAAAAGAGTACTATAAGGTTGAATCAAAGAGTTGGGATGAACTGCTTTCTTGTCCTCTGCCTGTCATGTAGTTTTATTTTTCCATGTCACTATCACAACAAATAAATATTTAAAACACAGGAGAACTGAAAGATAGGTTGCTTGTACTACTGTGGTCATCATTTCTACATGTATTAAAGAATGCAATAAATTAATTGCTGAACTGTGAATTAAAGAGAACTAAACCAGAATTGAATGCTCCACAAATTAAAGACATGGTCCTTCTCACCAAACATACCCAAGACACAGCCAAGAGAGATCAACTCACCTGGCTCCATAGACATAGAAGCAGTAGATGTGGAAGGTCAGAAGCGCAATGATGTCGGAGAGGATGCAGAGAGCCACGGTCAGGCCCAGACAAGCTGACAGACCAACGTACCAGAGGATCATTTCAATGAATGGGGACATCAGGTGAATGTAGCCTAGTGGGCATTGCAGAGTGTCAGTATTTGAATGAAACATCTCCCTGTTGACACTCTCAAAAGACTGATTCCTCCAGCCCTAGAACATTGCTGCAGAAATCATAGTCACAAAAAACCAGAAGCAAAACTGGGAAACTCCTTTAGATGCCATCTTCTGTTTAGGAGGGACAACAAAAGCTCTCTTTCCCCCAGGGTTTCTGTCCAGGCATGCCACCTCTGTGAGGAAGGGGAGGACATGCTTAGCTGGAAGAGAGCAGTCGCCTTGTTCCACATGCAATTTGCTTTCCTAGATTTGCGTCCAAGTTCCTAAGTACATTTTTAGCTGCACACATCAACCTTTCCTACAACCATTCCCATTTTCTTGCTACTCCCACAAAAGCCACCATGTGGCTTTTGCAAAATAAACCAGTGTGGAGGCATACAGTCTCATCACTGAAGTGGAGCAAAGTCACAGTAACAAGACCATACTTGATTGATGAGCAAAGTAAATCAGTCTGGTAACCAAGGAGTTCATGTCCATCATGACTGTACTCCTTTATCAAGACACTTAATAAGGATAGCAGGGGTCTGCTATTTCAAGTAGGGACTTGAAATAATAAAGTTGCATTAAGCTGAAGTCTCTTGTAGGACTGGGTTGTCATTTGCATCTCGAGAGCACATTCCTCATCCCTATCTTATCAGCTGCCTCTTACATGACAAAGACTACAAAAGCCTCATAAGACCTAAAGCCCTTCCTTGGACACTCACCACTAATGGCACCAAGTAAGCTGCATTGTGATTTGCACTTCGTGCAAAGCATCAATACAAGCACTTTATTTAATATGCATGACTTCCTTCTGTGGGAATCCAACTTTGGCTTGAGTTCCCACAGCAGGAAGACTCACAGACAAGTTTTTACTTGCAGTAATGCATCTTGATTCATTGTTCACCTCTAGGCAAACATTAAACACTCAGGAGGAAAGAGATGAAAAGGGAGGCTGGAAAGTTAAACAATTGCACTTACTAATCCAAAGATGGATGTGGTAAAGGAAGAAGCGGCCCAAAACCTGATCCAAAGCTCGGTTCATTTTCAGTCCAGCTGGTGCTCCCATTAGCCACTGGAGCAGGTCCTGTAGCTCTTCAGCTACGTGCTACAAACACACGGAAGTAAAGCACCTGAGATAAAAGACTGCCACCGCACTGAGCCGGTCCAGTGCACTGTACATGCTGCCCCCTCCCCAGTATTCTTACCGCACCTTCAAACCAATGGAAAAAAAAATCCAAACAACCACTTTACAGACAACTAGTTAAATCAGGAATGCACCTTTATTGACTCTACTGAATCCAAACATAACAGCAGAGAGGAAGCTGAACTGCTTAAACGGTATCAGTGTCGGAAACATGAATCTAGCGTTTGTTTATGGCCACCTCTGGTAGACTTGCACAGTATGAGTTCTTGCTGTAAGGAAAGTTCTTAAAATAGATGGCAAATGCTGGTACCCAAATTGACTTCTTTGGACAGTCAACTGAAAAAATCACAACTGAGCAAGTAAGCTTACTATGGGAAAGGCTGTCAAGATTTTAAAAGGGGGAAAGATGGCGGTGCACTCATGGGAAAAAGAAGTGAATTTTTACAAACAGATAACCTGTATGTATTTACAGCATGGTAGAAAACACAATTATATAAATGTATTTCATACATAAACAAATTTTCTTGATACTTTGTGGTGTACTAAGCAAGATTAACCATGCTGTATAGCACTGATCTTGCCCATCACTATTGTGTCTCTGTGCAAGGCTTCATGGAGAGGTACCCATGGCATCCCAGTAAAAAAGAGGTCCTCTGAATCATTGAGAAAAAAGCCTAATGGAGCTCATCCCCAAACCACTGATGGCTCTGACTCACAATTTCTGGTGATTTCATTCCAGGCTGATATTATTTACTGATTTTCTCTTTCTACTCCACTACTCTGCCAGAGGTTCCCCTTGCAGTTGACAGGGCAGAAGATGGGGTGGCTCTGCTCCTCAGTAGTTTGCACCTGACCTACTCACCTAAGCTGAAACCAGCGGTGAAGTCCATTTACCAGGCTGTGAACTGAGGTAGCTGAGAGTGGTAACCTCCAGCAAACAGGTGGGGAACATACCTGGAAGAAGTGACCTCTCACACTGTCCCTCATGAACACAGATTGGGAGTAAAAGCCTTCTACCTCTGAAAAGCCCACTTAAAGAGTCAAGTCCATGCAAGTGAATTGCACTGCAAATGGTGCATATGTAGAAGAGTCAAGACTGCTACTTAAGGCTGATGAAGCACTGCAGCCTACTTTCCCCATCACTCATATGGATAATTTCCCTAAGGGAAAATTATTTCCAAGGAATGATTTCATGTTATTTACTAACCAACAGGATCCTTGCAAAATGAGTTTGTAAACATTTACTTTTAGTGTAGTGGCAAAATTAAGGGCTCCATCTTCAACTTACCCAAAAGGATTGCCTTTTTATTTCATTCATTTTCCCTCTGTCTCTCTGCAAGTTAGAACTGACTTGAACCCATGGATCTTACCTCTGTGGCTGAGATGTGTTAGCTACTTTATAAATAGACTGGTTTTAATATTTAAAGTGTTGGACTGGTAACTTAGAAAAAGCATTTGGGGATTTTAATGAAATATTTAAATGCTTGAAAGCAGTCCTTCAGCAAGGCTGTTTTTTCAGCACTGAATACTTCTGGAGGCTGCCAGTCCCAGAGGTGCTACTAAATTCTGACAGGGGCATGTAGCTCTGGGAAGGTGCCCTAGCTTGCCATTATTTAGCTGGGTGTAGCATTTCAAAACATAGTCCTAGGGCGTAACCTTTCAGGTTGTTTTCCAACCAGGTATTTTAGGAGTGATCAATAGCAAGCAGAATCAGAGAAGGTGACTGGGAGTCCAATTCTCCTGTTGCAGTCATGAATACTGAATGTGTGCAGTATTAATAAGATAGAGTGAATTGGAAGTGTTTCATAAAGGGGTGTAGGGACATTACCAACTAGAGACTAAAGCTAACATGGTTTGGATGAGATCACTGTGGAAATACTTCCTTTACTGTCATGCTCTTCTTTCTAGTCTCTATATGCAGAGGGTGTAATGGTGATGTGACATGGATGGAGAAGGGCACACAGAGCACTGTGAGTGGGCACCATGGGCACCAGGAAGCACAAGGCAAACTTCCTGAGCAGAGCATCTAGTGCAAGACAGAGCAAGCAGAGCCAAAGCACTCCCTACCAGAGAGATTTGCCCTGCATCTGTTGGAGGCATTTGGGGCTCTAAGTTATACTAATTTACCAATTACGTATATTGAATATTATCTAAGAATATTTTCCAGGAAGTGTCCTCTCTGCTGGTTTTGTTTACGGATTAGCAGAGCATGAGTGAGTAGGAACTTACATCCAATTATCTCTGAGCCCCAGTAACATTTTTGGAGGCACTATCTATGATAAATTTTTCATGGTTTCAAAGAGATTACAGCTTAAGAAAAAAAGAGACATCAACAAGGATGAAAGAGGTGAAGGAGAAAAAAAAAAAAAAAGAAGATGGTTTATAAGCAGTTCTTCTTAAAACAGACAAATGTAGCCCTTCAAATAAGGCTAAGGGGAGAACTCATCACTCTCTACAGCTCCCTGAAAGGACATTGCAGAGAGGCTGGTGCTGGTCTCTTCTCACAGGGAATTAGCAACAGAACAACAGGAAATGGCTTTAAACTTCAACAGGGGAGGTTCAGACTGGACATTAGGGAAAAAAAAAAAGTGGTCAGAGAGTGGAATAGGCTGCCCAGGGAGGGGGTGGAGTCACCATCCCTGGATGTGTTTAAGGGTTTTTTGGATGAGCTGTTGGGGGATGTGGTGAAGGGGAGAACTTTGTAGACTGGGGCTGATGGTTGGACTAGATGATCCCAAGGGTCTTTTCCAACCCGTGTGATTCTGTGAATTGGGTATTTTTGAAAGAAGGCTGTTGTGGAAGGCAAAATCAAGGACAACCATTGGGAAGCCTGGTGGGAGCATGAGGATGGAGGAGGGTAGGAGTTGTGAGGGCACCTACAGAGAAAAGATTATTGACATTTTCCATTCTTGGATTTGAAAGCTTGCTCCAAAAATCAGTCCTTCGTATTGCATACAGCTACTTGCCAGTTACTCCCTAGGTGTCTCTGAATCACATCTGCCTCATTTACTGACAAAAGCAACTTGTTATTACAGTCAGCACAGCACAGCTCATCAGGCTGTGAAAGTGGGAGCTGCAGTCAATGATGTCTTGTGCATCATCAACAATGCTGGATAAGTGCTGATTTGAGAACCATTATATCTAGGGATGACGAATGATGGCTAGGGAACACGGCTTGATCCTCACGTCAGCAGGCTGAGCTTATGACCCTGGCAGTTGTTGAGAGCCAAAATAACCTACCTGCATCTGCCTCCTTCCAGAGAGATGTTTGCTAGGAAGAAAAATGAGCACTGTATCCAGTCCCCACACAGCTACAATTCTGTCAATATTAAAATCAATCAAACCAATAAGGTTATAGGCTATATAAGGTTAGCTTGTCAATATTAAAATCAATCAGATCAATAAGGTTAAAATAAGGTTAAGTATATAACCTTATTAAATATATTATAATAAATTATATAATGTTCTATTTACTAACAGATACAGAGATATAAGGTCAATGCCATTGTCAGATCTGGGGCACATATCAAAAGCAGAATAGCAAGGAGCACTAGGGAAGGAAAACTAACTCATTCTGCAAATGGGAAAGTTTGTGTTACTGAACTTGGCAACATGTAAGCACTTGAGAAAGCCCAAGTGATGGGAATAATATGTACCAGATGGACACTCAGCGGTGAAGAGGAAACCTACTGCTGAATGGCTAAGGGGAGATTTTGCTGTCATACTGGAAAAGAAGTGGTGCTGGCTTGCACACCACATGCTGAAGTCATTGGTATATTTTGGGATCACTCAGATCTGCATTTTTTAAGGCCTGCACATAATGCATATAAATCAATGCCCACTGAAGGCAGTAAAAGGACTCCAAAAGATTTTATGTTCACAATCTAATATGCTTGACAGAATAAAGTAAGTCTGGAAAGTAAGAAGAGTTGTTAAGTGGCCTGAACTGACAAGGTTGGAGAATCAGAGAAGAAAGGCACTGACTACCAGGCTACCTACACAAGGAGGAGTTAGCACTTCCAGGAAGTAAGTAAACAGCTCTTGGTGATAGCAAGGTAATGAAGTCCTCACATGTAGGAGACATGGTGAAAATAACTGACACTATGATGCGTAAGTTGAGTGACAGATGAGCTAAACTACTGAAAGAGGAATGAACGAACAACTATCACAAACAAGCCTACCCAGGACAGGTGCTGAGATTGGATACACCTTGAGCACAGAGAGTGTCCATCTGCCAAAGACACTGGGCAGATGGAACCGCTCCTGGAGCCACCTGTGCGAATAGGAACGCAGCCAAAAGCCACTTCCTTGCAGACATGTTAAGGTATCATCTTTATGAGAGCTGGACATCTACAGTAATCCCATAGGGAAAGCTCTAGAGAACTTAAAACTTCTCCAGTTGAAATATCTGTAAGGAATAAGACTCAGAAAAATATTTCTAGTGTATAGCTCAAACAGAAAAGCAAGTGCATAGCAAGAATTGGGGTCCTTTCTACCCCACCACTGCTGCTGAATTGTGTCTGCAGCAATCCTTAAAACATGCAATCCTTAAAAGTTTGACTATGAAAGATAACAAAAAATATCAATAATCATGATCTACAGCTGTGCTGGACACTCCATACACACTTTCTGAAAGCACAGCATGTACAAGAATCATCAGAGACCTATGGCTTGTAACAATTAAAAGGTTAGACATAGACCAAGCAGATTATCATCAAGAGAAATGTGAGCTCTTCCCAAGAAAGACAACATAAGTAGGAAAAATAAATTGCTGCTGGAATTCTCTAATCAGAATAAAATTCCTCCCAACCAAGAATCTGGAGAAAGAGCAAAGAGAGGACATTCTCCAGCAGCTAGAAGGAAATCAATGGAAATATCCACCTTCTCTTCCAGAAATGAAAGTGAGCAGAGAAAGGATTAGACTGTGCGGCTGCGTGACAGTGCTCAACATTGGCTGCACATGTATTTCCAAAACAAGAAGCTCTTAAAATGGAGCTAACTTCAGATGGCTGGTCTGGTCTCCAGCCTCTGAACTACATTATATGTTCCTTACTGCCACTAAACAGATATACTGGAGTACTGCACCTAAAATGAGCCACCGAAAAGCAGGACAGTGTGAGTCATACTTCTTTATGAATTTATGCTGATGCAGAGGGTTCTCAGTGGGCAAGAGGAGTATGTTTGAGAAAATCACAGGACACAGCAAGTTTTCCTGGGTTACCATCTGTACACCAGAGCTCTTAGACAGGATTTCAGGTGTTCGTATCCTGACTAGCTAATGCCTTTGGATTTCCCCATGAAATTCCTCTTCACAAGCACAGCTGCACTGCTTATCAAGTTTGACTTTTCAGCAGTTTATCAGATTCAACTCAGGTTACAGGCTTTTTTTTTTTTTTCCCCCCAAATGCCCCATATAGCAACAACCTGAGGACACTTCTTGTCAACTCCAGAATAAAAGTATTATGGCTCAACAACCATTCAACCTGCAGCTGCAGAGCTCTGGCCAAGCCACAATTGTTACTTTAGGAGCCCTCCAGTAAACATCTAATTACTACTCACTGCACACACAAAGCAGAGCTGTGCTCCCTTTGAGCAGCTCCAGCAGGTTTGATTTTAAGATTTCACTGTTCTAGAGGAGACCTAAAACAGGTCTGTCTCTGAAAATCTTGTAAGGCGTTGCCTCCTTACAGCTACCCCAGGCATCAAGAGCTGGTCAGTACCCATAGCAGGTGAAAGAGAAACTGCTTTGGCCACACTTACATCAGCCACAGGAATGAGAGTATCAGCAAGGTGACCAATTCGGTTCTTTCTGTACAGCCAGGACATCAGCAGTATCCCCAGAGCCACATCAATCAGCAGAGAGACAAAGATGTTGGCTTTCCTGCATGCAGGATAAAGAGGAACAGTGTGAGAGAAAAAGGAAGGACAGTGTTTAATGTTTCAATGACAGTTGTCGGCTTCACTTTCCACAGCATCCTTAATGTCCCAGGGACACCAGGATAATTTACTGAAGAGGCATGGTGTAGAGATCTTCTGAGTTTCACTGGTCTGCTGCTACTTCTGTGGCCAAACATGGAGCCACTCAGAGCCTACCACACCACAAAACCTTTTTTAGTAAAGGGACTGAAGAGAGGGAATTGAAGTTACAAAGAGGAATGTTAAACAATTGTGTATATACATACTAAGGGAGGGATTTACCAGTACTAAGGACACCAGAACTTGGGAGTATCCACGTTGAGATCAGATGGCTTCCCAAGAGGTATACTTCAGTTGAACTTCAGTCAATGTAATAAATAGCATTTCTGGGTACACAGACATACCCAGAAGGACTGCTGAACTGTCCCTTCACTGCTAGGCTTTCTGAACAAAATTTCATGACATGAGTTATTCGGAAAATCAGATTAAACAATCACAGTTACTTTTGGCCTTCAAATCTGCTAGTCTATTTTAAGTGTTACCTGGGAGTCTATTACTGCAGGATCAGGAACCACACAGGACAAAACGGGCTGTGTAATGGCCATAGGGCATTCAGTATCTGTCTCAGATCTCTTGTTTCTCCCTGCTGCACGTTTGCTTTTTCTGTTACACTGATTTTGTTACTGCTGTTGGAGTCTGGTCAGCAGTTAATGCAAGATTCCCCAAAAGAGTGGATGAAGAGGGGATCATTTAAACCTTTCTGCTTGTACGGAAAGTGTCAGTGAATATTGACTGCAGTTTTTGGTTAACAGCAGCATATGTGAAAGTAATCAGCTTGTGGGAGTAGTGATAGCAAAGCACTACACACATGGGCACAGCGCAAGCCTTCTGTGGGCAATATTCTGGTTGCCTTTCTCAGGCTAGGGAAAAAGGCATATAAACAGAGTGCAGGGTAAAGATCTGCAAAGTAGCAGGGAGAAGAGCAAGCAAGGCGACATGACACGGTACAGTGAGGACCCCACAGTGCTGTGCGGGCACAGAATCCACGGTTTGGGTTCCCTGGAGGAGACAGGGCTAGAGCAAAGACATGCATGACTGTGTACTCCATACCTCATTAGCTGAGTGTGGTTTTGAGCCTTCTTATTGCTGCTGATGACCTGGAGGTGCTGCAGGCGATGTCCCAGCTGCTCACAAGTTGAGAGTTTGCTCCATAAGAAAGACAAAGGCCAAAACTTCAGCACCCTGTGGAAACACCATGGGAATGTCCCCTTTTGCTTTTGCCATATAGCAGGCTGTCCAGCATACAAACTCCATGCAAAACATGCAGTGCAAGGTTAAGGTTGTGCAACCAGAGATGGTGTCAACATATTAGCATTAAAGAATATTAGATGTTAACTACTCTCTTAAAGGTTAACAGAATTAAGGCAGCCTTTCCAGACCAAGCCATCGAAAGCAGACAACCCAACCTCTCATTTCCATTCTGTACAACCACATGCCTTGCTCCTCCAAGAAAACCAGATGGAAATCCTGATTCCACCCTGTGCTTTGGGATTCAGATGGGGTTGCACACTGCTCTGAGTCTCCAGGAGAGTGGAGTCAAGGCAGTTATGTCTACAGTGCAACAACACAACATGGTGTAACTGCTTCACAAATCCCAATATTACTAATCACAAGTCTCTATCTAGTGTGGGCTTGGTATAATGAACAGCTGTGTTCTCCCTGCAATTTCTGTCCTTTACCCTGTTTCTTTTTCTTTCACTTGATCCTTTTCTTCTTTTTTTCTTTATGACTTCCAAATTCCTTTCTCAGGGTCTTCATTTCTATCTTCTTTCCACTGCCTTGCCAAGGGTGACCAGCATTATGTAGATAACATGACATTTATCATTTAATTAGATTCCAAAGTTAACATCCACATTAGGCTTGTAGGGGAGGAAATACACAGTTCTTTTTTTTATGACTCAGAAGAAAAGTACTAAATGATGCTCGATTATTTTGGGGAGTTACTTTTATTACCACACAACCTATAAAGAAAGGAATGATGGCAATTTGTGTAGTCTAAAATGACACCACTGGATGCAGGCTGGTCAAAGAATGCACAGTAGCTGTACACCAACACAAAACACCATATTTGTTGTGGGGAATAAATTCTGATGTAGATAAAATTTGGATCACTTCTTTCCTGTACACAATGGTTGTTTCACTACTTTCACAGTGTTACACTGCTTCTTATTAAGGGTCCAGGAATCTATGTTTACTTTTAGTCACTTCCTTCACCTACTCTCTCTTACTGCTTTGGCATGTTCGTTTAGTTTACATTCATTCCAAATGTTAAAATTATTCCCAGTATCCTGCTTTGCTTTTGAAATCGTACAGCTGTTTGGATCATTAGTGAGCGTGGCCTGGAGATATCCCTGCAACGTGTGCATGCTTCCCCCAGATTTCATCTGGAGGACTTCAGCCTGTCGGCCAGTGGCAGAGTGTCTTCAGGACAGGCCAGGATAAAACAGAGGATGGGCAGATACAAATCACAAGGGCATGGCTCGTTCAAAATCCTTCTCAGTTCACTGTGGTTACTATCTCCTTCCTCCCTCCATCCTCCTGAGCCCTTTCAACCATCCTTTGTGCAAGGCTTGTCAGCTTAAATATCAGAGTGCTGAAGTGCCCCCTTCCTCCTCCCCATTCAAATTTCAGACACATTGGTTTTACTGTGAATCATTCTTCTTAATTTGAGGCCTCCAAGTTACTCAGCAATCCGTTACAGCCTCCCACCTTAGAGACACATGAAATCACTGTTCTTCAGCTGACTTGTCAGGAGGTGATAGCTAAAGTGGCGGAGGAAAGAGCACCATGCAGGGGAGGGAGACATGGGGGGCGACTGCACTGGCCACTGATCTCAAAGACCTGTGTTCACAGATTCACCAAGGCACAATTGCAGATGAGTTTTCTCTTCTAATCATATCCCAGCTCAGTGGTTACAAATTCTGGTGTGGCAACCTTTAGCTAGAGCAGAGAATTGCACTTGAAATGCAAAGAAGGGGGAAGGAGAAATGGTCTACCTGTATAGTTATGTACAGATGGCTGAAGGTGAAAAATCACTGATCAGACCAACAGCTGCCAGACCATCTCAGTTCAAGTAGAAAGCAACAGCTCTGGGGCCTTGTGTGAAACATTCACAAGGCTGATAGTCTCCTCATCCTCTCCCAGCAACGTGTGTTTCTTACCATTCACTGCCGCACCATAACTCCCCAGACTTGAGGCCGCTAGCGTGTGGGTCACCCACCGACCAGGCACCCCTGCTCAAAGGAAAGGACAGGCTGCTGCTCTCTTCTGCCTGAGGAATGTCTTGCACAAGCGAGAATGATTTCCAAAGCAGCCTCATAGCCAGGAACACCCCCAACATGTGCACTCACTGTAGGTTGCAATGGGCAAGTGCATCTTCTCGATTAAAAGGATGGGCCCGAAAGACACGTCAGAGGTCTGTGCTTGTCTGTGCTGACCGACTCTCTTTATATTTATCATCAGGACAACCTCTATTCCACTTACATAGTTTCTCTGGGAACTAAATATATACACATACTTACTTAAATAAAAATACAAACATACTGCAAAAAGCTCAATATAATAGTTGCAAGATGAGCTACGGTAACTCTCATCTCTAGGAGTACTGAGGAAGAAAGCCAAAAATATTTCTTGCGTGGTCTTCTACCCCTATGCATATGGACTATGCATTGCTATAAATGCTCCCACTTGTTTACCGCACAGTATATAGAAGGATTTTCAGAAGGATTTTCAGTGGAAAACCAATCAAATAAAACAAAACAAAAAAACAGTGATGTTGTGTCATTGCATTATTTAAGCAGCAGGAGATCTTTGGGGTACTTCTAAATATAAGGAATTTTAGCAATAACATAACATAGTCAGCATGAGTAAATCTTGATTTTCCAATTCAATTTTTTTTCCAAGAGTGAGAGTGGATTTTTCAGACATCAGATGAAAAGCAATCTTTCCAAATCTGCATCACATGCAAATATTATAGTTCCATTAACCAGAACCCTGGCTGTTTTTCTGCTCCTTGCTAGAAACTGCAGGAATACTGTCTCCCTTCTGGATGAGGAAGCAGAGGTCAGGGTGTTTATAAACGGACTTTTTTTTAAAAGGAGCATACAGGGTTTATTGCCTCAATACTAAATCATTCTGCTGGGTTTCCAGCAGAAATGGGCAAATCTAGAAGACTTTAGCCCTTTATGAGCAGGGACTAAGCATACTGGTAGGATAGTTCTATTAAAATTAGCAGCAGGGAAACAGTTGACTGTGATGACATTTAAAATGTCAACTTTCAAACAGTGGATTTCAAACATTCTATTGAAATAAATGAAGTAGGATGCACAACCAGTCACAACAGCACACTAGAGAGTTTCAGCAGTAATGGAAATCCTGCACAGAGGTCACTCTGAAGACAGAATTGCAATGGCCACCCCTTAGCACAAGGTGGTGCTGAAGAAATGTCTTAATTTGAGATACAGGCCTTGGGAGTGCTCAGTAAGCTTGCATGTATGTCACTGCCCACTTTCTGAGACCTCTAACGCTGATGCCTTGCTTCCCCAGTACAACTATGTAAAACTGGCATATCCAAAAAAGCCCCAAGCCTCCGCAGCCTGACAGGACATCACTGATCTCTTTCTTTAGCTTTTCAAAGCTGACTAATTCTTAATGTCATAAAAAACAGGGCAAGAAAGAAGTCCTGTGACCAGAAGGAGCAAAAACCTAGTAGATATTATTTTATGGGATGTCCTGTCACAGCACAGGGAGGAAGGGACTGGAAGGACACCTGCATGTGACATCTTGAACCCTCCCTGTCTTCTGTATGTTGGCCAAAGGAAGCTGTACCACATGTCACGTGCTAAATTGAATCAAATGACATTAAATGACTTAGAAGGTCAAGCAGGAGGTTTGTTATAAAGCCAGGTATCATCTGTGTAGTCCATGACTGATGTTTTAAACCACCTGTAAGATAGGTAAATATAATGTTGATACTGTGGGTGAATGAAAAAAAACAGAAAGAAACCTGTGTCTACCTTCCAAGGTTAATAACAAGTTCAACCTAGGTTTATGCACAGCAAGCCTGCACTCTGCCTACTGGTATGTACAGCTGGCTGCTAGTCTGGCCACTGCTCTGGCTCAAAATGTCTGTACTGGGTTTAGGAAAAGCTGAAATCAGAATAGCTCCTGATAAGCTGGGTAGCATCTATCTGTGCCGAACCTGCCAGACAGAGCTTGAGCTCCCGAGTTATGCTTAGACTGTGGCCTTCTGGAGACCTGTGAGCCTTGGGCTTAACTTGACTTTAAGCCTGATCTGGGACCCAGCACCGATCAAGGTGGGCAAGTCTGACCTTGAGACCAAGTGCCTATGCAGGAAAAGATCATCCTGTTTGATGGTAGTCACACACAGTCCAAGGACAGCCAGAAAAAAGATCTTCAGAGCTGACTCCCAATCTTCTACCCAAACACAAAGTTCTGACTTAGTTACCCTTAAGAAACATTAATGCTTAGTCAGTGTCTACAAAGCAGTCCCAGGAACCAGTGGTCCCCCATTATATCAGGTTTGGGTTTGACCCTAAATCTCTTCCAATTGAGTAGTCCAAACCCAGACAGTTTTCCTTTTGTGTACCAAAATGTATAACCCAACTGTTCTGAACAGCTTTCCATATGGAGAGTTTCACTGTAATTCTTTTATGACAGTTATCATATAACTGGAAACCTGTTAAAAGACTCAATTCCCCACACCTTGAGGCTGTACTTGAGAAGATTTATCCATGAATACAGTAGTAGCCGTTATCCAAATTTCATCAATTGAAGCGTCCCCTTTCAGCTTGGAACCTGAACTCCACTCCCCTCTCTGGAACAACCTCTCTAGGCAGGTTCTCCCCTTCAAATCTGCTCAGAATTCCTCTTTAGTGCAAGAACTTGCCACACATTACATTCAAGTATCCTATTTAGTTTCACGGTTGTGACAACGGGATTGCACCAAGGATTCATGCAGACTAGCATTCCTTGTAACCTGCCATGAAGTGCCAACCGTTGCAGCACCACCGTCTGTTAGATGATGGATTTAGACACACTGTTTGCTGATGTTTCACACCGTGGAGGGATTCATAGCAAATGGAGTAGGGAGTCCCAGCTATCAAGCCGTTAAGGAGATCCTCATGTCATTCTGTCAGCCACGGAATAGCTGGAAACCCACTCTTTTAGCTGTGATGAAACTGAAGTGGGGCTGAGCTACCCCTGCTGCAAAAGGGAAGATCAGTGCCTCCCCCAAAAAGCTCCTAGCTCCTTGAAGAGTTCTACTATATTCGAGGGAGCCTTTAGCCTTGTGTTTTCAAAGAAGCTCCCCAAATTTTAACAGCAGCTCTGCAGCAGCCTGTTTCCAACAGAATGATTTTGTATTAACTGTATTTCTCACTGGGGTTGAGCAGGAACCCTGCAAATGCCTAAACATAAATTACATTTCCACCCAAAACATAAGCAGGCTGATGTCTCACCACTTACCTGCTCCTGCAGATCCCAGAGATAAGTGAAAGCAGGAATGTCAGCAGCATGCACGCAGGCACAGAGGCCTGTTTCATCAGCTCCACGATGATACTAGCTTCAACTCCATCAGACTGCCAGTGGGTCAGCTTGATGGGCCCATCATCATATCTGTCCGTCATGAACAGTATCTTACTCTTCGCCACTGTGTCAAAGATGGCAGCGAGCTTTGAAGCATCGTCTGCCTTGTGGTCAGTGAAGGCAGCTGTGTCCAAAGGGGGATGTAAATGGGAAAGCATGACTTTGCGCTGGTCATAGTATACCAAGATTATTTCTTCCTCCTTAGGGTTGTTAGAGTGTTTCTGAAGGGTAGAACAGCTCCAGAAGTTGCTGTCTCCCTCTTTGCTTATCTGAATCCAAGGGTCATGAGAGAATATTGTCCCAAGGTCTTCCAAGAACTCACTCAGACTCTCTTCTTTCTCCTGTTTGCTGTTGCTCCATGAGCCGAGCACAGAGACACTGACTTTAGTCACCCGTTGGACTTCACTGAGATACTGCTTCACCTGGGCAGGAATAAAAGGGAAATGGACCACAGCAAGTATAACAGCAGAGTTCTGTTCGGAGATCCAGCGGCCGATCAAAATGCCACTTTCTGCTGAAGAGCAGCATGATGGAAAGAAGACCTTAAGTACCATGGCAGCAATCCTGGAAGAATGGTACACCTGCAATAAACACAGAAATAAAACTTGAGAATGCAAGAAAAATTTGAGCTGATCAAAGTCACTGGTGAGGAGGCCCAGTCAAGTTTTAAAATACTAAGTCCAACCACTCTGCACTGAAACTAGATAATGACAGTAGTGACAGCCAACAGGGATTTCAAATCAGAGAAGTACTTCAAGATTCCTGACAGTCTTTGAAGTGAGGCGTGTCGAGCCTGGAGTTTCTCAGCAAAGCCCTTTTTCCAGTGTTGGAGAAGTGTTTCATGATGGTACACAGAAAGGCATAGCCTGTCAGACTGGCCCAGATCAGGAATCCATCCTGCCTCCAATCTTAGATCTGACACTGGATGTGCCTGAGCACTTCCTAGAGAAGGGACTACACTGTAGCACAGAGAGATGCCTCTGAGGAATATTTCCTCCTATTACTGACAATCAAATATTGGTTTATGCCATAAAACCAGATAATTCCAGAGCCTCCTTTATCATTTAGGAACCCACAGCTGCGTTCTGCAACAAACTCACTGAACAACCTTGGTCAGACCACTCACCTCCTCTTGTCTCACTCCCCTCATCTGGAAACAGATGATAATTTTGTCAGAAGGGACTATAGTGATCAGCTGATTGAAGTTTACATAGTGGTTTTAATTCATCAGATACAAGATCCTAAAAAAGGAGAAGCATCTCTGCTTTATCAGTGTTCTTTATCTACAATATTTTTCTTCATGTCATTAAGAAAACAACTAAATGGCTTTGTAAGACTTTTACAAAAATGAGCTTTGAGGCAGTTGACAATGTCTCTTTAAATAAGGTGGAGGTTTCTAACAGAAATATAATTGCAGTAAGGAGGGCGCTGGCGCAGAACAGTCGGCATCCGGCGCCCGTTGTCCTTTCTCGTCCTTCAGTGCTTTGTTAGAGATGTGAAAACTCTGCAGGCCCCCGAGGCTGGCTTCTCTGCAAGGGACCCAGTCAATCGGAAAGAGGAACACAGAGGGTATTTATAACAAGTAGAGAGGATGCGCAACGTGGAGGTCCCTGGTGCTTTTGGTTTTCTCTCTTTTTAATACAGGATAATTCATCTAGTAAATCTCAGCATCTGGCAATTTGATACAGCATGGAGGAGGCAATAGGGAAGCAGCAGAGGCAAGTGATTAATCTACTCCCAGCCCCACAGCCCTGCTAAGTGCAGCAGTAGGCAATGTCTGCTCATGGATGAGTTGTCAGCTCCTTGAGGCAACAAGGTGAAGTTTCCTTGGTGCACAGCTCGCTCCTCCCATGGAAAAAGCACCACAGTTGCTGCATTTGCAAAGAGTAATGTTTTTTTTTTCCTGGGACTGAATTCTCCCTTTCATTCCAAAACTGCAAAGCACACCCCAAAACTTCCCCTCAAACAGGCATAAGGGTGCTCGTGAGGGTTTTTGTTGGCAGCATGCTGCTGGCAGCACAGTGTTTACAGGTGCTGAGGGCACCGAGCACCGTCCCTTGCTGCCCCAAAGACTGAGATTTGGAGGCCACAGAGAGACCTCCATCTCTGCCTCTTCAACCAGATGGATAACCTCGGAGACATGGAGTCTGTGAGGAAGCAGGATCTCAGAAGAACCTTAAATATGTGTTTTTGCAAAGGATTGCAAGTTTCCAGAAGGGGAATGGAAGCAGCAAGATGCATCAAAGGAAGGGCAGAAAAATGGCAGATGTGACACCCTGAGACTGTAAGGGAACAGGACACAAGGGATGGGAAAGACTAAAACCACCTGCAGTACAACTGAAAAACATCACCTTTCACCAGATAAAGTTTAATCACTATTAGACCCAAATGGACTGAAGAACAAGACATCCAAGCTTATTTTTCACTTCTATTGAAACAGGTATGACTCAGGTATTTTTTGGTGTTATTTTTCCTGGAAGACCATGAAGACATCAAAGGACACCTAAAAGAGTTGTTCCTGACACACAGAGGAAACTTTGGTGAAAATCACCTAACAGACACAATCAGTCCTTAAAAAAGTTTGAAATAAAACTTGTCCCTACATTTTGCCTTTCTTTTTTTTAGAAAGACTGCAGTTTGTCCAAGGATACTGTCCAAAACAGTGTTCCCTTCACCACCTCTCCTACTTCCTTACTTAACTCAGGTTGTTAAAGAAATGTTATCAGGTGAGATGAGATTTGCATCACAATTTAGCTTTAGGTTTGAAAAAGAATTTCCATTCTTCCCCAAGACCACAAGACGTATTCCCAGGAAAAAGGAAATAAAGTATATAAACACAGGGGCCCTGAAAGGCAAAATAACAGATTGAACATGTCGGGAATGTACATACACACATATGCTCAGAAATTATTTTAAATAATATAAATTTAGCTAGAGTGATAACATTCTAGATATATCACAAGTATCAAAACCTTACAAGTGAAGTTTAACAATAACTCAATACTGTAAAAACTGAAATCGAGCTCAGTATTTTAAAGAACCCAGAAAAAAAAATGAAGAAAATAAGTACTTGAATGGAGTTCTTCAGTATTTTAAATTATCAAGCCAGTAATATTGGACAAATAACTGGTTTAAGTTAATTTTTTATTCTTCTTTTTCTTCAAGAGATGTCACAGTTTTTTGAGAGTATTGCTACTTCAATATCGAGACTCCAGTGTCTCTGCATGGCTGTCCTTCTTAAAGGTCTCTCCATTCATTGGACATTTCAGAGAAGAATTATCTTTTAATTCAAACATTCAAACATTTAGTTTTCACTGAGATTTTTTTTAAAGACAGCCACAGTCATCTGGGAAAACTTCTCATGGAAGAGAAACACTTCTCATCCTTATCTTCTCTAGTTTGTGAGTTCCTCTTCTTACACATTCCCCAACCTTTTATGTTAACTTAGTTTTATGCAGCCATACCTCAGGTTAAATAATACCCAAGCACATCATCTGCCCTTTGGTTGCTGCAGATATGGCAGAGAAGACTCTGATAAAATTTTCAGGCTGCACAAAACATCTCGGCAGTTGAAAACCAGCTGATCAACTATATGTTGATGTGGCCTAAGGTAGTAACCAGGGAGCGAGTCTGGGAACTCAGGGCAGAGCCCGTATTCCCAAATCCATGACTGATTGTGCATCCTACTTCATTTATTTCAATAGACTGTTTGAAATCTACTGTTTGAAAGTTGACATATTAAACGTCATCACAGTCAACTGTTTCACTGCTGCTAATTTTAACAGAACTATCCTACCAGTATGCTTAGTCCCTGCTCATAAAGGGCCTAAAGTCTTCTAGATCTGCCCATTTCTGATGGAAACCCCCAGTTTTTCCCTGAGATGCCAGAGAGCAACAACACAACGACCTTGGTCACAGCAAAAGCAACAATGGACATTGCCTAAAATACATTAATGCAACCAACAAATGCAGAAAAGATCCCAGGACTAATTAATTCCAGAATTTCAGACAGAAAAGCAAAAGAGAACAGTGGGACGTGGCCCCAGCCTCAGCACACGGGCTGTCACATTGCCACCAGCCATGCCAAGGGGTGCCAAGCCCTTGGCAAAGCCACACCTGAGCATCCCCAGGTCTTTCCACGGGGTTTAGGGCCACCAGGGGTACAGAAGCCCGGAGAAGCAGCAGGAGCAGGGCTGACTCCCTGCGAAGCCCGCTGACTTCTTGCTCCTCCAGAATTTCGCGGGTTTTAAAGGTGATCTTAGCGCACGGGTGGGCTGAGGGACAACGGCAATGCCCGGCCTCCTTCCCGACACCTCTCTAAGTCCAAGCCTGAGGCAGATTTAACCACCAGCCCCTGGCCCTCGGGCTGCCCCTACAACTGTCTCTTA
>NW_020799118.1:16140084-16149102 GCF_003259725.1 Athene cunicularia | reverse complement strand
AGCAACAACACAACGAGAGGCGGCGGGGCCCCGGTTGAGCCGGCCGATAAGGAGCGCCAGCTCGCCCAGCCCCCAGACGTGCCATCACCCGCGCCTGGGGCGAGGCCAGGGACTCGCCTTTCCCCACGGGACCCCGTTGTCCCCATCCCCGCTGTCTCAGCAGGCCCCCGGCCTGGCAGAGGCCCCTGGGTGCAGATGCCGGTGCCTGGAGCTTTCCCTCCTGTGACCCCGCAGCGGGTCGGGGCCGTGAGGGTGCCAGCGAGCTCACTGGGCAACTTGAGGGGTCCCACACAGAAAGGGAGAGAAAGTGCAGAGGTGGGGGTGCAGGTCACACAGGGATGGGCCAAAGAAGAGGTTTAGGATTTTTTTGATTGGGTGCCACAGAATTGGAAACAAGGTGGGAGAAGACTGGTTTTCACAAGCGATAGAACAAGAGGGAATGACCTCAAGCTGTGCCAAGGAAGGTTTAGACTAGATATTAGGAAGCATTTCTTTGCAGAAGGGGTTGTTGGGCGTTGGAATGGGCTGCCCAGGGCAGGGGGGGAGTCCCCATCCCTGGAGGGGTTGAAGAGTCGGGCTGAGCCAGTGCTGAGGGATCTGGTGGAGTTGGGAACGGTCAAGGTGAGGTTCATGGTTGGACTGGAGGAGCTTCAAGGGCTTTTCCAACCTTGATGATTCTGTGATTCTGTTTTCTGGGAGCTCAGGTGAAGTGTGGGGATGGAACAGGCTTAACCCTGTTCCTGAAGACCACACAGGCTCCCTCCCCCGGGCTTGCTCCCAGGCTGCCTGGCTTTGCAGGGAGAAGGGCTCTGGGAAGGCTCCATCGACTTTAGCGCTTGTCTCAGGGCCAGTAAGGAGAAAGGGTCCTCTCTGGAGTTCGTTTGGGGTGAGAGGTGGTGACTGGACTCAGGTCTCGCACACTGGCAGAGGCCGAGGAGTCCTGCAGCTACGTGCCCGCACCGAGGGCTGGAGCAGGGAGAGGAAAACGCCCTTCCCTCTGCCACCACACCCCGCCCGTTCCCCCTGGCCTCTGCTGATAAAGGCAGCGGCTGTGGCCCCCTGAGCCCTCTCCACGGGGAGAACAGTTCGGCCGGGCAGGCTCAGCCCCAGGACGTGGGCTGGTGTGAGCAATTCTACGTGCCTACATTCATTCTACTCCGTGCAGTAGCTGTTGCTTCCCTGCAGAGGTCAGGAATGCTGCAGAGAATGAGTTACCTTCATTTTCCCATTCTCCTGAAGCCTGCTGCAAACCCAGCGTGCCAGACAGGCCAGGCTGCCAGCTCCCGCCTGGCCTTACCTCCCCCAGTCATCCTCTGGCATCAGGAAGGTGGAACCATGGCCACATAAAAACGATGTGTGGAAGACAAATATTTATATTATCTCTGCAAAAAATTCAAGAGCCTGGTGATAACAAATTTGACAAGGCACCAACGTGTGGCCTGTTCTGAGTAACCTGGTCCTCCTTTAGCGACTTGTATGGGTCCAAGGGATGGTCTAGCCCTTGCTTCTGCCACCTGGAGAAGCTGGAGGGCAATAAGGCAGTCAAGTACAGGAACAGTGCCCAGCTATGGGAGCAGTGGAGCCCACAGCTCACCATCAGACCCAAAGCTCAGCGGAGTTGCTGTGGAACCAACCCCACTCCCCGCCTGGGTCTTAGGCTGGGGTCACCACACGGTGCCCCAGGGTTGGTGTGGCTGTAAGGGGGCCTCACGCAGTACTTGAAGACTTTGACACAGTTCTCCCCTGTGTCTGCCACAAAGAGGTGTCCAAAAGAGGAACAAGCCACGCCAGTGGGCCTCCGCAGCCCCGCGGACACCAGGCAGATGGGAGCCCCATGCTCTGGGAACAAGTGGACTGTACGGCGCTGCTCATCTGCCACCAGGATGCTGCCATCCGCATCAACGCAGACCCCAGCTGGGTTGCCAAACTGGTGTCCGTATTTGCTGCTGAGGGAGCAGAGGAGCTTACGGCTGCTCATGAAGACCTTGACGTCTCCACACTCCTCGCTTACCACGAAACCTCCGTTGGGTGCTGGACTGATGTAGCGAGGTCCCTGCAGGTTGGCAACTGACTGGATATTGAGCATCTTGAAGGCATGGTCCAGAGCAAAGCTGTGGACTTGGCCTTGTGCATAGTCTGCTACCAAGATCTTGCCCATGGAGTCTACTCCAATACCCCTGGGGGAACCAACCTTTCTGATCTTTATCCATTCCCCCTTGGAGAGGCTGGTGTGAGGGTTGAAGATCCAAATGGCTCCATTCATCATGTCAGCTACAGCCACCATTCCTGTCCGAGTCACAGTCACATCTTCTGGCAAGAAAGTGCCGCCTTCCAACCCTGTTTGCTGGCAGGGCAGAGACCGCAGAATTTGGCCTGTGGTGCTGAGGCTGTGGACCCAGGGAGCACTCTCAGCTGTCACATAGATGGAGCCATCCAGGGAGCAGTGAATTCCACTTACTCCCCCATAGCGGCTGCCGGTGGGGTTGGGAATCTGCTGGACCAGGTTGTCCTGGCAATAGTGGAGGAGGTTCTTAATGTTGTCCAGATCTCTGCATAGGCTTTTGGCCTTATCTGCCAGCTGGTGGACTTGGTGCTCTGTCACCATGCCCATGCCACGCTGGCTGCTCAGCAGCGGGCTGGCTGTCTGGAGCATGGCAATGGACTTCAGCTGGAGGGTATAGATGGTTTTTAGAAGCTTTTCCTTTTGCTGGCTGGCCTCCAGAGTGTAGTCCATGTCAAATCTCTTGTCCCTGTTTGGGGGAAGCAGTAGGACAATTACTGTCCCTGTCTGGTGCCATCTCTGGGGACATGCTCTGGGCTCAGGTGCCTGCCATCTACCTGGGGTAAGGTGTTGATGCTATTCTGGATTCACTCCAATGCGACAGAGACCAGATCATAGCTTTTCCAGCTAATTATGTGCTCAGGATATAAAGACAAATGGGGACCATGGCTCAAAAATGAAAGAGTCAGTAAGCTGGATCTGCAGCAGGAGGAAGGAGCCAAATAGGTCCATCAGCTTCAACGACAGCTTGGCTGGTGTTAGATCTGTCCTGAGGATTTATGTGTAAAGGGGAGCCCCATGTGAGCACACTGAATGGGATTTCCACCTCACCAGTTTCTGGCTTCTCTCGGGCTTTTTAACACTTATTAACCTTATTTTCTGTAAGCCTCATCTCTCCAAACCATGCTCAGTCCACGCTAACACTTGAGACCATGAGGATGACTGTTCCTTCACTCACACATGGGTCAGATGTCACACTTGGCCAGTGTGTGTCTTTGCTAAGGGCAGCCCCCTCCCCATCCAGAGAAGTTATTCCTGAAACAGCCAACAACTTGTCAGGAAAAAGGGAGGTACTGCTCTGAAGTACACATTCAACCTACAGTTTTTTTCAGACACAAGAGCTGCCATGAAAAGTTTTTGTTTTGCCCACTCTCCCTCTCTTTTAAAACCATGATGAATGAGTCCCCCAAAAGGCAGGAATGACAGCCTGGCTCTGCTGTCTGCTCTCCAGGGCCTGGCTGGAGCACAGCTCACAGCACACAGCCAGGAGCTGGTAAGAGAAATGTTAAGAGAAATGTGGCCTCATTAAAGTTCCTGGAGAGGCAGAAGTTAACTTTAAATGGGATTATAATTAATATCATAATGGACACACTTGGCTGTTCTGAGTTGTTTGTGAGCCACCACTCCACCTTTATCGCTTCATGTCCCATGATTGCCTGGTATCATGTGCTCCATGCTGCCTGCAAAAGTAACGCTTCCCCAAACCACAGCTGGAGATAAGCTGTGCTGGGCTAAGGCATACCGGGTGAAAATTGCCCTTCCTGCATGCAAGTACCACAGTTGTCTAAAAATCAACCTCTGGATACTTGCAGAGCTATCAAATGCAAATACATGACAGTGGGGATGAGCATGAATATGGAGAGAATTCGTTTTCTTCTGGTTTTGGGGTCTAGGAACAGCTTTGCAACTTTCTTCCCCAAAGTGGTTGTGTTTATGTCTCTGGCAGCAGAGACCGGCTCCGTGGCAGCAAGCCCCCTGCTGCCCCCCTGTGACTGCTTGTCGGGTCCCTCCTTCAGAGCTGGATAGAGTTCAAAATCCAAGAAATCGGATTTTACAGATGGGGAAACTGAGTCAGCACCAGGGAGCCGATGTGCCAGCTGCCTCACACCCAGCACCATGTGTCCACCTCACCTCCCGGGCACTGGACACCCAAAGCTGCCATCAGACCCTTGATGGTGTGTCCTGAGCCAAGCTCGAGCTTCTCATTCATGGGTCTAAGCCCAGAAAGAGGGTCCTGACACTGTCCCCAGCACAGCTCAGGCCAATGACCACGTGTATGACCACAAGCCCAGCTCAACAGATCCTGTACCTCTGTCCTGATGTCCTGGGGGGTGCCTGTCCTTCCCTGGCAGTGCTGCCCTCCCACCGGCTCCGTCCTGCTGCCTCACCAGGCTCAGTGCATCGGGGCCGAGGGATATTATGTTGTTAGTGACGGGCGATTGCCCTTGAGTAGAGAGTAAACACAAAAGCTCCTTGTGCTGCTGACAACCAGAAGCAGCGAGACAAGGGCTGATATGCATGGTTTTTATTCCCTGCTGGTCTCATGCCCAGAGAGAAGGTGCCTTTCTTCCAAGATCAGTCTATGTCCTATCTACCTGCTCCTGCCAGAGGGAGGAGAAGCCCCAAGGTACCCAGCTGAAGCAACGACTTGGGGCTTTTTATGTAGAGGCAAAGTGTAGGGACCAGTTTGATGTACCTCACTCCTAGCATGGGACACAGCTGCTGGGGTGGGACAGGGACATTCTCACACCTTGAATCAGGACTCCTGCCTTGTCTCACTGCTTCTTCACTGCCTTCCCCTGGGCTCCCAGCCCAGGCATTGTGGGGTTGCCTGCCTCAGTCTCCCCACTTACAAAAAGGAGACGGACTTTTGCCATGTCAGTCTTTGAGGTCCAGCAATGGAGAAGCGTTAGGAAGAGGCAGGTCAGCTGGGACTCCTGGGCACAGTCCCCTCTCCATCTCCATGCCAGGCAAGGCCATGTGTCGAGTTGACAATGGTGTCAGCTCAAACAAAGAGGGTCGGGAGTAAAAGCAGAGTCATCTGGGAACAGCCTGGAAGGGGCTGGTCAGAGCCTGCCCTCCTTCCCTGGCAGTGCTTGCTGACAGTGCTCCGTCCACCCTTGCCTGCAGCGAGCTCAAAGCATCCGCCTTAAGCCTGGCCAAAGTATGAAGAAGTTTATGTCACTACATTACTCAGATGGGCCAATGGTAGATGAAGTAGATGAAGACTCCCCCCACCTTTTGGGATGCTTGGAGGGCCTGTGTGTGCCTGACCCTTCCAACAAAGGAAGCAGATTGTGGTCTGGCTGACTGCAGGAGCTGAAGGATGGGAATCTGCCTCCAAAGCCTCAGGACTGGCTGCTTCTCTTTTGGTGTGTTTAGGGCCCTTCTGGTCCTGTATCAGTGTACCCCTGAAGCTCACAGCGTCTGGGAGACTGCTTCAGACCTATTACCAGCCAAAATTACAAAAATAACTTGACATGACAAGCGCTGGGGCCGCCCCATCCAAGCCCCAGCAGGACGGTAGGCAGCTTCAAAAACCATCTCCCAGGGCAACAGGGTCTGACCTTTTGTTTCGCTGTTGTGTGCTCCATCACCAGGATAAACAAACACAGCCTGGCCCTGGGGCTCCTGTTCACCTTTCCAGGACCGTGGCTCTGTCACAACCTGTTTGAAAGCCACCCCCGGACCCCAGGAGACACCTGTGTCATGACAGGGCCCTGGCACAGCCCCTGCCCACGCCAGCACCAGGACCTGTAGGGTTCAGGGATGAGGGCATGGTCAAGCTGCTGGCTCTGGAGATGGACTGAGGGGAAATGAGTCTGGGTCAACTTCAGGCTTTCCCAGAGCACATTACTTGCAGGCATTAGTGGTGAAATTCACTCCTTGAGACTTTTCCTCCCCTGGTCCAGGGACAGTAGTCCACAAGGAATGTGCAAGCCTTGGGTCTCTGCCAGTCCCTGTGCCCAGGGAGACAGGCACTGCACCTACCTAGTACATGGGTGCTGGCAGCCAGCAGGAGATCCCATGGGATGAGCTGATGTTGTTGGTACTTAGTCACAGACTTGTGGAAAAAAACCCAAACTCATCCTTAAAGAGTATTTCCTCATCTAGAACACACCTCTATGTCTGGGGAGAGGGTCAGGGGGACACGGATAGCCACAGTGTCAGTTGAGTGTTAATTATTGTGGTGTGACAAAATCCTGCTGTAGCTCAGGTCCATACTGGATGCTGGAGCGCTCCAGCCCTGAGGGTCCCAGCAGTCCCCAGCCTGCTCCAGACCACCATCAGCACAGGGAGGTTTTGGCCGAGTGCTGTGACTGTTTGCAGAAGTGGGCAGTAGTGGCATGAAGCAGAGTGGTGGGAGGGTGTCCACTGGATGGGGCCGGACATGGGCTTGTCATTGCTTTGTGCAGATGTGAGGTGGCTCCATCTTTCCAAACAACCCAGAGGACGATTGGCACTAATTATCAAACAGATGCAGTGCACTGTGTGTGCATGTGCGTGTGTGTGTGTGTGTGCAACAGCCAGTGGTGTCCCAGGACTGTGTAAGAGCTTTTGTTGGGAAGCTGGAGCATCCGCTGCACAAGCACATGCAGAAAACATGATCTCCAGCCCCTGTCCCAGCTGCAATCACCAACTGTCCTTCAAGTGCCCACAGTGCCCAGCTGGAGACAAACAGAGGCTTGTGGGGACACTGGGGGACAGTGCTCTTGGAGCCTGATCCCCCACAGAATCTGTGACTGGGGCTTCCTAAGCCCAGTTACATGGAGGTGAGAGCACGAATTCAACTCCTCTTCAGGTGTCAGAAAAATCCCTCCAGGAAGCAAAGCTGTAACTACTCTGGCCCCAAAAACTGCCCTGGCATGGTCCCCTGGCTGGATGGTCCCCCCAGAATCCCCACTGCCAGTTAGCTAACCCATGGAGAAGATTCTCCAGGGTCTGATAAGGGCTGAACTGGTGCCTCGGCTTCTCCCTTGCTGTGTTCCTCCTCCGCAGCCTCCTGCTTTCACAAGGCTCACAAGAGGATTAGGAAATTAATCCTCTTTGAGACATCAATCTCCCTGTTGAGCCTGACCAAAAGGGCCAGAAGCTGTGAAGCACAGCGGGGCACTGGCACAAAGCCCCTTCCCTGCCAGGAGCCGCCCCATGGGTGAGCCCCAGCTGGACCTGGTGGCAGCTTCCCCATTGCCACCCCCTTCCCCAGCCTGTCCCTGCAGCCATGGAAGTTGGGCAGTGGTCCCACTGGGCTGGCTTTCTCCATCCTGCCCTGGCCTGGCTCCTGCAGCCTCTCCACACTGGCTTCAGGGGGGGTGGTGGGAGGAAAGTGAAACATCCTCACGTCGTGGCAGGGGACAGCATCCCGAGGCTGTATGGCAAGTGGGAGATGAACGGGAGCTTTCTGCAAACACAGCCCCATACTCAGCCTGTTGGGGAGGGCTCTGCAGTTCCAGGGGGACTGGTGAACCCCGGGGCCACGGGTATTACTGGAGCAAAGCTGTGTGCCAGAAACATCCTCCTATGGACAGTACTGGGCCATTTGATCTTCCAGGAAGGTTTGTTCCACCTCCTGGCGAGGAAGTGTGCAGGCTGGCATGTTGGTGTGCTGCAGGCTGATGGGCACTGGATACAGACAGGAATGGAAGAAACACTACTTTCTGCTCTCCCTTCCCACCCAAAACACAAACTGTCTACATCCTTGGGTACCCCACACCTAAAACTAGGGAGGAAATAACGGTGGCTATGAGGGTTTGCCCCCCTCCTGCCCCACATATGGGAAAATGAGGTGGGCATTTTGGCTTTGCAGCGGCCACTGACTGAGATGGGGGATCCAGGGCTGCCCAAGCACCGTACCTGGCAGTGCAGGTGCTCCTGGGTCTTCAGGCATCTTTTGTCTTGCAGGAACATTTCCTCCTTCCCTCTCAACCCTTTGACTCTCAGCATCTTCCCCTACACCCCAAAGGTGGAGCAGCAGGCAGCACCCAACCCTGGTGCCCCAGCACTACTTGGCATCTCCTTCATTGTCTCGGTCCCAGCAAACACGGGCCCCCTTGCATGAACCCTCCAGGCAGGGGAGTGGGCAGGCAAGGCAGGAGCTGATCAAACATCCTCAGATGGGATCCCACCCTGCCTTAGCCTGGTGCCCAAGGGAAACCCTCTCCCTTCTCAGTTTGGCTGCCTTCGGGGAGCATCAGCCCCGGTGAGGGCCAGAGCACTGTTCTTGCCTGCCCCAGCTCTTTTACGTACTTAAACCCTCAGTGCTTCCCTCTGTGGGCGCCTGAGCCAACTCCAAAGGCAGAATGGTTCTGCCTTCAACAAATACCCAGGGAAACGATCCGATGCATTCAGAGGCATCCAGAGTCAGGAAAAGGAAACCTCCAACTGTATTAACAGATGGGCAGGGGGGAAAGACAGTAGGGAAATTTTGTAGCTTTTTATACTCTTTTTCCAACACTTAAAGCTGAGGAGAGGGGATAGCTGGTCCTCTGCGCTCACCTACGCTGGCTGCACACAGTGGGAGGATGGAGAATACAACTTCTACTGCAGTCCCCTGGGGCTGCCCTGCAGGTCAGTGTTCATGGCTGCTGGGGGTTGAAGTGTTTGTGGTAGACTCGAAACACTGCAGCAGCATCGCAGAAGAGCCAGGGGACAGTCACCAGGGCACAGCGAGATGGTTGGAGGCAGCGACACCACCACGGTGGTTGTGGTGGCAGGAGCAGTGAGGAGCAGTAGTTCTGCTGCCACAAACAGCCGGGACCAGAAGATCCAAGATGAGCCATAGGCAATGCGTGGGGTGATGCCTTCTGGTTGCCTGAGCTCTGCTCCTCTTCCTCCCACAGAGAGGATCACAGGAGGATGAGGAGGACTTGTGGTTTCTGCACAAGAGCTGCAGTTCTAGTGAGAGCAGGCGGTGTCTCAGGCTGGGCTGCATTGCCCTTGCAGATCACCCCCCCCCC
>NW_020799118.1:16118610-16140034 GCF_003259725.1 Athene cunicularia | reverse complement strand
ATGTGTATAAGAGACAGGGTCTCAGCACATTGCTGCTTCCCCGGGGTGCCACCAGCCCTGGGGATGACATTTCTGCCTCCAGGGGAGTCTGCATCCTCCCACCCTGATCCTGGTATGCAGACACTTCCAAGCAACGGGAGGGACAAGGCTGAGGACTGAGGAAGAGGCAAAGAGAATGGTGGCACTGCTAGTACATTCTAGGAGGCTTTGCTTGGAGCTTCTGAAAACACCACCACTCCTTAACACCATGGGGAAACTCCCCCTGTGGTGCAGTCTTTTGGCAGAAAGAAAACCTTGCATGCATGCCTTTCCCTGGGTGGGAAGTGCAAGGTGGGCTGGGACAGGCTCCCCAGGATGATGAGGACCCTTTGGGGACAACTCCCAATTTGTCATCCCAGCTCCAGATTCCTCCCAGCCTGGAATCTCCCTCCACCTGCCCTTGGCTCACGGTGAAAGAGGGCATGCTGCACTCAGCCCTGCCACCACTGGTTCACTACCTCCCTCCTGCTCAAGACACAGCAATTCTGCTCCAGGTTGTCTTTGCAGCTTCACATGTCTGCTCAGAAATCTCCTGGCCGACCTTGGCCCTTCTTTAGTCCACGTTTGGTAACTTTCCACTGCTCCGAGCTCTGGCCTGCCCACATTGGGGTAAGAGAAAACTGGTTGTGCTGGGCAGGAACCACTTCTTGTCCCCAGCTGGTTCCATCTGGTAGCCCACTGTTACGAGTGAGCGCCCAGATCCCTGGCCCTGCTGCAGGTGGGACGCGGGATGCACCGACGTGGCCGGCTGGGCAAGACGCACCAGGCAGGGCATCTCAGCACTTGCCTTCCCCCAGTTATTTCAGCCACGGCCTCTGGATTCGCATGGTCCCATATCATTTGGATATCCCCCACGCAGCTGCCTATCACTGTGTGTGCAAGGAATTAACTCTCCCTGGCATCAAATATGTCCAGTTTCTTGGTGCCACAGCAAGCGCCCTGCCAGCGTGTGGCAGCACTCTCTTCCCCTGAACACGGGGTTGAGTCTACCCCATCTTTTATTTGTGGGCAAACCCCCAAGGGTGTTTGCAGCTCTGTCACCTTGGGGTGCACCGGGAGGAGGCAATGCCCACCTCAGTCCTGCTGTCCTCTGTGCAGCCTGGGGACTGTGCCTCCGCAGTGACCATCCTGTTCCAGCATGGGATCCATCCCAAAAATTTGCCCCTGGCCCTTTTCCACCAAGTCAGGGAAATCAGAGGACACGGTGTTTTTTTGGGGTGTGGAATGTTCCCACCTCATGCTTGGGGCTGCCCTGCTCCTGAGAAGCAGCCTGACGTGACATCCTGCCACCCTTCCCCACAAACTGTGGTCCCATCCCTGTGTCCCAGGGTGCCTGGGTTGCCCCTACATTGTCTCCCCTTGATGTTAAACCCGGCAGAGGACTGAGGCAGAGCTCACAGCTGCACCATCATGACTGCAAAATGGGTTGTGAACGCAGCAAACCCACCCTCAGTGTCCTCTGCTGGTCCCTGCGGCCACATCCTTGTGTTGATGGGATGGGGAGAGCAACGACCTCCTCTTTTACAAGGAACCTTGAAAACTTTTTCCTTCTACTGCCTTGCCCAAGATAAGCCTTCCCTGAGGGTTTGTTTATTAGGAAACTCCTCCCCCTCCCAATCCCTGAGCTCTCCTTTGCTCTTGAACCTGGAGGAGAAGGAGCAGCTGTACCCACCTGGGGTTAGAAACCCATAAAAGTTGTGCAGCTTCATTGACCAGGAGCTGCTGAGCTCCGAGCTGTTCTGGGGACCTGCTGTGACCCCGCGCCCCCTCAGCCCCAGGAGAAGGGGGGCTGCTGGCCTTGGCAGGGCAAGGGAGGGATTTGGCTGGGTCCTCCAGCTGTCGATTGGGACTGGTCTTGGCCCAAGTCGGGGGGGAGACATGCAAGTAGGGGGACTTTGGTCAACCATGACCAAGAAAGATGGCTATCAAGTGGGTCTGCTGTAAAGGACAGGTAATGGCTCACTATCAGATGCCTTTAGGGTGACCAAATAGCCGTGTAATGGGCCCTGTGCTGGAGTGGGCTGAGGGCCCTGGGGGTGCAGATTGAAGACTGGATAAGCCACCCCAGTAGTTCAACTCCCATCCATTATTTAAATGCAAAGGTAATTGCTTTCATCTTTTCAACTGGAATGGTGCCACTAACTCAGCCATCTCCTGAAAGTCCTATCCTGGTGGCCTGAAGGCAGGAGTCCCTGAGCCAGGGACTGCCCTGGAGACCCATGGCAGGGCAGAGAGGGGGGCCGTCCCCTCTGCAGGGGTGCCACCAGTACCCCTGGGGACAAGGGGCAAAAGCTGAGCAGCAGGGTGGCACTGGGGACATAGGTCTTGACCCCGCACCCTCCTCTCTGCTCTTCCCTGCACCAGGACCCAGGCTGTGGTGCTGCAGCCCCATGGCCCAGCCATGGCAGCTTGTCAAGGAAGCTGGACTGTGTCTATCTGAAGGAAAAGGCTGTGTGTGTGTGTTCAGGGAGTTCTGCAGAAGAAATCAGGACCCTCATGGCTCCTGTGAGGGCAGTTCTCCTCCTGATGACTGCCTTCAGACATAATGGACTGCCCCTCTCTGCAACACAGGACAAGCCAGTAGGGTCCCAGTGCTGATCCAGCAGAAGAAGACAGTCAAAGCCCACCCCCTAAATACTGACCACGTGCAGCTAGTGTCAACATCCAGCCACATCCTGCTGATGGCTAACCCTGAGCCTCCGAAACCCAGGGATCGCGTGGCTCCATGACGGAGCGCTGTGGCACGGGGCTGCTACAGGATCTGGCCAGAACAGACAGGGGTCTCGGGAGAAGAGAACAAAGCAGACAGCAGCAACTCCCATTCGGAAGTTTTCCCTTTAATGGTTTGGCTTTTGTTTTGTACATTCGTAAAACTGTGAACAATAAATACTGTGTGATCGGCCTCCACCTCCCACTTGTCCCCTGGCTTTCTGTGGAGTGACATGGTGAGGGCTTCTGGCACTGGCTCTGCTCATAGATCTGCTTGGCTTGCAGCGTGGGCACTGTCCCAGCTCCGGGTGGCAGGATGGAGTCAGGGACTGGGGAAGGAGAGGTGACTTGTGTACAGGCAATATCTCAGCTAGAAAGGGGTGAAAGGCAGCACTGCCTGGTGGTCTGGGCACAGCACTCCTGCTGAAGACCAGGGCTGCTGGTTGCAGAGCTCAACTGCCCCTCTGGTGTCTTGGACCTCCAAGATGTCCAAGTCCAGATGGGGATCTGCTACAAAAAACAGCGTGATGCTTGGGGCTGGCAGGAGATGGGACTCCTGGGTGGGCGGAGGGACCTACACGTCTTGTTCCTCAGAGGAGGTAAAGGCCGGATGGGCAGGGAAGGTTGTCACAGGAAAATGGGGCTCCAGCTTCTTGGGTGTGCCTATGGGTGCCCTGATGTGTGCTGGATGAGGGTCCTGGGATAAAAGATGCACAGAGAAGCTGGTGTAGGGGAGAGTAGGGAGCCCTGAGATGTGGGAATGGGGAGGTGCTGACATGGGGAACAGCAGCTGCCAGGGCTGTGTGAGCAAGGGAGCTGGGAAGGGGTGGGTGACAGAGGGGCATAGGGTGGCAGAAGAGGCTGGAGGCTGTTGGGAGGGGGTAATGTGAGCAAGGTACTTGGTATGGAGTGGCCTGCTGTGCTGACGGTGTTATGGCATCCAAAGATGACAGTGCTATTCCAACCCATAAAGAAGTGCCCAACGCCACCTCCCCTGGGCTCTGGGACTGAGGATCCTGCACCCTAATTCTGCGGTCTGTTCTGGTGGGGTTTCATGATTTCTGCTTGGGCCTTGTGGGGGCAGGGACATGCTGGGAAGCAGCAGGGCATGGTCCATCGGGAAGATCTGGAGCTGGCTCAAAAGGGCCATGGTGCTGATCTCAGCATCTCTCCATTTGAATGCCCCCCCCCCCTCCACACTTTCATCCAGAGAGAAGAGATCAGTAACTCCACAGGCTTATGTGCCCTAAACAAAGTCCTTGAGTGAGAATTAAACCCCTTTGGTGAAGTGGAAACTTTGTCCAGAGAGCAATCAGGTAAGAAAAGTCAACTCTTCCTATTGTCTGGGTCCATCAAAGTACTTGGGAGTCCCAGGTTCCATGTGCAGGCTTGCCTTCTTCAGCCACCCACAGAAGGATTGTCCACTTTGTGCCCAGAGAAGAGCCAGCATCTGAAGCTCCCTTGCTGTGCTGTGTATGTCCCTTATTTGTGGCTTTGCTTGCTGTCCTCTTTGTCCTGCCCTCCCGTCCCCTATCCAGCTCTTCTTGTTGCAAAGAACAAGCCACAAAGGAAAAGCCACAGAACAAGACACAAAGAACAAGTTGATGAAGACCCTGGGTGTTAACAGGAGACCCCAACATCTCCTGAACAGGGAGTGTAGATGGGAGACGAAAGGGTGTCTGTTTTTTCCAAGCTGAGGAGAGCACATTATATCTGCCTCAGAGGGAGAGAGTCCAAGAAAGAAATCCTGGCCCAAGCTTGGGGACACCCTGAGCCAGCACAGATGCTGCTCAGCAGGGTGGCAGGGGACATGGAGATGTGACTGCCCTGCAGTGGGTACCAGCCTGCCCAGCAGAAGCAAGAGCCCCCAGCAAGCACAGGGAGAAGGTGGCCTTTCAGGAAGGCCAGTTCTCATCCTGCAAGCAGCAGGCACGTGCCTGGGTGGTTGGCTTTCTGGTGCCCTGGCTGAGTGGTGGACACTCAGCGTCGTTCCAGCTTGGGTTAAGCCAAGTTTATCTCTTCACAGTTGTTTTTAGGGTCTTTGCCCCTTGAGCAGTGGGATTTGTGGCAACATCATCTCACCCATTTTGCTGTCCCATGTGTCATCATTTGGGGGATTAGGAGTAGTGGGCAGGAGCTTGTGGGAGCTGTACTCTACAGGATTGGGGCCTTTGTGAGGAACGTGCATCATGTCTGCATGGGGAGAGGCCATTGGGGCAGAGGAAGGGAAAATCTTTTTTGTGTAAAGGCAAAAGAAGGAGCCAGACACTGGAGGACTGATAGGCAGGAACAAATCCCCACAGCCCAGCAGTCCCCACACATGGCAAATGCCCTTGGCAGGAGAGCTCAGGACCCAGATGTGGAGCTGTGGCAAGGTGGCTCCTGTGTCATCTTGTCATTGTGGCTGGGAGGATGTTCTTGTCTCCAGAGTGCATAAAGTACTTGACCTCTGGATCAGTCCAGCTGGGCATATGATTCCCTTCTGTGACCCTCAAGACACTATGGAGCAAAGCCATCGTGTCTTTGCTCTGTACAAGGTGACAGCCACAGTCTGTTTGAGCACAACTGTGGCCTTGCAGATACCCTGTCTGTGGTTCCTCCCCTGTCCACAGATCATGGGAGCTGGGTTGCAAAAGTCCCTGAGTGTCTCTGATGAGAAGGCTGGATGAGCCTTCTGTTGAAAGCTTGGTGCTTTTAGCAGTTTTCTTTTTTTGCCTGCTAGCGAATTGCCTTTTGAAGGGAGCTCCAGGACCAGGGAGCTGAGGCTGTGGAGCATGCAGAGCCTAAGAGCACCGTTCTTGACACTGGGGTAGAATAGGGATTGTTTTTTTACACCTTGTGGAGTCAGCCAGAAGACCCCCTTCAACATGGCCCCAGCCAGGCAGTGGTTACACTTTTATTCATGGGGAAGAGGGGGAGTGGAGAGATGGGACACAAGGAAGGTGAAGCATGAGGTGGTCAGTGAGATCCACGAGCTATCAAGCACGGTGGATTTAGGGGTCAGCATGCAGAGGGCTGTGGACACACACTGCGTCTGTCTCGCTGGGAAGGCTGCAGGACAGGGAGCGCTGCATGGCCCGGCAGCCCAGGGGCCCGTCCTCAGTGGTGACTGGGAGCTGAGGGCCCTGGGTGGTGCTGGATCTGCCATCGGAGCAAAGCAGGACACTGGAGTCTGCCTCGCACTTGGTGGTACGGCTGTAGTAGGGCTCCATCACGTGCCGGAGTTCCAGTGGCATGGTGAGCGGCAGGACCTCGGCCTTGATTACAGCACCCAGGTGGGCCTCAGAGGAGGATGCCCGGAGGCTCTCAGAGCGGCTCATCTTGATCAGCAGGTCGATGGTCTTGTTCTCAGCCTCCAGGAGGCAGTTTGGGAGACATTCCCCATCTCCAGCCTCCCCAGTGGCCATACATTTGTTGAGGGCCCCTTGGTCTTTGCTGTGGAGCTTCTCACTTCCCAGGCTCGTGTTGCAGGACTCCTTCTTGGCCTGCTGGATCTTCTCTGTACCTTCAGAGGATCTCTTCACCGAGAGGTCCAGAGGCCCCTCGTGGGGTTTGGTGGCTTTCTCCAGCGCCTGGTGGATGTGGTAGAGCTCCCTTCGGATTTTGACCAGCTGGTCCCTCAGCTCTTTCTGCCCGGGGGTGTCCTCCTTTGCCAGATCAGACAGTTTCTTCTCCACCTCTTGGTACTCCTCTAAGGTTTTGGACAGGTCCCCGATAAGCACAGTTGTAGCCTCAGAGTCTGTCATGGTGGCAGAAGCCTCTTGGGGTCTGCTCTGCTTGCAGAGGCCATGGTCCAGGCCAGCACCCACAGAGGGAAGAACTTCAGTGTCATTGCCCCTCTCCAGTTCCTCAGGCCGGCCTGCGAGGACTTCTGTGTGCCACTGGTCCAGGGCTTTGGGGATGTGACCAGGGTTGGCCCTTGAACCACTGCAGAGAAGAAGTGGATACAATCAGTAGGGAAAGAGATAGGAAAATCCTTGGGCATATCTCCAGGGCCAGCATTGCCAGATTCATCCAGAGTTCCTCCACTGCCTGCTGCCAGCATGATGCCCTTCCAGGAAGGGCTTTGGTCTGAGCATGCAGAGCCCTGGCTGGACCTGCTCTTGGCATTGTTCTCCCAGGGGGTGGATGGACCCTGACACACGCTATTTCGTGACACCCACCAACAGAGAGACTAGTCTGGAGAGATGGTGCTGATAAGTGATGCCACCTCAGCTAGTCAAACCTGGATTCTCCTTCTTCTTGGAGCACAGAAGAATGTTGATGGAAATGACCATTCCACAGTCCTGAAGGCCCAGTTGGAGGGGATCTCTCCAGCCAGCCTGAGAGCAGGGAAGAGGCAGGTGGAGATAGAAAACCATGGAGAGCCTCTACAGAGAAAGCTCCTCCAGGTGCCAAAAGCAGTGAGTTTTACAGTGACATTTTTCTTGGAGCCACAGCTGGACTTGCACAACCAGGGGAGGAACTGAAATTTTCTTAAAAGGAACTGTGCACATTTCTAGCCCCAGGTAAAAGGAAATGTTTGGAAATGTGACCCTCCCTCTGGACTTTGAAGCCAGAAGGCAAATCAAAGGAATGCAAATGTGTATGTTTAAAAATAGGCAATGATTTTTCCAGCAAGCCTGGAATATCTGGGGACCCAAGAGGAGATTTCCTGGTGCATGGGGAGCACAGGTCCACACTGCACAGACACCACATCACTTCTGGCTCTGTATAAAACAGGGGAAAGGAACGGACAGCAAATGATGACATAGCCCAGGTGCTGGGATGCACCTGAATGCTGCTCAGGTCCTTTCCTCCTGGAGAGCAGAAAGCCCTGCTCTGAGTGGGTATTGGTGTGGACCACCAGCCTGGAGTGTGCTCAGCCCTTGGAGACTCATATCTCATGATTTAGAGGCAAGTGGGGGGATCAGTAATATGATGGGATATGAAGATGATGTTTAGGGCCAACCAAAGGTGAGGAAGAGGCAGAGATATCAGAGGCAACTTACCTGCTCTGGTAGCTGACTTTTCCAGGCATCAGCCTTTCAGGTCCTATCAAATCAAGCCCACTGGCAGTGAACTTCCTCTTCAGGGAGTTACCTGGAGGACTGCTGGTCTCCAAACAGGTCACCACTGGTAACTCTGTCTTCCGGATGCTGCTGGGGGCAAAAGCACCATCTTTCATCCCCACCATGGTTTGGTAGATGTCAGTGGCTGGCTTTTTGCGTAGGTTGCTGAGGCCTAAAGCTGCGTTGCTTTCCTTCTCTTGGGACAGCCATTTCTCCTCTTCTTCTTGCCCCAGCGTGGCAGGGTGGTTGAGCTCAGGGGCTGGTTCCTCTCTGACACCTTTGGACCAAGGAAAACCTGTCTTCAGAACTGGTACCTTCAGCAGCCCTGGTTTGGTTGGCTCACTGGGAGGTTTGGCTTGTGGTGGTGTGGGCATGACAGAACCCACCAGTTGCTGGGCTTCTGGCTTGCTGGAGGACATCTTGCTTTCAGTGGAGCCGAAGGTGTGGTCGAAGAGCAAGGGGTAGTAGAAGCGGGGAAGGAAGGCTGAGCGCTCGGGGCTCTGCAGAGGCTGGAAGTGGGAGGCATGTGGGTGCATCAGCTGGGCTGTGGAGGCCAGGAAGGGCAGCTGAGCCAAGTGTGGGTGTGTCGTAGCACTGTTGGCCATAGTGGGGCTCAGGTAGGAGAAGAGACTGGGGTTTAATGGGTAGTTAATACCCAGCAGTGAGAGGTTGAGGCCCTGAGGTTCGTGGTAGTCACTGTAGGCTGGAGGAGGGTAGCATGGGATGATGTTGTTGTCAGTACAAGGTGGGGAGACCTCAGGTGTGTTTCTCCTTTGCCCATTTGCCACCAGCTTCCACTGCTCCATGAGGATCCCGCTGCTGGCCAGGCATTTCTTTGGCACTTTGCAATGCTTTGGCTTAGCATCTAGGTCTGGGGAGGCCATTTCCCTGCTTTTCATGACGTGGTTCTTGAGAGAGAAGACATCTGTGATGATGAAGTCGGGCTCCACCTCCTTGCAAGGCTTATCCCTCTTGTTCTTGAAACCAAAGACCAAAGTGTTCACTTCTGGTTCAGCTGGATCACCTTGGCAACCTGTCTCTTCATTTTTCTCTTTCTTCTCCCCTGCATCCATCTCCCTCAACAGGCCAGCAACATCCTCTTCCTCCTCTTGGAACGGGCTACCTTCTTCACCAGCCCCTTCAGCAGGCAGGATCTCCACCCCTGACATTGGCTTGTCCTCATGGTCGTCCCTGCCAGAGGCCTGCTTGGTCCTAACTGACCCTCCCAACATGGCTGAGGAGTCACAGGTCTCCTGCTCGTCCCGCCGCCCGCGCAGGCGGGAGGACTCTGTTGCGTGCAGGAGCCGCAGCTCTGGGTGGAGCAGATTACCCTTCTTGTAGGGCCAGTCGGACTCAATGAGGAGGGAGAGGGAGTTCTTGCACAGGCTGTACTTCATGTGGTTGTAGAGGTGGGACTTCTCCATGCAGGTGAAGGGGCACTGGAAACATTTGTAGTTGTACGGCTTGCCCCATGGCCGTGGGATGTAGTGAGGCTTTTTTGGCTTCCTCTCCTTGTGCTTGTAGACCGAGGTCAGCTTGCAGCCCAGGTCGTCCTTGGACATGGTAGCGGGTATCTGGAGATGACTTCTTGTGGGAATGGAGGGGCACGATGTGTGAATCTTCCCACGCCTCTCCAGGAACCACTGTGTGCTCTGGAAGAAGGACAACATGAACTGGTGAGCTGTGTCTGCAGCTCCCCTGGGGAGATGGCTCTGCTCCATGGGCACCTCCTGGCTGCAGGGAGCGAAGCTGCTGGGGCCTTGGTCTGCAGCTCTCATGTTTGGGATTTAAACCCAGGCCAGAGATGGAATTTTTGCCCAAACCCCATTGTGTGCCTGTACATGCTGCCCCTATTATTAACCTTCTTCTGTCAAGCCACTCCAGACAAAAAGGAAAACAAACACTATTAAAGGTGTTGAAACGAAACCACCTCAAGTGGTGCCCAGGCAACCTACACGCCAATCCAGATCCTCCCTGGGGCAGCCTGTGCCCAACCCAGGGATGATTTCCCTGCTGAGAGCAAGGAACTGAAAGAGAAACCTGCCCACATCCCTGAATGCTGTACTGAGTTTTGCTGTCTCCTGGGGTGCTGCAGTGCTGAAGCCGACTGAGATACTCCAAAGCTCATGCACCAAAGCTGATGCAGAGCTGGGCTAAATGCAGATACCTGCAACCCTACTACACATGAACATGCGATCACAGTGCGAAGAGGTGGGATGAACAGGCAACAGGGAGAGGCTGAGGACTGACTACCTTTAACCTGGAATGGCTGTTGGAAGGGCCGTTCTGCCTCCCTGGCTGCGTGGGGTTGACCCTGATCTGTGTCCCCATCCTGTGCCAGGACAGGGGTAATCTGGTCTGGAAAACCAGTCCAGGCTAAAAAACACCTCCTCACTTCCACATGTCTTCCCCAAGACTGAAATGTCTGGGAAACATCTCCTGATGCCCCCCGATGCAGGACTGGCCCTTGTGTGCTTCTCATTGCAGCCTCCCTGGGGATGGTGGAGTCATGCCTGTCCCACAGCCCATCACCTCGCCTGCCCTGGGAGCAGGCAGGGGGGCAGAGCACCCCGACTCTTCATCTCCCAGAGGAGCTGGATCTGCAGAGGCTCCACACTCACAAAATTGGGCTCCCCTGCAGATGGCCAAGCAGCAATCTCTTGCAGTTGCAGGGCACCCAACACCAACACACATGCCTGTGTCACCCCTCCAGACGCTGCTTTGCCCTGGAGGGACTTGCTGGCTTCCTCCCCATCAGACTAAAAACCTGTGTTTCTCCTGGGGAGGGCAGTGAATTTGAGGGCTCAATCTGGGTAGGTGGGGCTCATTTCTCAAGGGCCAAATCCTTCCCCCCGCCCCACAGCAGGTCCTGGGGCAGAGCTCTACCCCAGGAGACCGCGCAGCCAGGGTGGTGTGGGGAGCACAGCCCGGGAAGGAAAGGGGGGCAGCAGCACCTCCATATTGCCCTGATGTAGCAGCTGGAGCCATTCGGGGAAACAATCTGCTCCCTGGCTTTTGGGGAGAAGCAGATGAGTTCTGCAGGATAGGAAGGGAAATAGCATATCTCTGTGCACTGGGGCCACTGAGGCTTTGGGCAGCCAGGACCAGGAGCTGCCCGGGGGCAGGTCCAGGCAGTGGCCAAGGCCCTGCATTGGGCATTGCTCCTCACCAGACCGCTCATAGCCCGCATCCCTCTGCATGTGGCTTGGGGGGCTTTCCCATGGAGCTGGGGGAGCATTGCAGCTCCCAGGGAGGATGGGCACAGAAGGGCTGAAAATCTGGGATCAGGGTGGGATGGGCCTGGAAGGGGCTTATGTGGCAGCAGCACCACGCCAGGAGGTGGGTTGCCATGTGGCCGCGCTGTGCTCTCCACCTCCTGGGGCTGGGTTCACGCCTGCTGCAGACGGCTGCCCTTGGTGAGCCCACCTCCTTGGGGCTGGCTGCTCGCCCCACAGCCCCCTGCTTCCTCCCTTGAGCATCCCACCCTGGGTACACATCGCTGCTCTGGCCACAGGCGGGAACACCACGTGTCCTGCAGGAGCAGTGGCCCTGGGGACAGTCCCACCAGCCCCATACCTGTGGCTGTGCTGGCTGAGGGATGCTCCATGCTCTGCTACCCAGGCTCCTCACCCCCGGCACTGAGGAAGACCACCTTCCCTTGAGAGCACGGTGAGAGCATTTGCATGAGGGGAGAGGGAATTACCTGCATAGGACCCTTTCCACTTTCTTCCTGGGGACAGGGAACAAGATGTACTGTGGCTTCCCCAGCGCAGTGCAGGAGCCTGCAGGATAGGCTGAGCTGCAGGCAGGGTTTGGGCAGAGCCCTCTGCATGCCCACATGTCAGTTGAGCTGGTAGCTGACCCTGCTACTAAGATCTGGTCTTGCAGAAAATAGGAAAAAACGTCCCCTTGTAATGAACCTGTGTCCCCTGGGATTTTGAGGGGTGCTCCAAGGGAGCAGACCTGGCCTGCAGCATCCAAGGCTGATTTCTCCCCTCGCAGTGGGATGTGCAGGCAGAGCTCAGGGCCTCCTGCCTGCAGGTTCACCGCAGTGAGTGACAGCCTGCCCGCCTACCCGGAGGGACATGCTTGTCCTTGAGCCCTCAGACACTTTCTGTGTGCATCACGCCTGTGAGCTGTGAGAGCTCTGCACACCCGCTGCGATGCTCACGGGAGCAGAAGGGATGCAGCAGCAGCTATGCAGGATGAGGTCCATCTGAGCATCACGCCCTGGCTCCAGCCACTAAGCCTGGGGTGCCCCAAGTACCCTGGATGTGGCTGTGTCCTGGTCCCCTGCCCCATCTCCCTGTACATCTGCCCTGCTAGAGGGCAAGAAAGAAAGAGCGGCTGAGAGGGGAACTGGGCGCTTCGGCCCCGCTGCGATGCATGCCGCCTGTTTGCAGGTCAGTTGAACAAACATTTGCTGTTTATATGCCAGAGGCAGATTAAATCTTTGCTGGGAGACTGGAACTGGTTGTTCCATTCCTGCACACCTGATCCTCCTCCTCCAACACTGCTGCGAAAGCCGTTGGTTCACCTCCTGTGCCCGGTGACGCAGGGGATGGCAGGGAGCAGTCCCACACGGGACAGGCACCTTCCATCTCCCTAATGCTACAGAGAAGAACAGCAAGGGAGAGGAAGAGGAAAGAGCAAAGAAAAAGAAGGGGAGAGGGTGGGAAAGTGCCCCGTGTGTGAGCCAGGCAGGCTCCAGCAGAGCGGAGGCATTCCCAGAGCCGGATCAGACCCTGTGGAGCTGGGAGACAGGCATTGTGGCTCCTGGTTGCTGAGCAGTTCCCGCACCAGCAGATCTTTGTGGTCTGCTGAGTCTCTCTCTGCCACAACACATTATTTCCAGTGGGCTGTCAGCTGTGGCGGTGGGGGCCGTGCCTGGGGGCAGCGCGCAGCAGGGACCAAGCACCTGTGCCTGGGAATTGCAGCATCCCTGCTCTCCTCCTCAGGACCGCTGAGGGGAGGGGGGCCACGGTCAGATGGAGGGAGTGGAGCGGCAAGGGGAGAAGAAAGGGAGGGAGAGACAAAGGGAAGGAAGAAGGGAGAGATGCCCAGGAATGAGCTCTGCAGTTCCCGGTGCTCCAGTATGGAAAAAAATCCCAACTCCAGCCCAAGCTCCAGACACAGGGATGCAGGGAAGTACATGCAGCCGTCACGGCAGCTGAACTGGATCACATCGAAAGTCCATCTAGCTCATGTCCCTAATAACAGTCAAAAGCGGGTGCCCAGGATATAGGGCAAGCATCTACAGGACTGCTCCAATTTTCCTAAACCCTCAGTCATCACAGCGCATCCCTACAGCAGACCTGCAGCAGACAGCAGTGGTCCTCCCCACCATGAATCTGCATGGGTTCCTCTTGAGCTGTGGAAATGTTCAGCCCCCAAATGCATCCTGCAGCGGGGAGTTCCCAGCACACCACACAGAGCTTCATCCTTAAGCTTGCTGGTCCCCACAAGTTTCCTTTGATGCCCCCCAACTCTTTGTCTGGAGGAAGTAGCAACCATGGTCCCTGTCCATCCTCCTGCCACATGGTTCACCATCACACCCCTGCTTCACCATCACACCCCTACTTCACCATGTCCTTTCCAGACTGAAGCTGGACATAGGGCCATACCCTTCTAGACCTCTTCCCCTTCCCTGAGCCTCCTCCAGGACTGCAGTAGCCATTTGCAGGAAGAGGCTCCTTCGGGCAGGTTTCCTGTACCAATACAAACCAGCACTGCAGCCATCTCCACCTACAGATAGGCATACCCACACCCATCACTCAGGAGGGGGAGAGACAAAAAGACTTTTCTGAAGTGCAGAAGTCTGGTTCAAAGACGGGTCTTCTGCAGTGTGTGTGTCTACCGCAGAAGCTCTACCACTGTGAACTTGTCCTGATCTGCTTTTGCAGACCCCCAAGGGTTTTTCTGGCTGGAACAAAGACCCCATCTCACAAACTGATGTCCTTCCTTCTTTGCCACTGTCCTCTGAGTCCTCCAGTGCTGTGTATATGCTGCCAGGGAGCCGCAACGCTCCCATAGAAATTGGCTGCCCTCAACCTTTCCCAGACGTGGCATGGAGGAAGGGCCTCAAGAAAGATGCTGAAGTTCTTGTCCACTCACTGATGCTGGGATGAACCTTCTGTCTCACACCCCATCCTGCAGCTGCAGGCTCCTGTGGTCTTTCATGAGCTGGTCCTACCCTGCGGTCATTTGTGGTCCCCTGCATGCCCAGCACCAGCTGCAGGGACAACTCTTCCCTGCACTTACATCCACCCAGCTGCTTCCTTCTGGGCTGCCAGGTTGCTCATGCTCCCGGGGCTCAGCATCACTCCACTCTGTGTGGCCTCAATATGGCTATTTGTTGGCAGCAATTGCCACCCCAGGGCTGATAACTGTGCTAGACACGTGCTACACTGAGGATCAGGGGGAGAGAGACTTTTCTATGGGATCTCACACTAACTCCACAAACCATCGCTTTCCTGCCATTATCCAGACTCTCCCATTCCAGTTCTTCCCATGGGGTATTACCGCTTTTTCACCAGCGCCAAGGCTGGAGCAGGCGGACAGGCATCGCGGGGAGGGGAGCGGGTGGCAGCGGGGAGCCACCGATCAATGCAAAACACTTTCCCTACGCTACATGCTTTTGCCGCGAGGGCTGCTTGGCTATTAGTGGATATTGGGTCCCTTTTTGTTTTCATAGCCTGGGGTTGTGTGATTTGAGCTTTTAAGCTTTATTGGAAGCTTGGATGAGAGCAGTTGGCCATGGCAAAGCAGCAGGAATTTGGCAAGAGGAGGGAAGCTTGGCTGGTGGGGCCTGAGAGCTCTGCAGCTCCCAAACCTCACCCCATACGGTGGCTGTGTGCTGAACTGCTCTTGTAAAGAGACTGTGTGAGGCCATCCTGCTACCTCTGCCTTCGGGGGTCCCTACATCAGCAGCTGTGACACTATTCCCACCTTGAGATGTGCCTTCCTCTGGCTTGCTCTCAATTGTTGCACCAAAATCTCTTCTCTTCCCAGAAGGGCCTGGGGTTTCCCATCTGCCCCAAATTGCCAATCTTTCCATGTCTGCCCACCCACCACGTCTTTGTGTGCAAGTCCCAGAGGCTGTGACCCATGTCCCATAGCTCAGTGTGGCTCTGCTGCTAGGAGGATTCTTCATGGCCAGCTGCATGTCTCCATGTGTGGACCAAACCATGTGCTTCACACCCTGGGGACAAGCCAAAATCAGAGTCATGGTCTAAAAAATCTGATAGCATTTGGATTCCCAACCTTTAGTTTTCCAACCTTCAGAGGAATCTGGAGTTTCTGGTTGGAAAAGCTCGTGTTCCCTTCACAGGCAGCTTTTGTTGAGGGCCACCTGCAGGCCCAAAGCCAGTCTGTAACTGTTCTCAAACACCAGCCCAGACATGAGGTGGCTCCATCTTTGTAAGCACTGCTACCTTTTGATGTGCGGGGTGTCCAGGACCACCTGCCCAACCTTGGAGTGTACGTCAGGCCACATGATGAACTCACTCCCTGCCGTGTGCCAGAGCCACGGTACCTTCACACATGCAAGTCTTCCCTAATTTGGGGTCAAAATTTGCTCCCTTCTTCTGTGTGCTTCTTCAAGAGGTGTTTCTATGTCTTTCACCTCTCTTGGGCTTCTCTGCTTCTAGACTCCATCCCCCAAAAGCAGCTGTCTCTCCCTGGATCTCAGTTAGCCTGAAGACTCCCCGGGGCAACCCCAGCATCCTATGAAAGGTACACGTGGTGGCAAGTGTTCAGCCAAGTGACAATGGGTCGGAGTCATTGTCTTCTGCCTGTGACACACACAGCACAACTCACAGGCTCCTTGAGAGATGAGATCAGGCCATCAAAGCCTCCAGGCTACTCTCCAGAAATGTGAGGGTTCTCCACCGCAAAACGCTTTCCTACCACAGCCTTTCCTGCTGCAAGCCCTTCAGGGTAAGAGATGTACACCTCCTCGTGAGGAGATGTAAGACTGTCTCACCACATTATATCAACCACCCGCACAAGCTTGTGCCTGAGCTCCACTACAAGCGTTTTCTACGTCTTCCTCCACCTCCACTTCTACCTGCTAATGGAGCCCCCACAGGCTCCCAGACGTGGAGTCAGTGGCTCAATGGCAAACAGACCTCCAAATCTGTGAAGACAACATCAGTCTCCAAATGGAAATGTGCAGCTGGGTAGAGGGGAAAGTGGCTGTGTGCAAAGCAGGGGGGTCAGCAGCATGGCTGGCACTCAAGGATATGCAGAGGAGATGGCGTGGCATGGTGAGCAGAGGAAGAAGATCAATATCTGGAGAGAAATGGGGGGTGCCTGAGAAGTGCATGTAGCTGGAATAGGAAGGCACAGTCCAGCTCTCCTGCGTGGTAAAGTCTGTGTCATGTCTGTGATGTTCAGGGCTCCTGGAGGTCCAAATGGTGCCACAGTGCTACCTTCTCAGTGTTCCCAGGGGCCGTAAGGGTGTTTGATGTAGTCACTTCGAGCTGGACATATGATACGTTGCATATGAAACATTTCCATAACTTCTTCCACATACTGTGACCTCTGAAGTTGCTTTCCCTTACAGTTTTCTCATTCTGTTGCTGGCCTGACAGCCCAGGACGGTGTCCCACTGCCTGTGACCACTGCCCTGGGAGGTGCCCTCTCAGCCTCCCTCCGGGCAGACCTTTGGGGATGGTGGCGCATCTCCAGAAGCCCCTTCCTCCTCGTCACCTGGGCCCATCCCCTCCCGTGTGCTGGGGTACACAGACAGCAGTCTGAGCAGGGCAATGTGGGGCTCAGCTCTGCCGATTCCCAAAATCCATCTCTTCCTCCCACCACAGACCTAACCATGTGAGAGTCCTCAGTGTGGACATGGACATTAGATCATCTCTTCTGCCTCATCGCAAGCACAGGTCCCAGGCTGGATATGGACACAGTGCACCCTGCCACCGCACCTGCAAAGAAATGAGCTCTGTCACACAACGAGATGCATTTTGTCATCTCTTGTCCCAGGGCTCCATGATCTTTCCAAACCTCTTCAGTCAAGTTTCTCTGCACCAGTACTTAGAAACATTCTCCTCCTTTTCCCTTTCCATTTATTCTTGGACGGTTCACACTCTTTAAATGTGCTGGGGATGGGAATGATAAGAAAGGAAGGAGATCTCCTCTGCTTTGGTTTTTGCTGGCCTAGCAGAGCCCAGCTCTCATCGTGTCTCCTAAGACACACCAAAGGTGGCCAAAGGTTTCCATCTTGACATAACCTTTCTCACATCCTGAGCTCTCTTCCACAATATACCTCCTGTGGTTGTACTAGCTTCCTAGGTGTCCTGCTCCACTGAATCCGTCTCTATCTTTCAACCAGAAAATTCACCTTATTCCAACTCAAATCCATCCAGTTTCCTCTGAGGATGGGGACAGAGCCTTCACTTCTACTCTGGCTGCCCACCTCCTCCCTTGCAGTCCAACACTATGTGTCAATTGCTGTATCCTCACTTGCCTTGTTGCCTTTGCTACAGAAAAGGATCTGCACACATGGACATCACAACCACTTGCCTCAGCCTTTCCCATCCATGTCTTCATGTCCCCATTGAATGCTTCCTGCTTTCTTCAGGGCCTCCTCCATCCTCTCCTCTCTTGGTCCAGCTCCTGGCAGACAAAGTTCTGGCTCTGCTCATGTGATGGACATGGCTCCTTTCCTGCAAAGATGTTTTTCAGCCAGTTGACCCTGAACGTGTCCTGCTTCACAGAGTTGCTCCATCCCAGATGCAGGACTTCATACTTCTCTTTGCTGAGCTCCAGCAGGTCATTGCCAGACCGTTTCTCCAGCCAGGTGCTGCACTTTGCATTGCTCAGCACAATCCCTTGAGCCTGGCAGTCCAGCAAGTTGTCCTTATGTTTACAATTTGTCCATGAGGATACTGCAGGAGACCATGTCAGGGGCCCTGCTAAGGTCACATAAACAACATCCCTTTCTCTCCCCTTATCTAGGCAGGCAGTTGCCTCCTTGAAGAAGGCAGTCATGCAGTTCTGGCATGATTTGCCCCTGGTAAATTCACCCTGGCTTCTTCTCGTCATTCATGAGACTGTAAAGGACTTTGAAGAGGACTTGCTTCAGAGCCTTCCCAGAGCCCAGGATGAGCCTGGCCCATGCTGGATGCTCCATGATGGGTCTGAGCCACTTGTGCCACAGAGCACCTTGAGCCAGGGGCCATTGCGTCCCTGCAGGGACCTCTGCACATCTCAGCAGAGTGTGGGATGGAGCAAGCAGTGCCCAGATGATTGCTTGGCTGTCCTGCAGCTGACCTGCTTGGGACTTTCTGAGATGGGTCAGCGTCCCCGCAGGCTTCCCAAGCAGTGTCCTGCTGGTGGCAGCCTCATTTGGGATCACCCCATGCAGCCAAAGAGCCTTCCTGAGTGCATCCTTGGGACATGGACCTACTAGCAGACACACTCATTTGCTCCCTCCCTCCTGCTTGGACCCTCCTGCCAGGTGGGGAGAGCAGGGGTGGGCAGGGGAGAGCAGGAGAGGGGACAACAGGGAGTGGGGGACAGACCTTGGCACAGACAGAGTGCACCTCTCCTTATTCTCGTCTGGAATCCTGGCTGTCCCAGAGCAATCCCCAAAAGATCCCCCCTCCTCTAGGTTAGAGGGCAGATCTCCTTTTAGCCAAAACATGGTCAATATGGGACAATGATTTCAATCATCCCTAGAAAAGGGGGGGCTGTTGCAATGCTGTACCCAAATCCAAGAGAATGTTGCTCTCAGTCTGCCAACTCCTGGCACTGACAACTGGCAATTTTAGGATGCAGCCAGCAAGGGAAATGTTCACATCCTGAGAAGGTCTAACCAGCCACCAAGGAACTGCCACCTGCCAAGGACTGAGTATATTTAAGGTAAAAGCTGATAAACTAAACTGGTGGGGGTGTTGATGCACCAGTCTGGCAGCGGTGTGTGCAGTACGGACTGAGGCACCAGTGCAGTTTGGTGATCACATCCATTAAGTCCAGCCTGTTGTAAAGCCCATTTCAAAACGGCCCCGATTAAGAACCTCCCCTGCTTCTGCCTCCCTGCCCTTAGGTGAGCACAAGCAACTCCAGCAGCTAAATAAAAAGCTGAAGGGGAAATGGTTTACCGCTGATTGGGAGAGCCTGGGAACAGAGAGGGAATTGCAGAGAGGAACAGGCAGTTGGGATCAACTCCAGTGAAGGTGCAGGAGCTGAAGCAGGCAGAAGCCGTCTCGCAGGGATGAGACCGCCCTGGCTCTGGGCCAGCAGGCAGGGGGACCTGCAAAGTCTGCAGGAGAGAAACTCTGATTTTTCCTGGGGGTTAACATGCTCCCAGCAGAGAGGAGGGAAGCAGGAGGGACATGGCCCCGGGAGGAGGCTGACCAGCAGGCACCCCGAGCACAGCAGGCAGAGCTCCTCTTTGCAGCCACTTTTCAGGGAGGTTCCCCCCTCCCCAAACACACACTTAGTCTCTGAAGTCACATTTGTGACGCTGTGGGCTCACCTGCAGGCAGCGGCCACCTCTCTGCCTTCTGCCTGTTTCTTGATAAGGGTGTTTGGTTGGATTTTTTTTAATACAGATCAAGGTGGCCCCCAGGGTGATGCTGCCTGGTGGTCCCTGTGTTCCCAGCTCCTCTCCCCAAAAAAGAAGGGCAGAGCAGCTCAGACCCTGGCCCCGCACCACGGGCAGCATTTGGGCTGCAGCACAGGGATGTGGCTGAAGGCAGGGGCTGAAGTGCTGAGCGGGCAGGTAACGGCCACAAAATCACCCAGCAAGGTCTGTACTGGCCAAGGAATGACCAGAAGGAGTAATAACGGCCTGAGGCGAAGCCACCGGGACTTTACTCAGGGATGTTATTAGCTGGTGCATGAAGCGGGGAAGGCAGCTCATTAACCTGTGCTGTGCCGCGGGACCACGGGAAGCGGCTGTGCGGCCGCCTTTCTGCGGTCCTGGGCTGCCCGGCACTGCGTGTCGGCAGCACTGGAGGGTTCTGGGCCAATGATGTCAGAAGCAGCCGCTGCTGTGAAAGTCTTGAAGATGCCTGTGTGGGAAGGGGGGTGACTTTCTGCCTCCCCCCTTCAAACCTAAACTGCCTCTGGATTGGGCAGGACTCTGAAATGCCTGGGGGCTCCAGAAAAGACCCAAGGGGATGACACATCCACAACCGCCCATCATGGATTTTCACAGAGGGGAACCCAAATCCTCCTCGTGGAGGTGGTTGAGCAGGATGGGGTGAGAGCGGGGTGACCCCATGCAGCCGTGCAGGCAGAACCCGACACATACCCAACATCTCTCCCCATCCTAGTCCCAGGATTTGCCACAACTATGATACACATCTGGGACTTACTGACCTGATTTCCTTGTCCTTTTTTTTTTTTTTTAAAAAAAAACCACCTTTGATTGCTGTGAACAGTTTCTCGTTATATGACCTCTTGATTTAATTGCTAAAATTACTGTAAACACACATTCTCTGGTGTGAGAAAGTATATTCCTAGTCAACACCAATTAAACATTTCAGTAATTAACCTCCTCCAACAGTTCAGCAGCTCAGTTTAGTTTTCCCTTTGATTAAGAAGGATTTAAAGGAAAAAAAAATACAGAAGAAATGGATAATATTGTCTTACTGCTAATTTTTACCCTTCCCCTCTGTTTGTACTTCTTGTTCATAATTGCAAATACTTATCATGTCTCCAAGCCTGCAGAAAATAATTGCTCTTCTTGATTATTATACAAACACAAATACATTAAAATTAATCTGCACCCTGTGCCTGCCCAGGCTGGTTTCCAACACATTGCTTCATTTTTCAGTAGGAAGAAAAGTCAGACCTCTGCAACCCACCACACGGTCACGGGGAAACCGTCCAAAATCCACCAGAAACTTTCTATTGTCAGAGACTCGCGTGAGCAAATTCCCAGCGAAGGCAATCGGACATGTCATTAGGAGAGCAACCCAAGCAGAAAGGCCCCATATGACCTCCCCGGTGCCGAGCGCCTTTAATAAGAAGGAGTTACGAGGCTTGCAAAGAGACTGGCGGGTTGAATCAAAGAGCATCACTTGGAAATGATCGCGTCCCTGCATCCAGTGGTTTCTCTGCCCGTTCCCACAGTTTGCACGTGCCCTGTCCGGGTACTGGCTGCTGCCCCCCGGCCGAGCCCCTGGCTGTGGCACAGCACCCGGCTTCCCCAGGCACCACGGGACACCTGGGCTGTTTTTTGGGAGAGTGCAAAACTGACGGGAGAAGGCAGCTTTTAACAGACGGAATGTTTCCCCCTCCAGGTCATTGGGGGGGACGGGTTTCTTCCCATGGCCAGACCCGCAGTGAGACCCTCTGCCACCCCCAGTGCCTTCCACCCCCTGCCCACTCCACCCAGACCCGAAACAGATTCAAATGTCAGGACTTACAGCTCGGCCCCCTTTCCTGTCCCAGCTGGGTCCCTGCTGGGGGCTGGGGGGCTGCGGGGCGGCTGGGGAAGCAGGGCGAGCGTTGTCCCCCCCAGCTGGGACCCAGCATTCCCAAGCCCCACTGAGGCGGGGGCAGGTGACTTCCAAAGCGGCTCCTGAGCATTTACAGGCTTGTTTGCAGGGAACATCAAACTCGGGAACAGAAGCGCCAACCCAGGAGTCATTCCCCCCCCC
>NW_020799118.1:16105961-16118560 GCF_003259725.1 Athene cunicularia | reverse complement strand
GTGGAGGTGATTCAGACCTTGGGTGCCCATCTTCTCCCTTGCAGGTCTCTTTCTCAATAGTGAGCCCCAGGCCACCCAGTTTTGGTGGCTGGTACCTACCTAAGTGTTGGCCCTGTCTAGGAGGACCAGGGGCAGCTGCAGCCTGAGGAACTCCTTGCAAGATGCTGGATCTGGCCCAGACATCTGCATCGGGATGACCCCACATTGCACTGTTTAATGCAATTCCTTAAAATCGGACCCTCCCCAAACTGCCACGCGGGGGGCTCTGGCTTTGCTGTTGTCCCCGAGCCGTGGCCCTTCCGAGTCGCGTTGCAGGCAGCCGGCCCCAATCTGCTGAGGCACAGGGCCACCTGTGCTGGCTGCCCATGCCATCTGTGAGGGGGGAGGTTGGGGGGAGCCGGCTGCCATCCCCCCCACCCGGGTCAGCGAGCAGAGAGACAGCCGGGGGGGGCACGGCTGACTCGCTCCATCCCAGGGTGCTGGCACTGCCACCCGCACCTGGCAGGAGGAAGAGGAGGGGATGGCAGCAGCCCCCACTCAGGTTTCTCCTGGGGTCTGCTGCCGTGGGGCTGGGGGGGTTTCTGATCCCTTTGGTGGGGTGCCTGGTTAGGGACCGGCTGCACACCGCTTCCCCTGGAAGGCTACAGCACCACACTCCCTGCTGCCTCTGGGTGTCCCCTTGTGCAGGGAAGCAGAGGTGGACCCCAGTCGAGGTGTGTCTTTGGGGGTCTCTCAGATCCAGAACCCCTGTGCTCAGCCGTGGGCACAGCACTGGCGCTGGCACAGGGGTGTCCCAAGGTGAGCAGCCCCAAGTAGCACCAAGAGCCTGTTAGCAGGTGGGGGAGCTGGAGATGGCTCTGATCTGCCTTGCTGCTCATGACATCCCCTCGTCCCTCCCTGCTCAGCTTTGGGAGCATCCCACGAACTTCTGGCTGTGGCCAGAGCCCACCGTGCATCTGGGGCTGTACAACCGCCAGAGCGGGCACCAGCAGGTTCATTCCAGGAATCCCCACAGGCGCTGCGGCAATCGCTGTCCTGCTCACGGGGGACGTTGTCCTTTGATGAGACGATAACGGAGCCTGCCCTGCGCCTTTCTACAGGTAGCCAGAAAGTTTTATTCATCACCAGCTGCTGGAAAGGTCACAGTGTCCTCCTCCCCCTTCTATTTCTGGCCTGTGCCCTTTCGCCACCAGAGCAGGGAAGCGCTCCCATCCGCTGGACCCCGGACATGCCGTCTCGGTGCGGCCGCATCACTGACACCTTGGCCCCGGAGGCATCTGGGAGGGCTTCGGGGAGAATGCTTCCCGACTGCCCGCGCACTGCCCACGCCGGCTGGGCTCTTTATGGACCTGAAAAACTGCTGCGGGGAGATGAGAGCTGTGTGCGGGCTTGGTGCCGTCAGCTTCGGCCCCGGCACAGGGAAATAATGGGAATTTTGGGATGCAGGCAGCATGCCTGATATTGCTGGAGTGTCCTTGCTGCAAAACCTGCGGGAGAGGGGTCTGGCCCCGGGTGTCACAGGCACAGACGTGCTCCCAAGGTAATGGGGCTGAAGCGGCCCATGCTGTCCTGATGTGGGGTGATAGGGGTGCAGTGGGGACCATGGGTCTGGAGACACCCTGGGAAGCACTGAGCCCTCGCCCAGGGGATTGGTCCTTCAGCACACACACAGGTGGTCAGGCAGGGGCTCTCAGCATCTCAGCATCCGTGGGCTGGGCTGGTGCCAGTGATGAGAGGGAGAGTCACAGGAGCACTGGCAAGGCATGGGCTGTAGGATGCTCCTGGGTCTCACTGGTGCCACCCAAAAATGGGGAGCAAAAAGGGAACACTCCTCACACACAGCAGGAAACAGAAGAGGCTTTGCCCTGAAAATTGCCCTTTGCCCAAACGCTGCAGGCTTTTTCCTAATTCTGGGAACTACCCAAACCTTCATCTGAGCTCTTCTGTCCTGGGGGGGCCAGGCAGGACCAGCCCATGGATCCACTGGTCTTCCTGGCCACAGTTGCCTGTGATCACCCCAGACCCAGCTCTGTGCGTGCAGATCAACTTGCAGCTGTGTGAGGAGCCCCAGAGACCCTTCGTACCTCGGGGAGGGCAGCTGCAGAACCCCATTGCTACCCACTTCATCCTGGCACGTCTTGGAAGGGTTGTGAACCCAAGAAGAGCTGCAGAGGAGCCCAGCTCCCATTTACAGCCTCCTCAGCTTGCCCAGACAATGTTGTCCCATTAGATCTGACCTTGCTGTACAGAGCCCACCCTTTTCCAGCTCTGGGCCAGCCTGAAGAGGCTTAAGAAAAACCCTGGGGAGCTTTTTCATGCCTCTTTGTTCATGGAGCAAAGATATTCCCAGCCCTGAATCTATAGATTGGCCCTTAAACTAAAACAACCTCCGGGGACTAGAGAAACAAAAGTAGATTTTGGTTGTGGTTTGTTGTGTTTTGTATTTTTTCTTTTTCTTTTCCTGCATAGACAGCCTTTGCCCAGGAGGGGTTAGCATGAAAAATGCATGTGGGGATTGGGGGAATGGGGGAGTGTTAGGAAGAAGCTATCGATCAAGTATCTCTGAAAGCCACACAGCTGTGCCAGCCCCGCTGCCTCTGCCAGCCCTTCCTGGTGCTCTCAGTGCCGGGCTCAGTGCCCACCCTGGGTTGGGGCTGGGGTGGCTGATGTCATGCCCAGGAAACCACCCTGCATCCCGGAGATGAGCCCATGCTGGAGAGCAATCAGATGCCTCTGCAATTCCTGCCCTGCCTTCGGCTCCCTCCAGCCAGGCTTGCAGCTCGCTCGCTGTGATATGGCACGTCGGGAATGGGGTTGTTCCCTTTTCTCCTCAGATCTGAAGGATGCTTCTCCCAGGCTCTGCAGAACCATTATAAGGATCTATGGAACAGCAATGGCTTTGCCCTCTGTGCCCATCAACCCACTCGCCAGCCCCACGCCTCTGTACTGCTCTGCTCCAGCAGATCGGAAATAAAAATAATTGCAAATATTAATGAGCCCAAGCCTGATGCAAAAACAAACGGCAGCCTGATCACCAAGGTGGGTGACCAAGCCTACCTCCTGGCATGAATAGAGCAAGCCAAGGGCATCTCTGTGTCCAGCAAGTGCTGGTGCTGGCAGGAGAGCAGGTACACAGGTCCTGCTCCCAGCTCTGGAGCTGCACGTGGGCTGGTGGTCCCAGACGGGCTCTGCCCTCACAGCTGCCTGGGGGCTGTAGGTGCCATGGAGAAACCCGAGGTACGAACCCTGGAGTAGGGCAAGGCACTGCCGGGGTAAAACCTTCTCCAGATGGTGTTCATCAAGAGCAGGAACACCAAGGGATGGCATGGAGTGGATGCTTTGTGCTGTCCATGTCCCTGCCACAAAAACCAACACTGCTAGCCAAAACTGGAGTCTGGGAGAAGGGTCAGGGCTGACTTTAGGCTTCAGCTTGGCTTAAAGTGCCCTGAAATTTGTTCCAAAGTTGAAATTTGGGAAGGGTGGGAGAGAAGAAAAGTGGCGAGGAGAAAAACAGCAGGAGATGGGGGTGATCTGATCCCATGAGGGGAAAAGAAACCCTGACATCTTTGCTTCTCCCTCTGGCTGGGCACTAGTGTGCAACGCTGGGCACCTCCTGCTTTGCCAGCGGGCACCAGGACAGGGGCTCCCGGCGGTACTTACTTAACCAACCCTTCACCTGATTTTTTTCCCCCTGTGACATGTGCAGCTCCCAGCATGGGAGGGGTACAGCTCGGTGCCTGGCTCGCAGCCAGGATATTGCAGTGGGGAAGCTGAGCACAACTGGCTCAGCAGGGGAGAGAAGGAGGCTTAAAAAAGCTGTGGGGAGTTTGCACTGCCATCATTTCAGTAGGGCAAATCTGAAACCATATCCCACCAGAAAGGGTTTTCAAAGGTCCATCAGCCATCTACTTCCTGGAGCCAAGGTGACGCAGCCACCAGCCGCCACTGGCCGGTATCGTCTCCTCTCCCAGGGATGTGGTCCAGGACATGGGCAGGGGACTCCCTGAGCCCCTGCCAGCTCTGCCTGTGCTGCCTGTTCCTGGTGACACTGAGCTATTGAGAGCAATCAGATTTCCCCCCCTCACCCAGGAAAAGCTCATGGCAGCAGAGAGAGTTTGGTCTAAATCATTGACTGCATGGCAGGATGCCTGGCACAGACCCCTGGCTCCCTGCCCATCACTGCCATCCCCCTGGGCACGTCCCTGGCCCCCTGTGTCAGGGGGGTATCAGACCTTGGGTCCATAACTCAACTTGGTCACATGCAATTGCCTTCGGTAATGGCAGCTCTAGCTGTGCCCAGAGACCCAGTGCCCACAAGCAGGGTGCAGGGTGCTGCCTGGGCGTCCCCCCCTCTCGGTCTGGTGTGGTGGGGATGTGGCCATCCCTCTCCCACCCGCACCACCCCGCAGAGCAGGCTCTGCTCGCAGAGGTGCCTCTGACTTAACATTGCAGGTTCTCTGAGTCCCCTCACCTAATTACAATCTTAATTACAATCTGTGGCTACATTCTGATGTCCCTGTAAAAAGCTGCTCCCCTGAACTGACCCCTTTGTATGTGCCCAGAGGGACAGCAGCGAATGTTACGGCTGCACAGGGCTGATGGGCAGGACCGGGGGCAGGTAAAGTGCACAGACAGGGAAACTGAGGCACAGGACAGGGGAACATCCTCAGCCTGGCTTCTGCCTTGAACACACAGAGCACTTTTATCACCTGTGCACTCACTGGGGGTGTATAAACAGAAATGCCCCAAACATTTATTTGAATGGTTTTGTCCCTCTTTAACCCACTTACAATTATGGTTATGCGTTTTGCCTGGTTCCTCAGGGGTTTGCTCAAGTCTGGAAGTTCACGGAGGTTCCCAGCCCCAAACACAGCCAGGGCTCCTCAGTCCCCAGTTCACCATTAAATAAACACAGTTAATACCCCAATGAATACCAGAAAAAAACCCCAAATGCTATAAACTCTGCTTGGCCACGGCAAGCACGTAGCTGTTGCTAGGATTATTTTCCATTCAGCAGGACACAAACTATCTCAAGCACGAAGTCTGTTCCCCACCATGAGGATGGGTATATGGTGTAGGGAAAGCCACAGCAGGTGGGCTGTATAGACCCCTCCATACATACACACACGCACACACACACACACACACACACACACACACACACACTTGCCTGGCGCTTTGTTTTACATTTTGCCACTGCGTTGCCTTCAGCCCATGTCTCCCGGGGGTCAGCCCCAGCAGGGAACAGTTTTGCTTTGCAAAAGAAATTCCAGCACAGGAAGGTGAAGGCAGCCAGGCAGGCACTGAAGGCAGCAGGCTGAGCAAAAGTGCTTTTTAAAGTTCTTTGGTAATTCTTTTTACTCCTTTGTAAAAGCCAAGGGGAGCCCCAATGCGGCCAGGTGGGATGGGAAGGTGCTCGGGTGGGAGATGTCTCTGAGCAGCCAGGCAGGAGCCGTGGGCTGCCCACAGCCCAGGCAGACGTCGACAGCAAGAAATATGAGCAAAGGAACCCGCGGCTGGTTCGGGATGCTCTCCAGCTCACGGCGTCAGCGTTTGCAGGGAGAGAGGCTGAGGCTGGGCTCTGCCAGACCCAATTTCCCCCACACTGACCGCAGTCCTGAACTCCAACTTACACAGGCACTGTCAGCACCAAAAAGGGTTAAAACCCCCTCACTAATAACACTAATAACTGCCCCATCCTGCCTGCCTGTACAACAGCCAGGCGCCGAGCAGGTCCCTCGCACCTTCCCCCTTCCCAGGACAGCCTCCTGGGGACAGACAGCGAGGACTTACCTGCACTCAGGGCTTCCCTTCCCTCGCCGCAGCTCCGCTCTGCCTGATGTTCACTCTGTGAAAGTGGGAAGCGTTTTAGATCATGCAGTAGGTTATATATTGTCTGCAAGTCTGGCCCTAGGGCGTCCATCAGTTGGTCTTGCTTTGCTCCTGCCCCTATATGGAAGATGCATCACATGCTCCGCAGCTCCCAGCTATCAGCCTGGCGAAAGGGGAAAAGAAGAAGGAGAGGAGAAAGGGGGAAGAAAAAAATTAAAAGGATCTTCATCATCATGAAAGAGGCAGAGAGAATTTCTCAGTGGAAAACCCACCAGCCAGAAATCCCTGCCTGACCCGAACTTTCCTCGCTCTGCTTTTGTTATCCCTGGCTCCCAGTGGCCCCCTTTCATCTGCTGTTCAAGGCCAGTGAGATGTGAAGGCGCCTTTGCCTTGATGCCGCGCCTGCCTCGCCGCCGAGCAGGTGAGGGGCTACGGCTTCGCTTCCACCTGCAGTTAGAGCTCTGAGTGCAAAATATTTATCCCTCCCCAGTAATGCCCCAGGCTGGGCAGGGATGGGGTGCTTCCAGGGCTTTCCAACTATCCTTCCCTGAGCACACCACGTCCTGGGGCATCACGGCCACCACACTGGTGCAAAGCTGCTGAGATGGCATCTCCTGGAGTGGGGAGCTGGCCAGGATGAACTATGTGTGGTGCTGGGACCAGGAAGGACAAGGACAACCCCTTCACCCCTCCAAGGGAAAGGGGTGTAGGTGGGGAGCTGCTGGCGCACTGTCAGACGTGCGTGGATGTCCCAGCCACCGCCACAGTGGGGACAGTAAGGACAGGCAGGAGGCTGCTGCACCTACTGTCCTGCCACACGTCCCCGACTGTTTGAGGACATTTCTCTAGCAGGAGCAGAGATTTCCCCCCTTTTCTCTGTATCCAGCCTCCCCAGCAGCTGGGGCGCACAACAAGTTGTGTGGAGCAGGGGCTGTAGATTGTGGTCAGAAATTCCCATTTTATCACCTTCTCCATCAAATTTTACCCCGTGGCTCTTGGTACGGCGGTTGCCACCCCACCAGCTCCCCACAGCAAAGTGCCAGTCCTGCTTCTCTGCTCACCTTCTGTGCCTCTCGGCTGGGAACCGAGGGGGGCACATCGGTCTCTGTTTTGGGTGGGGCATTCCCAGCTGGAGCTCCTCTAGGAATGCACACCCCGAGTGAGTCTTTGGGTCAACACAGGAATCGCCTCCCCAGAACTGTGGCTTGGCGGTCCCAGCAGCCCTGCGGGTGACTTGGCCTCCCTGCTGAGCAAGCCTGTCCTCGGAAAGGGGACACCAAGGCAATGATGTCCCTCCCAAACCCAGAGTCTTCCTTGGGGCATGCTGTCTGCTGGGTGACTTGGTCACGTACAGCACAGATGAATCGTTTGTCTATAAGTAAAGTTTCCTGGTTTTCTTATAAATATGGTGTTTCCTTCTTCAAATGTTTTCCTTTTTATTTGTATTTTGTTAGGGTTCAAAACCTAAGAATTTTTCATTAAAATCTTGTTTTGTTCCCTTCCCAAAACATCCCATCTTGGATTGGCTGGGCTGACAATGTGCTCACAAGGTCCCAGACCCTGCCCGCAAACCTGTATCTTTTTCTGACCTACATTTCCATCTCTTCAAAATTATTTGAAAAAAAACCAAACCAAAACAGCATTGTGCTACACTACTTAATAGAAACAATTCTGGAACCTCGGGTACATCACAGCTGAACATGGGAGAGGGACCCTCCATCTCCATCTGACACAAACATGGGGATTTTTACTTTGAGGTGGCATCTAATAGGACCATCTAATTACATGGCATCTGGCACTGAGCCTCATGAGGTCATAAGCAAGATTTTTTTATAACCATCTTGGGAGCTGAAGGGCCAAGGGTCAGGCTGGTAATGTGTCTGCACAGAAAGGTCTATCTGGGCAGAAGGCATCTAGCAGGGGTTGCATCTACTGCCTTTGGTTTATCAGAGCTGGGCTGAGTTGGGGTCTCCTACCTTGGAGTTCATGCATCATCCTGCTAAAGCTCTTCCTTAGGCAATGCAGCTTCACCAATTCCCATCTTTCTGAGGATCTTAGAGGAGAAGTCCTGGAGAGGCCAATTCCTGGTCTGACCATGATTTACCCAGAGATCTCACAGCATAATTGCTTCTCATGTCCCTGCATGTTCTGGAGCCTTGCAGTGCTACTGTAGAGGGGCCCACGGCAGTGCCAAAATGTCTGGTCTTCCCACCCTCCTTTAAAATAGCTGTGCCAGAGTAAAGGCTGTGACCCTGGACCACTGGTCTCCAGGGACTCGTTGCCATGTGGCAGGCTGAGGGTACCAGATAAGACCAGAACCTCCTGAGACTTTGTAAGAGCATATAGTTCTCTCTGCATTAGAGGAGAACAGTCCCCTCTCAGGATCCTTCTCACAACCACTGCTGCTGGCGTACGCCCGGGGAGGTCCCATCCTATTTAGAGATGGCTTGATGGAAAGGTACAGGTGAATTATTCCAGAGGCAGAGGAGGTCTTTGCCTTTCTGGGGCGCTCTCATCAAGAGGAAATGGCACTGCTCTTTTCTTCTTAGTTTCAACTGCACTTGGGTCCGTTTCAGCCTCTTGAGGTTTTCAGTGACGCTTTCAGCCATCTGCAACTTGCACTCCTGATGATGGAGTTTCTTGCTGGATCCATGCTTCTCCTAGTATTTTGCCACACACAGAGATGCTTTGCCAGCTTTGAAACTGGGCAAGTGCCCCATCTTCCTTCCCAGGATCACCATCCTATCTGAACAGAAACCTTCATCTCATGCTGATGGCATGACCTCCCACCAAACTGGAGGTGTCCTTGCCCAGATAACAGAGCTTCATTCAACCCTAAAGCTCAGAGGCAGCACACTTGCAGCACAAACCCTCTGTGCCTGCAGTATGCTGACCACTTTGAACCACCACACAGCTTCATGACTAGCTTGGTGGGAGACACCATTCTTGTTGCTGAAGGACCCAGGAAAGTGGAGTCCTGGGACAAACTCACACTTTCTCTGTGTCTTGCTGAGCAGTCTCCTACTGACCAGACTCGGCCTGCTCTGAGGGGCTGGGAACAGGAGTCAAGGGATCAAAGCAAACAGGGAAACTAACGTCCTTGTAGCTCTGTAAATCTTCCTGCATTCATGGATGGCTAATAAAGGCTTTGAAGGGGATGGGTGAGCAGACCTAGCCAGGGGCTGCTGTGATGGGAACTCCACCATACACAGAAATCATGCCTGGTTCATAAAGTCCCTCAGCTATGACTGGTCAAAAGCTTGGAGAGCATCCAAGAGAAGTCTCCTATAAGTTTGCTCTGCCCTCTCCCCTGGGTTTCTACTCTAGAGCACCACCCAGAGACTTACTAGAAGGACTTCTGGCATGGCCTTACACAGCTACCAGGTTGTTGTGTAATGTGGGATAGAGCTCAGACACTGAACAAGATGGGGAAGTCTCAGGTCAGTTCCAGAGGGGCACAGATGACTTTCTCTAGATCTAGTTCAGACTCTCTGTTTCCCTTTTGGGAAGAACTATACCTTTGACCACAACCTTCTGCAAGTCAGGTGGACAGTTAACAGCTGTGTATATCTGGCTTTTCAAAGGAAGTTTTTTCTCTGAGGACCAAAAGCAGGACCAGGTCCCATTCCCATGGAGTTTAGCATCTGGAAGATTTTGTTCTTCTGCCCAGAGCTAAAGACTGTTTCCGCTGTTTTTTGGTTTTTTTTTTTTTTTTTTCTGTCCAGCTGAAAGTCCCACCAGAATAGTTTTGTTGAAGGCCTCAGTCTTGAATGCTTAGGTGTCTGCATGTCAGTGCATAGGACAGCTGTGGGTGGTTGAGACCTGAAACTACAAGGTTTATCCTGGCTTAAGGGCAGGGCCCTCAAAGGGAACAGCCTTGCCGAAGCCAGCCTTATCTTTGCAGCTGGCCTCAGGCTGGGGAGAGGAACCTCCATAGGAAATATCAGAGTCCCATCAGGGCAGCTTGCCCCACCGCAGTGTGCAATGCTGGGGTGGAGAGGTGGGGGGAAACCCCCTGCCAAGAGGGGAAATTTCCATTTGCTGTGTGTGTCATAGGTGATGGAGGCCATCGTAGGTGATGGAAACCATTGCTGGTGATGGAAGCCACCATAAGTGATGGAGAAGACAGAGAGGCCTGAAGGGGCTGTTGCTGCGAAGTCTGTAAGCTTCTGCTGTGACAGAGGAACTCGAGAGGCTGGAGGCAGATGCTCTGACAGAATGAAACTGGAGCCCATATCCCTCCTTCCTGCAATTAAAAAGGCAGAAAAGGGGAAAAGAGCAGCTTCGCTGATGACCTTTCCTTCTTGCAAATCTCAACCTGCCTCACTTCATACACCAGCATCAGGAGCAAACAGCCGGGCTGGGACCTGGCAGACCAGTAGTGGCACAGCACTACCCAAGGAGGTTGGCGGTGTGTGTGTGTGTGTGTGTGTGTGTGTGTGCACACCAGAGTGCTTGCTTTCTTCCAGCCTGCAGGCTGCTTCAGGGAGGGGGAGTGGGAAGGGTTTGCTTGCCAGCTTCTCCCGAGGTCCACTGAGAGGTGTCTGTAGGGCTCATCTCGAAGAATGTCAGAGTGCATGTGCTCCGCGAGATGGCCTTTCAGAAGGCATCAGTCCCGCTGTCACGCAGTGGACCACAAATCGGGAGTGACAGCTGTCTCCGTGTGCACCATCCATCTGTGGCAAATGTGTCAGCTAGCTGAACACTCCCGAGGAAACTGCTACAGAGCTGGGAGAGGAGGAGGAGAGAGAAAGGGGGAGTGAGAGAGGGGGAAATAGCAGCAGCAACAAGGGCGAAGACCAGCAACACGTTAACTCAGCAAAGCCAAGGGTCCTAAACGAGACCTTGTGTAGTGGGCACCTCCACTGCTCCGTGGAGATGCTCACGAAATAACAGCCCTTTGCTCTCCCAATCCAAGAACCAAAAAGCTCTCCATAAACATTAATGATGCCATAAATCTGTTCCAAAAGGTGGTATTATCAGTAATGGTACCACAGTGGAGGGAGGAGGACAAAAGGACTTATCCAAGACCATAGTTGAAGGTGCAGTAGACCTGGGAAGAGGATGCAGTGGTCCCAGTGCCCCCCCAGCTGCTTTCTGCTGCTCAGGGCCAAGGAATGGACATAGCTGTTCCCTGTCTCCTCCTATGGATAACGTCTTCCCCTTTTCTCCTCTTCCCTCTTGTCCTTTCCGCCACACTAAATTCCTAATCCTGGGTGAATTTGGTGCTGATGGAAAATCATAGCCATGGGGACTGCTATTGTTTTACTATTCTTCTGAAGCAGGTACCATATGGTTAACAGAGAGAAGTCACCACTTAAGTTGATTTTCTCCACTTATCCCATTCAGTTGTGCTTGAAGAGGCGATTTCTTGGGCTGGAAGAAACTTGGTACTTATAGACCACTCACTCACTCACTCACTCACTCACTCACTCACTCACTCACTCGTTAGCTAATGCTAAGAATGTTAGTTCACCTCACTTGGCATGCATTTCTGATGCTTTTCCAATAATACCTATTGAGATCCTCTATCACAAATTTACCATGGGCACAAAACAACCTTGGGATTGTTGTACCAACTTTGGGGAGCTACCTACTAAATTATGCATGAAGTGGAGCCTTCCTAATGGAAAGCTCCTTCAAGTACTACCCATGTAAGCCCAGCAACCACGGAACTGGAAACCCCAGGCCACCAACTGTAGCTACTCTGGCAGAGACACCTGTCTCAGCATCAGCTTGCCCTTGAGAATCAGCAACAAACCGACCCTTTCTGCAGTTGAAAGCCCAGTCTTCATTTTTGGACAAAACCTATGTGTAGGCATCTTCGGGACTGGTTGGAAGGGGGCAGAAGACCTACCTCTTTCCAGTGGAGGTAGGAGAACACAATTAGAAGAAGGGTGCAGTCAAGCTATGGGTCTTTCTCTGTAGATTTCTCTATATTATGGTCTCACCTATGGATTCCAAATTTCAGTTGACAATGGTAATTGGGTTGTTTCTGGTCATGGATGGGAGCACAGGAACAATTTAATTTCCAGTCTGAATTTTTCCAGCCTGACATACATGCTGCAGAGAAGAAACTTTGTCAACACCAGGGTTGTGTAATGATAAAAATATGAGTTTCCCACCCCAGGTCCCAAACCTGGGCCAGATATCTCCTCAAACCTGGGGGTATTTCTTGGCCCTGGCTGCTGTCACAATGACTGTAAAACACTTTGACCATTCTCTAGAATAGAATAGAATATAGAATATAGAATATAGAATATAGAATATAGAATATAGAATATAGAATATAGAATATAGAATATAGAATATAGAATATAGAATATAGAATATAGAATATAGAATATAGAATATAGAATATAGAATATAGAATATAGAATATAGAATATAGAATATAGAATATAGAATATAGAATATAGAATATAGAATATAGAATATAGAATATAGAATATAGAATATAGAATATAGAATATAGAATATAGAATATAGAATATAGAATATAGAATATAGAATATAGAATATAGAATATAGAATATAGAATATAGAATATAGAATATAGAATATAGAATATAGAATATAGAATATAGAATATAGAATATAGAATATAGAATATAGAATATAGAATATAGAATATAGAATATAGAATATAGAATATAGAATATAGAATATAGAATATAGAATATAGAATATAGAATATAGAATATAGAATATAGAATATAGAATATAGAATATAGAATATAGAATATAGAATATAGAATATAGAATAT
>NW_020799118.1:16093941-16105911 GCF_003259725.1 Athene cunicularia | reverse complement strand
TTACACATCTATGTGTATAAGAGACAGAGAATATAGAATATAGAATATAGAATATAGAATATAGAATATAGAATATAGAATATAGAATATAGAATATAGAATATAGAATATTTCAGTTGGAAGGGAATGACAACAACCATCTAGTCCAACTGCAGTCCTTTCAAATGTCCAACATCAGGAGCTGGGTACTACAGCAAGACAAAGCTCCTTTTTCCTCTGAATTCACTGGAGTTTCAAGGAAAACTTTCCAACAAAGGAGGCATGAAATCCCTGGCACCAGTTAGGGCAAGCTGGACATCTCTCTCACCACTACAGCACTGATGAGGAAGTCCCCAAAGCGTAGGCAGTGACATTTTCATGTTGGCAGCCCCATGCAGCGGGCTGGGGATGCTCACAGGGGTGGAGGAGTGCAGCTGATGGGGCAGCAAGGAGGGTGCTGGGGAAAGGGAGCGCTGTGACAAGGACTGGTGATCTCAACAGTTTATACAAGGTCATGCGAGATGCTAAAAACTCAGTGCAATTTGAGCTGATTACAGCTAGTTACAGTTCAATCTAAATGCCAGAATAAGCAATATAACACTCCTCCTGTTGGATTTGAACAATAATCCCTCTAGTAGTGCTTATTTATAACACTGCTTAACACCAAACCAAGCAGTAAATGTAGATATAACCACAGGAGACAAGAACCTGCCAACCAACAAAACTAGTGAAAGGCATTTCCATAGGGAAAACACATCAAAGACACTCAGGTAATTTCCAGCTGGTTTCCAACACCCAGGGTGGTTGGAGGGAGAGCTGCACATGAAGATAAATCAGTAAGTTCAGTGACTGAGCTACCAAAAGTCACCTTTTTCTGACAGAGGTGAGTCTCTACTTAAGAACAGAGGGGACAAAAAACATTGAAAAACCAAAACCGTTTATTGAAGGGTTAATGCTGTATTTCTTAGTCAACTAAGGACAGTTGGAAATCAGGGCAGATCAGTTAAAGAAAGCTGTGGAATAAAAATTATCCAAGGAAACGTGGGAAGGTGAGAGCAGAAGCAAATATAGTCCCAGCTTAAGATGTCATGGGTAATAGAGCATCATGAATCAGGCTCTAAATGAGTGACTTCTTCCATATCATTAAAATTGCAGCTTCTCTGATTACCTTGCTGACATTCATATGGTGGAGTGCTTCATCCCCACCCTGTATTCATTCTGGACATGTACAAATGATCGCGTTAGGGACAAAACACAGGAGAGTCAGGCTGGATCAGATCAGTGCGATGCTCTTCACTCTTCAGTTGACTCCCAAAGATGTTTCAGAGTATCTGCAGATCTTTGAGGGACTTCCAAAACAGCAGCGAGTGGCATCTTAATTTGGGTATGGAAACCTGAAGAACAGAGTGGAAGAACGAGGACAGTGTAGTAGCGTTCAAGAGGAAAGTGTGCCATTAATTCAATAAAGTAAGAACTGCTCTAATAAAAGATGTCTGAGACACCAAATTGAGCAAAGGTGGCATAGCTAATGATCTGACTAATAAAAATTTGAAAGCTGAAATCTTCATTCTGTTCGTGTGAAACTGCTCTATCTTGTATCTGTATCAAACACATAACCAGAGTTATCTCATAATAAAATCTGGGCAGCCCAGACCACCGGAGAATATGTACTTGCCCAGAAAGCACATTAACAGCATGGGTGCAGACGTGCTCAGCGACTCAGAGAGAGGAAATGTTGGTTTTGCTTTTCTGTTGAGGGGCTGGGTCTCTTCAAACCCCTCCAGGAGGACAGGTGCTGTGAGAGGCTCTGCACAAGACCCAGTCTGCACCTTCCCAGCTCACATGGTTGCATCATTTGTACCACATATTCCAAAAGATGAGGCTGGACAGAGACATCTGAAACATTTTTACCCATCTGATCTTCTGTTTCATCTCTGTTAAATGTTTTCACAGATGTCCTGGTTGCCACAGGTCTTTGGCTGGCAGGGTTTCATGGGGGCATGTGACTTGCATATCAATAACGCTCCTCTTGGCAGGTGTTCTAACTGCTTGCTCTTCCCTTCTCCTCAAAACTCTCCCATGCCTGAGCTTTGGTCTGTGTTTGGTGGCCTGGCCATTTTCTTGGCAGCTGGGAGAGATGGAGCTGCCATTCTGCAGGACTCTCCCTGCAGACAGAGCTGATCCTGTGTCTGCCTGTTGGGATGCTCCCACCACTTGCGCCGAAGCACGGCCTTCACAGGCACACCTCTGCCTTTGGGATCTTGCCACACTTGGTCTTTGGGAAGGTGCTTTTCACTAGCCCAGTAAATACCCAGTCTCCTTTCAAAGCTGAGTGCATGGCAGGGCACTTCCCCTTCACTCTGCCTTCCCTCTCTGAGTGTATGTATTTCACAGAGTCTGATCTTCTAATGAGGGACCAAGCCGGGGTCTCACCTCCCTTTCTTGCAAAGAAATATCCTTACCGGGGTTTATCCCTGGCTGGATCCTAGAGTCACACAGCAGGGACTTATTCCATATGCTTATTTCCAGCCTCTTCTTCCAGAAGTCTCCTTGTCAGTCCCAAAGTCACAAGAGGAACAAAACAAGGGTTTGCACTTCTGGATCCCCTTCCAGAGCCACTTCCCTCCAGCCTAGCTGGGAAGCTCTGAAACATGTCCTGTCAGCTGCAGGCTCACGTGTGTGTTCCTTGCTCCTGTCTTCTCCTCCCAGTTTTCTGGGGACTTACCAAATACAGGATCCCCAGCCAAAACCCAACATCCCAACCAAGAGCACAGCAGATGGGTCCCTGTCCAACAGCAAGGCGGAAACAAAGCTCCGAGCCCTGGGCACCCACCACGGACCCCATCCTCCCCAGCTTACCTGCTGCCACAGACAGCCTCGGTCACTGGGATGGACCCTTGCGATGCCTTGCAGTGACAGCGACAAAGCTGACCCTGCACGCAGGCGGGTCCTGCCCAGGGGCGAGGGTGTCTGCTTGATGCACAGGTTACTCTGCACTGCCTTATGGAGTCAGGCTGCCTTCAAGAGCCATTAACACCAATGCAGGGAGAAGTAACAACAAAAGGCTCTGAAGCTGTCCCTTTCGTGCCTGGGAGAGTCCTCCCTGGGCTGGGGGTGCCCAAGCCTGGAGAGGCAAGGCTCTGGGCAAGACTGAGACTCTCACAGCTGAACAATAAGAACAAAAAGAAAAAAAAAAAGTCAGAAGCAGAAAAATAGCAAGAGCCCCTACAACCTGCTTGGGACAGTTTTACTACCCAAGTAAGAAGAAAAAAACAGGCTTAGAGCCCAGCAAAGGTGGTTACAAAGGACAGAAAAATCTGTGATGTGAGCAGCTGCAGCCAGGCAGCTGCTCTCCTGCAATCCCATCCCACTCTCTTCCCACCTCACTTTCACTCCCCAGAATCTGTCCCCCAGGGCACATTCCTGTCCCCCAGCGCCATTCACCCCACCTCCCCAACCTCTCAGTGGGACCTTACCATCCCTGTCCCCTGTCGTATCCTCCGCCTGTGTGACCTGCGGCAGCACCTCCTGGGACACTGGTGCTAGTTAGATGGCCATGCACACGTTGGTTGGCCTGGTGGTGGCTCTAGAAGATACTGGTGACTTCATGCAGCAGCATTTCTTTGGAAATATGGGGCAGCACTTTGGAGCAAGCCAAGAAGCTTCACAAAATCCTTTACCACTTTTAAGATGTTGACTATTTTATCCAATTTGGTTGAAAAGGGACCAAGCAACTGGGAAGCTGAAGGCTGAAACAGCCAGAGTGACTATGTAAACCTTAACCCTTTATGGCATCAAGCTAAAACAATGGCACTACAATTAAACTGGAAGAGGGGCCAGTGGATAAGCAGGAGCTGGGAGCAGGGAACAGGGGTGAACTGGCAAGAACTGCTGGGTTGCTCATCGGACATCATCACCTGGCAAAGTCAAGGATTGCTGGAGCCATACAATGAGGAATTAGAGAAAAATCCATGTTAGTTGACACAACCTGCAGAGAAGAGTCTTCCTTCAACTCATCTGACAAATTTTTGGAGAGGCTGAAGTTTGGCCAATGATGAAAATAGCTCTGGGGTGAGCTGCTTTGGAAGTGCCTGGTCTGGTAAGATGCAATATATTGATTTAGAAAAGAGGGAAAAAGAACATGCTACACACTGAAAAAGCCAAACCCTGGCTTGGGAACACTTCCTGTGCAAGATCTGGCAAGTTGTGTCTGGGTTGTCATCCACCTGCTCCACCACTCACCTGCTCTTTAAACTGAACATGGAAATCAACTGCAAGACAGCAGAGTTGGAGGCAAATGTGAAGATGTGAGAGCAGCAGTAAGGGAAGAGGGCAGGTCCTGCTCCCCAGGTGCTGCAAGTTGCCCAAGATGGACAGCAGGGAAGGAGCCCCCTTGGGAGGAGAAGGTCTGGGTGAGGGTCTGGAGGAGCCCGCACCCGCTCACCTGGGCTGCTCTCAGCACTCAGCAGGGCCGATAGAGGCACCAACAGCGTCTGCAGGGTGCGGGGAGAGAGGGAGAGAGCTGTCATCCTTCACTGTGACCCACCATGGGGGACAACATGCTGCACTGCATGTTGCTCACCTTGAGTGTTGAAGGCAGACCCCAGACCCCCAGTAACTTCAAAGCAGCAAACATGTACAAGATAATGGCAAGAGTCACAGACCAGAGAGGAATGGGAGAGTGCGCATCCCTTCCAAGCAGCCAGGGAAGAAAAAAAAAAACAATCAAAAAAAGCACATTGGCTAGAAGGTGCTTTACAAAGTATTTATGAGGTGTGGTCTTTAAAAATGGATAAGCTGTGCAGTGAGACTGCAGATCTACTGCAAGCACCAGGGACGGGAAGCTTTGCTGCCCAAGGAAGGCCAGGGCAAGCGAGCCTATGCTTGGGAAAGCAGCGTGCACATCATGTCCCCACTTCTGTGCAGCCCCTGGCGGGCTGTGGGACCTGCGCTGCCCCCACTCCGCTGGATTTCTCTCACTCCGCTGGATTACTCCCACTCAAGATCCGAATTGAAAGGGAAACTGTCTTACAGCTCCTTTCTCCAGGAGCTGGAGTAGCTCCTGACACCAGGGTGATGTCCCACCCATCTTCAGAGGCTACTGCATCAGGGTGAACCCACTGCCAGGTCTGCAAAGCTTCCTGCTCCCTGCAGGGGAGGGCCAGAGTGCAAAAAAAGTAGGCTTGGACGCAAAGAGCACTGGACACCCTGTGTCTTCAACAGCAAGATGATGCAGGCCAGAACTGGCCGTAGGCTGGGTGAGACAAGAATAGCAAAGAAAAGGTACAGTGTGCTTGGATGCAGCTTTGGAGGTAGAGGGGGGGAGGCAGAGTTTTGCAGGGCACAGAAGAGGGTTGGCAGGCAGGCTGGGACCAGTGTGTTGGGCCAAAGCAGTGGCTGGGTGAGGGCTGCCATGCCGCACAGAGACCTGCCTGCTCCTGTCACCCCTCCTGCAGCACCTTCACACCTCAGGTCTCGCAGCTGGATCCATCACTGTGCTGGATGTCCTCCCCGGGCACGTCCCCATCCCACCAGGCTTTGCAGTTCCCGGTGCCACATCGGCGGTACGAGTGCCGCAGCCCGTCGGCACAGGCGGCGTGACGCGATGTGATGTGGAACAGCTGCTCGGTGCAACGCAACCTCCCGCGGGGGTGTGGGGGGGTGGCATCGTACCCAAGCAGGCTGGGTCCCCCTGCTCACAGCCAGCCAGCGGGGCGTGAGAAAAAGAGCAGCACTGTCAGGGTCCATCAGCTGTCCCGGCGCTGACGGCCATGGGGAAGCGGCAGCGCGGGGAGCCGGGATGGCAGGAGCATGTTCCGCAGTGGCAGGGCTGGAAGGGGATGGTCGTGGCTCCTCACCGTGTGTGTGTACAGGACAGGGTCCCTGAGGGCAGGGGACATGCCCCGGGTTTGTGTTTCCTGCAGCATGCCACACTGGTGGCTCTTCTCACACTTGGATGAATGAAGCTTACAAGAGTTGAGACAAAAGTGGCCTTGTGAGGGAGGAGGAGGGTGAGGGTGAGGGTCTGCCTGGGCACCCCACATCCATGAGGGTGTTGCCTGGCTGGGTGCTCCCATCCAACAGGACCTCGTAGCCTGGGTCTTTCCTAGAAAACTGGACTCCTTGGAAGTCTTTGAGTCAAAATCTGCATAGCTTCCCATTGCAGTGAGGCACAAACACACCATTGCTCTTTCTTTCTCATTCAAACAACCTGCTTTTTAGGGGGCAAGTTGCTCCAGAAGAGAAGATGCTTCCAGCTGTAAGAAAACATACATGCTGGTCAGCAAATTAGCTAAAATCATGGCTCAGCCTCCTAGCAATCCAAGCAAAGAAAAGGAATAAAAAACCACACATCAGTGGGTGAGATGCTGCCCTCTTGCCCTCAGCTCCGTGACAATGTTATGACAGTGCGGAGGAGTTTGTTTCAATAGCACTGTAGCCAATGTCTGGAAAAAGCAACAGATGGGACCATTTTTCTGCAGCTGCAAGCTGGTTTTCTGCAACTGGAGCTGAGCTGGGCTACCCCAAGCATCCCTGCAGTGTGACAGTTCCCCTGGTAAAAGCCACAGGAAAAATACCTGGAGGAGCCAACACAGTGAAAGTGCAACCATGGAGCTGGGAGTAAGTGGTGGGCAGCTCTGCTGCAGGAATACTGTCACTTCCACTTGCCTGGGCAAAGTCCTGTACTGGGGCACTGCTTTTTGTTCATATGCCAGTTGAAACAACCCCCATGGGCTTTGCTGCTAGGACTTGTGTGGTGAGGAGCAAGAGGTGCTGCTCAGGGAGGCATTGAGTCAAGGGAAAGAAAGTCCACCCGTCCCACCCCGTCTCTTCTACATAAAAGCACCTGCTTGCCCCTTCCGACTGCCTCTCCCAGGGGGCTGCTGTCAGCATCACATGGGGGTGGTTCCCAGGCAGGTCTGGTCAAAAATCCCAGGTCACACTCATGTCAGACAACACCCCAGAAGGCCTCCAAATCTTGTCTGAGGATTCTGGCGTCTTCATTGTGTCTTCACTCAGACAAATGTTCAACCCTTTTTGGCATCAGAGGAAATTTAGACGCCAAACAATGCCCCATGAATGTCACCTCTGTAAGAACAAACTAAATGTCACTCTGACTCCTGCTGCTTGCCTTCCTCAGAAAATAGTCCTAGTAATCCAGGGAAACAACAAGGTCCTGCTCCGTGCAGGGAGAGCAGTCTGAGGACTTGCTCTCTGAGCCTCCTACCAGGGAAGCTCAGCACCTTGGGGGCACCAGCTCAGAGGAGAAGTATCTTCATTTACCTAGGGGAATCACTGTTGCTGTGGTTGCTGGGTGGGCTGTGGGTTCTCGTTGTGACTGGCCAAGCCTGGATAAAAATTATTTGTAGCGCCTACAGCCAAGCCCATGAGCAGCCTGTACAATCTCACTTGGGACCACAATTTCCAAGGAAAGGCTGGATGTTGAGGCTTCTCCATATCTTTTTTCCTCACTCCATCTTTATCATGAATCTTTTCACCGTCTTAAAGGGTGAAACCCTGTTGAGCTGGCCTGTGACAGTCCAACTTGTACCCAACTTGTAGAGATGGGTTTGATGATCCAGAGACCTGAGTGACACAGAGACCCAGGCCCTTTTCCTGCAGGCCACTGAAGTGCCTTCAGGAGAGCAAGAACCTTCACTCATTAGAAAGGCTGCATTGAAACTAATTGCCCCAAAAGAGAAAAACTCCACATCCCATCCGCAGACCCCCAGGCCTTTAGGATTTCCATAGGCAGCATGAAATTAGTAAATTGCTATTTGTGTGATTTCCTAGACCCTTGCCCATAGGACATTTTTATTCTGTCATGTAGTGTAAACCCCAGGCTTTGGATGCTCAGAGAATCATAAGTAACTGGAAGAAGAAAGGCAAAATGTAACATGGTCCCTAGAAGAGCTACAGGCTCCCCAGAGCATCTCCAGGGACATGGCACTCACACGCAGAGCTGAGACAACCACCTTGCTGCAGCACTGACCCTTCTTTATCCTTTCCTCCTGAGCACACCAGTTTTGCACCACCACCACCCCCCCCCAACACACACACTTGCTAGGAAAATAAAGTCACGATTAACAGCCAAAATTCACTTTTTTTTTTTTTTTTTTTAAGAACATACAGATGGATTTGATGGAAAAACAGGTCTCTGCAGATTGCGGTCCCCCGGTGTCCATCGGTCTGCTCTGGCCACGCAGACCAGCCTGGCACCATGTCCCTCCCCAGACCAGGATCACACGCAGCAGCTGGCACTGGTCCCTTTTCCAAGGAGTGAGCAGCGCGATCAGCCGGCTGGGGACAAACCCCCGTTACGCTTGGTGCTGTGCAGAGCTCCCCGAGGGACTGATCCAGCCCCAGAGCACTTGTGAGCTAAAAGTTGGTGGGGTAAGGGCATGCCAAGGGGTCTGATTGCCCGTGTTTCGTGCTGGTGGTGCCTTTGTCAAGCACAGTACAATGGGGTGTCACGGGCCAGCAGTGAGGTCTCTGCTGGAAGAGTGACAACATGATGGGAGAATGCCCATATGTGCTGGTGAAAAACCTATTTGCCCCTCTCCTATCCTTGCCTGTCTATCTATCTATCTATCTATCTATCTATCTATCTATCTATCTATCTATCTGTCTATCTATCTATCCATCTATCTATCTATCTTCTTTATTTCAAGGTCACCCCACTTGGGTACAATATGGGTATTTCTAGTACCTTGCTCTGGCCAGCATCAAATTTAATGTTCTTTCTATGGGTACCAGTAATAATTCATGCCAGTGAAACTGGGATGGATGACCATCATTGGAAACAGTCTCAAAAGCAACCCCAAGTGCAGGGATGCTTCTCACACTGGCCACGGATGGGGGAAATGCTGGCTACACACAGATCTCTGCACCTCCTTCCACCTTCAGACATGAGGCTGTCTTGTCCCTCAAGGAGCTCACCAGGTACATTCGTTCCAGCCAGTTCCCACCAGCGTTAGCAACAGGACACCATCTCATCCACATCACATCCACCCTCTGCACAAACAAGACCTGAGATGTGGAGCTCATGCGATCGGTGGAGTGCTGACACAGCATCATGTGTCCCTGCAGGACCACCTTCTCTTGACCATGAGATACTGCTGGGGAAACCTTTTCAGAAAGCCTGAATGCCCTCCCCTCTCCAGACACCTCTCCTTGACTTCATTTCAGAGCAATTCAAAACAAAAGCTAGAAACTCCCCAGCAGGTCCTCTCTCACCTGAGCGTGGCCGAAGGGACAAGCGGACCATGGCAGCCATTAACCATGATGTGTTCCTCCACTACTGGTATTTGCTCAGATGGTACAGACGTGCCAGGAGACACAAGAAACATCTCTTTTTCTCTCTGATATGGTGTTGTCAGAGAAAATGGAATAATGGATTGGACACATGGAGATGGAATAATTAATGTCTCCTAGGGTGTGGTTCATGAACTCTCTGGTGTATTCAGAGGAAATCAGTATAAACTCAGCCGGCAGCAACAGAATACGCTCCATCTTTTCAGGTGTCTTATCTCTCCTCTGGAGGCTGAAGAGGTGGCAGCAGGTCAGGACCATGGTTTTGGGGACAGGGCTGTGGATAGGTGCTGCTGGGAAGGGCAGTCAAGGTGGCTGCTCTCCAGTGGGTGCTGGTATGGGTGGCCGATCTGCTGGCTGCTCTGCTGGGGCTGGTGTTAGTGGAAGTGTATTAGTGAAAGCCAGTCTGGGTGGGGGCACTGAGGGCCTGAGGGAGGTGAGAGTGACTGTCCCAGACCTTGGTGAGGAGCAGTTCTGGTGTTAGTGCATGTGCTTCAGTGTCCTTGGGCATCAGCTGCCTTCCTCCTGCCCAATGGACAGGGGACTCCCAACAGCACGGCCTCTGCTGATGCTCAAGGACATTCAGGAGATACTCAAGGGAAGGGAGGAAGGTGATGTCCTATTATGAACTATTCTCCCAGGTCCAGCTTTGCATATAGGTGCATATTAAACACATACCTTCTGCCCTGGCTTCTAGTTCCTGAAGGCAAATAGAAAGGGGTTGCTAGATTAGCATCCCAGGCAGCCAGTGAGTGGGACAGTTCTCCAGCCAGACCAGAAAGATGCTGCTATATTTTTCCAGCAAGCATGAAAACAGCCTGATAAGAGACTCATCTCTTGACCTTCATGCAGCAGACTCCATCCCCAGTGCCCTCCCACTGTCACCCCCACCCTCCACCCCATTTAGCCTGAAGGTGCCCAGAAAAAGGTAAGGAGCAGGGAGGAAGCCCTCTGGTTCATTGATCCCATCTCTCCAAGGTACAGTAGGTACCTTGGCACCATTAGAGTGGCTGGTTGTTATTGTCGTTGCTGATTTCTGTACTCTTCTGCCTCTTTCTCCCTGACTGGTTTGGTGGCCCTGTCATTACCAGGTTTCCCCAGCTGCCTGTCAGGGTCCTACTGGCCTCAGTGTTGCCTCAGGCTCTCGGATAACAAACAAGGCACAGAAGAGTTCTTGGGCTTCCACGGCCTTAATTAGCTGGTGTCATTTTAGGGACGTGTGTCCTGCTGGCTGCAAGGAGACAAAGACAGCTCAGGAGGCATCTTTAAATGCATCCAATTAGAGAGGGCTTTAGAGACGAGCAGTCAGCTCCCGAACGCGCGGGGGCCCTGCCATAAAGCCTCATGTCCTAACTGGAGACTGATGGTGAGTGCTTCTTCCCCTGGTAAACACCATCCTCCCTTCAGCGAGACCTGTCATTGCTCGTGCTCTGCTGGCGTTCACGGCTGATTTTACACCAGCACAACTGATGGCAGAACCGTGAAACCTGCAAAAGAGTCCTGGTGTACTCAAAGCTCTGATAGATGTTGATATAAAATCAGTCTGTGTTTTCTCTGGCACGTTTACACCAGTCCTGAATCTCCAAAGGAACTGCTCTAGCTGCTGCCTGGTGTCTCTGGACACGGTGCAACTCTCCCGTCCCTGCTTCATTGGCAGGATTAGCCCGTGTGATGGCAGGCTGATGTGCCAGCCTCTCAGCTGGCTTCTTCACGCTCACAGTCATCTGTTGCTGAGATGCAGCCCAAGGAGATACTTTCTTCCTAAGGCCCCATCACACATGAACATCCTCTGCAGGCACACTGTGGGGTGTCCACCACAAGCACCTCCTCACCACTGCAACCTGCCCACACCAACTAGAAAGCACCTTAAGGTCCCACTGAGTGTCGGTGGCTGGCTGGTTTCACGTGGGGAGCTCCACTGACATTGCAAATGAGATGCCAGTGGTGGAGCAAAGGAGGGAGGTACAACCCACGAGGATTACAGGGTGGACTCTGAGATGTGTTTGTTCTTCAACAACTGTATGAAGCTGTTTGCCAAGCCCTTGTGGGGAACTCTGCGTCCCAGTCAACCATGAACATCTCCAGCCAAACATGAACATGCTCAGACTGCCAGGGCCCTCCTGGTTACAAGGTGATTTCATCCCTTCTCCCTTCCCACATCCTGGCTATGACAGGTCACTTCTGGAACCTGCCTACCTCTCAGGTCTAAGGAGGTCCCTTGGAGGCACCCATCCTCCACCTCTGCCCCGAGCCCTCCCCTCACTGCTGCACCAGGTAGCAGCATCCCCCACCACCCCTGCAGCCTCCACCTCTCTCCTTCCCAGCCTCCTCAGCAGGAGGCAGCTGGGTCAATAGCCTCCCCCACGGCTGAAATCTGGCAAATAAAATCTCCAGGAAATGGGGTCACCATCCCAGCCCCAGTCCTGGGCATGGCGCTGGGGAGACCAGTCTTTGCTGTGGCCGGCCTCTGCGGCGGAGGCAGCCCAGCTCTGGCTTCTGGCTGGCCGCTCAAAGAGTTAACACCAAGCGCCAGCCATTAATATTCTCACTGATAACCCCAAATACCAGCCCTGCACGGCTGTCGCTTTCATTAGCGCTGAGAAAATGAGCCCTTCAAAATAGGACAGGCAGCTGGGGGGGGGCGTGGGGCGGAGGGCTCTGGGGCCAAACATGCGATTT
>NW_020799118.1:16089625-16093891 GCF_003259725.1 Athene cunicularia | reverse complement strand
AAGAGACAGCACTTGGGTGATGGCGAAGGATTCCCCAGCCCCCCTTGGTCCCGAGGCCCCCAGCCCTCCCTGAATGGGTGCCCCCCACCCCTGCGCTGCCGAAAGCCCCGCTGCCACCCACGCCCGGCACCGGGTGCTGCGCTGGCCGTCGCCCCGAGCGGCCGTGATCGGGGAGGTGTGCGGGGCGGCTGTCACATCACATCAGCATCCCGGCCCCGGCGCGGTGACTCGATTAAGGTCCTTCGCCGCAGAACCGGTTAAAGAGTCAGCGATTCACTCAACCGGCTGGGCAGAGCCAGGGGTGGTGCGGGCACCGCGGGGCACGGAGACCTCCCAGGGATGGGGCAAAGATGGGGTTTGGGGTTTTTTCCTTTTGAAATGCAGAAGGGAAAGCGAGATCCCTGCTCAGTGTTCAGGAAAGTTTATGTTCCAAATAATCCCTCGAGGTGGTGCTGAGCCTGCAGCACCCCAGATATCCTAAACTCTGCTTTACCATGTGTATGCCTTGTAAAGCCAAGCCCTCGGGGCAGGGCTGGGGAAGGATGGCTCAGCCAGGGGTCAGATCCATTCCTCTCTCCATCACAGCCTCTGAGGGGATCCTGGGGAAGTTGTCAGAGTCGGGATTATTTTTGTTCAGCTGTTGGATCTTTCAGTGTTTCAGCTGTAGTTGTGTCCTCTGCACCTCACCTCCCTGAACCTGCGGGATGCTCCTGAGGCTGGAAAAAGAGATCTGATGTGATGGGGAAACTGAGGCAGGGGCTAGATGCTTGAGCACATTTGCTATCCAAAGTCATGATGGATGGGTTTTAGGACTCCAGTGAAGCTGTGGGCTTTGTTTGCACCAGAGGAGCCACAGAAGGAGCTGCTGTGCCAGTGGGGAGCACTGCTCATGGCTGGACACACACTGCTGTGACAGTCTGCAAGGACAGTCTGCAAGGGCTACACCAGTTTGTAGCACTATGTCCCCATCCCACTCCCATGGGCCATGGTGAGGAGCAAATAGCACAAGATGCAGAGTGTGCACCAAGGCCCTTCTCCCACCTTGCACCTAGGAGGCTTGGCTGGTGAAGACTGCAGAAAGAGGGGCTGTTCTGGTGACCAACCATCCCCCTCACCACCAGCAACCATCTATACTGGGATCGCAGTTCACCTCTCGTACAAAGTGACACTGAGGCAAAGTGGCCATTGGGATCATTCTTCCCTTTCTAAATGAAGGGTCTGAAGAATCTTGTGTTCATGCCAGGCATAATCTGGGAAATGAGGATCCACTTTGACCCATGTACTTGGAGGGAAACTCATGGGTTGACCAGCATGACATCATTGAAGGTATTGAGAACCAGTCATGCTTCAAGCTTCCTGGTCTACACTTTCCTGGAGGACACAAGCATGGGGCCTTCTTATAGGGGCATCACTGGTGAGGCACTGGGCGGCCTGAAGAGTCACTGCTGTGTTTTGGAGGGGACTGTAGGATTGGACGGAGCAGAGCTCCATCCTATTTTGTATGGACCTTGTGGTCCTGGGGCTGTCCAGGCACAAAGCTTCCCTCCTGCCAGCCCTAGCCTGCTCCTGCCTTGGAGAACAGTGCTCTGGCTTGTGCCTTGCGCACACTGGGGTGACTTCAGGGTGTGGCGCATCCTGGAGATGGTCTGGTCCAAGCTCCTGCTCAAAGCCTACCTCCTCCCTGATCTTTAGGGTACTCCGCAGAGTTCGTCTCCTCATCTGCCCAAGCAGCAGCTGGCCCTGGAGAGTCTCCTGGCAGCCAGGTGTGGGAGCTAGCATGGGACCTCCCTGGCAGCATCCTGCTAAGGGGGACAGGAATGCTCACACCCAGCTGCAAGGCAGCTGGGGGATGACTGGTGGAGAAGTGGCACCACACCAAAGTGAAGAGCAAGGTGACACATGGCCCCCAGGAGACACTGCTGGGGGCAGAGGGGTCTGCAGCTTGCTCCCCAACACCACTGCCTTCAGACTGTGTGCCGGGAAGGACCAAACGTGGCGACTGGGAACCCAAATCCCTCTCTCCAGCACACGTGGGGCAGGGTCAGGCTCTGCTCATGGACCTGCTGCTGTGCTCAGCCCTCGCTGCGGAGCAGCCGGCAGCCTGTGTGACAAGCCAGACCAGCATGGTGGATGGCAGTAATTATCGTGCCGCCCACAGCTGAAGGGGAGCATATGGTAAGGAAAAGGAAACTAACTTGTATTTTTCCGCACCCCCGGGCTCAGCCTTTCTGGGGCTGTCACAGTCGATTTGTGCTGCCTGAGCTGTTTCGCCCCAGCCGCCTCTGCATCCGGCAGCTCCCTCCCAGGCAGCGGCGAGGCTGGTGCTCGGCACTTGCTGCTCCCGCAGCCTCTCGTGCCAGGGAAGCTGGCCAGCAGCTCCGTGGGGTGCAACCGCCACAGTCTTGCTCCCTGTCCCTCGTGGGACACAGCCAGCACTGCTGGGGCAGTGGATGAGAGCTGGACCGTGTGTGGGGCGAGTGCATGGAATGGTGCCATGGATGTGTTTGCAGCCACATGGTTAAACGAGCACCTTGGGCTGCAGAGGAGCTGAGCACCCCTGGCCAGAGCCTGACACCCACCCTGGCAGGGGACTGGGTGTGGGGAGATTTCTCTCGCAGCCCTGGGGTATCCACTGGCTCCGTACTCTCTTGCAGGTAAGTTGCTCCCCACCGGAGCTCCCCTGCAGCCCCTAAAAGCCATTGCAAATCCTATGCACAGCCCTCCCGAGCCACTGCACTGTGCCACAAGTAGAAATTCCTCAGGGTCCCCCCACTGCAGTGACATCTTGCCGCGATGTGGCACCTCGGGTGGCCCCAAGGAGGCCTGGACCTGGCCAAGAGGGAAAGCTGCTGCGTTAATCCCAATTTCTCTCCCGCTCATCTGTCCAAATACTCTTGCCAAAAGCAAGCTAGAGAATGGTAGATGTAGCAGGCAGTGTTCCTTGCTTTAAGCACGGTGGTTTTCATGCCAGATCACTACCAGTGGGGACTTTTCAGGTACGGGGAGAAGTGCGATATCTCTATGAAGCTGCCAAGAGGCACTGGGGCGGCTGCCGGGCCATCTGGCATGGGCAGGTTCACGGTGAAGTTGCCACATGAGGAAAGGGAGGGCACGGATGCTGCAGCATCATCTCTTCAAGGGTCACGAGCCAGTACGTGCCGTGGTGTGGGGCTGGGTGAGCAGCCACCTGGGCAGCCTTGCCAGCGTAACCAGAGACTGCCTGTGCCTGCCAAGTGGGCATGGATTTATCTCTGGAAAGCAAACTTCAGCTTTCATTTGAAAGGGGAATTGGGAGTTTCCAGTTCCTTTCCAGACTCGATGCTGCTGGCAAGGGGCTCCTGGAAGAGGCTGGACTGAGCCACTCTTTCTGTGCAGTGTGATATAAAACTGGTTTTCTCAACTATTGCTTTTGAAGTGTGGTGTCTCACTCTTACAGGGCAACATCTCAGGAGTTCAGTTTGGGAAGAGAATGTCTGAACGTGGAGTTGAATCTCGAGGGAGGTAAGGACACTCAGCCTGGATGACAAGACCTTTGCAGGATGCAACAGCTCAAAACTCTTCAGGGGGTTGCCCTGATGTGAAGTACCAGATCTGGTCACCAGGCACCCTGTCTGACCCAAAAATGGAGGATTTTGCAGGGGTCTGATACACACAGATGGCTGCTGGCCACAGGATGCAACACCAGCATCTGGGAGGGGGGGAGTTTTATGTCTTTAGGAGTAAATTTGATGAGCAAGGAGAGCTCAACCCCCAACAAAGCCCTCAGCAAACATGAGTATAAAGAGGGGAAATGAGGAAAACGGGGCTGCATGAGCACGCTCTGGAGCTGCCCTTCCCATACTTTTCTGGGTTCATTTCCAGCCCCTGGCAGCCACACAGCCAGGAGACCATGGCTGGAGAGAGCAGCCACCAAGCTCCTTCCCCTCCTCCAGCAGGACTGTGGTCAGGAGGTGCCCATGTTTATGCAGCTCCATCCTGGGCCAACCCACTGCAGTCCCCGTCAGTCCCTGGACATCAGAGGAGGGTTGACAGGAGCAGAGGCCGGTGGTTTTCAGCACACATCCCTCCACAGCCCAAAGAGCTGCTGACCTCCCGGCCCAGCGCAAGGTCCATCTGTCGCGTGAGCCTCTAGCCCGGGGACAGATTGCCCGACATGGTCCTGAGCATTGCTCAACACTGGGGCCATGTCCACAGCATAGCCGGCTCCAGGCACTCCCCTCCGCTGCCGTGATGCCCCCCAGGCAGTGGTGACCCCCCCGCCCCCCC
>NW_020799118.1:16084534-16089575 GCF_003259725.1 Athene cunicularia | reverse complement strand
GTTTCTCTCTAATGGCCAGAGGAGGATGGGGGCTGTGGGGGGGGGAGGGTGTCATCCTACAAATGCAGAGCTGGAGTCCCAGGCGTGACCTGGCTTGAGGGAGGTGAAGGATGCGGCCGTGTTGTGGGCAGCTCTCTCCATGCCCATGTCCCCTCCTCATGCTGGTTCCCTTCTGCCCTGCACCTTGGGTTCATGCAGGACCCCAGAAGTGTAACCCACACCCCCAGGCTCCCTTCCCATTTCCTTACCTAGCACGGGAGCCTTTTTGAGAGAAAAAAATTATTTGGGGAAAAAAAACCCAAACCCAAGCTCAACTCCTCCAGCCAGGGATGACTAGACGGGAGCGGAGGGGTGGGCTAGGAAGGAGAAGACCCCTGGGAAGCTGTGGCTTGGCGCCTCCTCCCCCTGCGGGTCCCTGACCTCCCGTTTGCCTGTCAAGAGCGAGCTCCGCCACCGAAACACCCCCTGTCAAATTAGTGAGTCAGAAGACGTAAGAGAGACCACCGCTGCTAATTTGTACATTAACTGGTTCTGACAGAAATATTTCACAAGTGAAAAAACAGAAAATGTGCCTCAAGACAATGTGCAACTTCCGTACCAGCAAACTTCTGCTTAACTGTGCGGTGCCCGAGGAGGGGGGACCCCCCGCCCCGATGTGCCCCTGCGGGAGCACGAGGATGGTTTTAGCCCCAGGAGCTGCTCCTGGAGCAGCTGGATTGGGCCCTGAGCTGGGGGACTGCGGGCAGGCGGTCATGGACACACTGAAATGGGAGGGGGGGGGGCAGCATGAGCCAGCACCACTCCCTGTCAGCGGGAAAGGGGCTATTGGGGTGGAAGGAGCTTGGTGACAGCCCCCTCCTCACCCCGGGGATGGACCCGTCACAGCACCCCTCCATCGCCCACCCTGCTTTCAGCAGCTCCCCGGGTCAGCATCTGCTCCTTCTTGCCCCCTGCCCCATTGTATGACCTGCCAGGGCTGTCTCCATCGTGACCACACGGGACGAGCCATGGGCCACAGGCTCCAGCCACCCTGCTGGGAAAAGCCACCTGTGCAGGCAGCCACCGGTGCAGTCAGCTCCCAGCCATGCCCAACCCAGCCCCACTGTGCCAAGGGAGAGCACCCGGTGCTGAGCCCTCCTCAGCACCCATGGGAACACCCAGAGCCATCCCGTCCTGCTGCCCACCACTGCCACTTGTCACAACAAGCACATGGTGGTCATAGTGGTGGCCAAAGTTGGTGGCCAAAGGTGGTGGCCAAGCCCTTCTACTGAGCCCCCAGGCAGCAGGACCCTATCCGAGATGCACTGAGCGGCTGCCTGCTGAGGATGCGCGTGGCCCCTCACCGTGGCCTCTCAGCCTGCCCTGCCCCGTTCTCCCCTGCGTGGGCACCGGCCAGGGCTGGCACTGGTGCCTGTTGGGGTGCGGGTGGGAGCAGGCGCGGGGCTGAGCCGGGTCCTCGGGCCAGCAGCATTGAGCACATGATCTGTTGTGGCAGCTTCCCTGCAGCCTGGAGCCAGCCCCGAGCGAGCACTGATGATGGCTTTAATTGCTTTCAGATTCGATAGCCCAGCCCGTGACAGCCCGGGCGGCGTGGCCGCCACAGCCCCGGCTGTGCCAGCCAGCCCCAGCCCCCGGCACAGCCCCTCGCCCAGCCGCCTTTGGATGGAGAGGCCGGGCAGGAGGAGGAGAGGACTTGCCCTGGCTTGGGACTTTCCTTTTCATCCCAGCAGTCTTCTCCATGGCTTGCCCGTGCTCATGGGCCAGATGGGGCAAGTGCCTGTGTCACCCCCTGAGCCTCATCCCAGGGCAAACCCAGCCTGGGAACGGCACAGCCCCCCCCCCGGGATGCCATGTGCCACTGTGACCCCCAGGTGAGGACTCCACAGCAGCACCCCAACCAGGGTGCAGCTCCGCTGTACCCCGATTCAGGGCCAGGGGAGCTGTTGGAGGACTCTGCTCACCTCTCAGAGTGGGGATGGGGGGTGCAGGCCCCTCTGGTGGCTGTGTGTCCCCCTCCCGCTGCCTGCATGGCCCTGTCAGGGGTCTGGGGGCTGTCCCCAGGGCAGTGGGGGGTGCCAAGGACTGATCCAGACCTCAGGGGGTTCTCCTACAGCTGAAGGTCCACCTGCCCCCAAGCACCATGTCCTCACCCTGCTGGGTGGTGGCTGTGTGGGGAGCTGGGGATCTCTGGCAGGGGGTGAGGGTCTGCTCAGCACCCACAGTGACACCCGGGGGCTGGCCCTGACCCCGTGGTTCCTGTGCTTACATCCTCCTCCTCCTGCCTGCTGCTGGGCTCCGAGCTGCCTCCCCCAGCTCCAGCCCAGACCGAGTCAGTGCAGGCAGCTGCCGGCAATCTCTGTAATGGCTCCCTGCCCGCCAGGCAGCGGGGCGCGCTCGAGGGGAGCGGGACAAGCACCCCAGCGCCCAGAGCTCGCCCGTGCAAACACAGCGCTGCAGCAGGGCTGGGAGTCCCAGCCTGAGCCACCATCCTGGCACACGGTGCCACGTGTCCTCTCTGGGGGGGACCAGCCAGGAGCCCTGACCCCAGCTGCACCCGCTCACTCCAGGGGTGCCAGGGTGGGCACGGGGTTTCCCTGCAGGAAGACCTCCAAAGCCCCATCCTGGCTTCTGCAAGTTGGGCAGCAGCAGGCAGTGACAGGTGAAGGTGAAGACTCCCCCATTGCCTGCCAGCTGCTGGCAGAGCATCGGACTCAGCTGAGGATGAGGAGGGGACCAGGGGGTGTTTGGGGGGTGCAGCCTCCTGCTGAGCTGAGCCGGGGCGGCTGCTCACATCCCCGATCCATTATTGCGGGCAGTGCCGGCGGGCTGTCCGGGGCAAGGGCTGCATTATTGACGAAGGCGAAGGCAGAGCCCTGCACAGGCAGCGGCAGTGCAGGCAGGGCCCCCTCCTGCAGCACTCAGCCCCGGGCAAAGCACTTTGCCTGCGCCGCAGAGCCGCAGAGCAGGCAGGCCTGGCCTGGGGCAGCCGGCCCGCAGCCGCAGCCACCGCAGAGCGCTCTGGCAGTGGCCTGCTCCTGCTCCTGCCAAACATCCTCCTTGCCTGGGATGATGCTGGGCTCAGGGCACCCACCAGCACACCCTGGGAAGGGTGGCACAGGGGGGGCAGCGATGCCTTTGCAAACCCTGCTCTGGCACCGCCACTGCAGCTCTGCCCCCCTCCAGCCCAGCGCAGCGCTGGTGCTGCTCTTTTTTTTAAGCCTCCCTCTGTCTCTAGGCGGAGATTTGTGGCGTAAAATGCACAATATGTTCTATCTGCCCTGTGGGAGCCATAAAATATTCACCAGCAGCTCCCATTATAGTCAGAGTGAATCACGGAGAGTGCTCAAGCCCTCACTCCCCGCCATGCCCCCTCCCTGTGCAGCCCCAGTGCAACCTCCGGGCCCTGGCGGTGCCGGTGCCAGGTCCTGGGGAGCAGCCAGCACCCACCTGGAGCCCTCGGCAAAGACCCACGTTTCCACCTCTAGCCTTAGAAGACACCTCTGGGCTCAGCGGATCAAGGGGTGGTGACCACACTAATGGGACAACAAACACCTTCACCTGCCCAAGCATCCTCTTGACCACGCAGGGAGGAGCAGCATCACCCTGCGTGTTGGAGGGACCGGCAGGATGGGCAGCAGGAGCAGCAGGCAGCATGGTGGGTTCATGTGCCCACAGCAGCCTGCCCCACTCACCCCGTCCCACCAAGCACAACCTGGCATCCCTGGGCTGACTTGTGCCATCACTTGGCTTTTTGTAGCCACAGCTCCTTGACCATGTTCTTACAGGCGTGCCAGGCCCCAGTGCGACAGCCCCTGCCTGCTCGCTGCCTCCGCTGTCACACACGCGCTCGCCTCTCTGCTGTTCCTACTGGTCGGTACAACAGCACTCTTCCTCCAACTCCCCCTCCGTCCTGCTGTCCCTCCTTCTGTCCATCCTTCCCTTCTGACCCACCGCTCTTGGTGTCCATCCCCACTTCTCCCTTCAGACCTCAGGTTTAAGACCTTACAGAGTCAAGGGATGACAAATTTACTGACGAAGCAACATGCTACTCTGAAGCTGATGTGTCAAATACAATTTTATCTTTTGACACACAATTATACATAATTATAAAGCAGTTAATGCTGGCTCGACCCTTGTGAACCGCACACACAGTTTGATTTCACCTACACGCCTCCCACGGCCACCTTACTGCTCTCAGCCCCGCTGGTGACCCTGGGGGTCCCTGAGGGCTCCCCACAGTGTTCCGGTGGCTCATGGCCACAGGCAGCATCACTGCTGTCCCCTGCCATCCACGCGCCAGCTCCTGGGAGGTACTGTCCCCTCCATGCACCAGCCCACCCAGTGCCCGAGTGTCCCTGGCTGCACCGAGCTGCCGGCATGGCAGGACTTGCCCCCAGCGCTGGCGTGGGGCTCACGGGGATGTGGCTCTGGGGAGCTGTGGCCTGTGGGGAAGGCAGGACACACTTGCCCACCCGGGCTGGCCACAAAGCCACCACCAGGTCACTGGGCTGAGAATCCCGAGTGTATCCTTGGCATTGAGCAGCACAGAGCCGGCTCAGGGGGACCCCATTCACATGCGGGGCAGCCCCGTGGCGGTGACGGGCAGCAGTTTTAGCCACCCAACCCAGCTGGCATCCCTGGGAGGGACACGGCGGGCAGGAGCTGGGCCCACGCAGGCAGCCTGCCCGCAGGGGCGAGGGCAAGGAGCTGCGCGGCCGCGAGGGTTAAACCCTGCCTCTGCCGCCACGGCTCCTCTCCCTGAACAGACTGAGGGGAGAGGAGGGGAGCGCGGCAGTGCCCTCCCCGCCAAAATTAACTCTCCATCTGTTTCTCCCCGGCTGAGGCTGATGGCTTGTGACAGGGCCTCCTGAATGCAAAGATGTTTCGCCCGGAAAAATCTATTACAAGTTGCTGTAAGAAAGACCGAAATCCTCTCCTTCTGTCTCTCCCTACTGGTCTCAAGGTGCCCACCCCGGGCGAGAGTGGGCTGGCGCGCAGCCGGCCGCCTCCGCTCAGCCGGAAAGCTCTCCCCAGCGCCAGC
>NW_020799118.1:16025552-16084484 GCF_003259725.1 Athene cunicularia | reverse complement strand
GTGCCGGGGGAGGGCTGAGGGCACCGGGCCCCAGCGCGGGTACGGGGCAGGTGGGATCCTGAGATGGCCCCGTGCCCCCAGCTGCTCCTCATAAAGTGCATGGGGGGGGCTGGCGGTGCCAAGGGCGGTGCAGGGGGGGGGCAGCAGGCAGAGCTGGTCCTGGCCCTGAGAGCTCGCCCTGGCCCCGCGGCGCTGAGCAAAGTGCTGGGTGTGATACTCCGGCTCTGCCCCACGGCTCAGCGCTGACAGCTCGGGGGGCGACCCCGGGCCAGAGGTTCGGTGAAAATAACGGGGGAGTGGTGTGGGGAGGGGGAGGCGCTTCGTCATAGGGGCCGGGGGCCGTGGAGCCCGGCGACCTCGGGTGTGAGCAGCGGGTTGTGGGTGCCCTTCGTCGACATCCAGTCGTTGAGGAAGGCCTGGGTGGCTTTGCGGTGCGCCAGGCGGTGGGTGATGGAGAAGCCGGCGTTACCCTCCAGCTGGGAGAGGATCACCAACACCTGCCTGCGGAGAGAGGGACGGGCTCAGGGCCAGGCAGCTGCCTCCGCCCCAGCAAACCTGCCCACCCCAGCGCCCGCCCCTCCCTGCCAGCCCCAGGTCTGCCTCACTCCAGGTCTTCTGCCTGCCCTCGCGGGCAGCCCCCCACGCCTACCCACCCCTGCCTACCCCGGACCTGTGCAGGGGAGGGACGCTGTCCTGTGTTTTGAGGCTGCCACGCGTGGAGACGACGTTGAAGCTGTCGGTGCAGTCGCACTGGACGTGCAGGTAGGACTTGGGGTGCCGGTTCTCCACCACCACGATGAGCCCTGCCCAGCCGTGTGTCAAGTAGTAACAGGTCATCCCCTCACGGCCCTGGGGCAAACAGCAGGGTCAGCGGGGTGAAGCCTCCGGGCATCCCCATCTCCAAATCTCAGCCCCTGCACCAGCATCTTCCACCTCCAGCCAAGGGCTGCCCATCTACTGGGGTACCCCACGCTGCCACAGTGGGCATCCATGGGGCAGGAGGGGACTAGGTGGCTAGCACAGCCCTGCCCAACTCCTGCCAGACTGAGGACACGGCAGAGGCGGGGTCCCAGCCCCCACCAGCAGCCGCAGGGAGCCCAGCCCCTGCCCTGTGCCCTCCGCACCCACCTCATGGCGCTCGCCCTTGTTCTCGGTCAGCAGGATGATGGCATCCGCCAGCGTGGTGGGCTGCGCCTCCACCTGCTCCACCATCACCAGGCGGGAGCTGTAGATGGCCAGGATATAGCTGGAATAATCGGTGGCTGGTCGGCTGCTGGTGGGACTCGATGCTGCAGAGACACACAGAGGAAGGGGGAGGATCAATGAGACTGTCACCAAGCCCACAATCCCCGGGGTGCTGCCGGCTGCTGCACATGCAGACAACCTCCACCCCCAGCAAGGTCCCCAAGATGAAGATCAAGGGCTTTGCCACCTCAGTGTCCCCCGGGGAGCATGGCTGTGGGGAGGGCAGCCCAGCCCCTTACCCTGGGTGGCGGCGGGGCCTGCCAGGGCAGCACTCCAGTGGTTGAAGGCACAGCACACGACGGCGTACTCGCCCGGCTCCAGCATGACATCGCAGTTGACGAACTTCTTGACGGCTCGTTTGCTGTGAGCCATCAGCCGGCCCAGGCTCAGCTTGTTCCCGCTGGTGAAAGTGGCCCGGAAAACCATGATGCACAGATCCAGCAAGTGACTGTCCACTGTGTCTGACCGCCTGCACCAGGAGTGGGAAAAGGGTCACATGTCATCCGAGCACTGCCCGCGGAGCACAGGGAGGCCATGGGGAGGATGGCAGGAGGCCACGGGGAGGATGGCAGATCCAGAGGAAGAGTCCTCCTGCTGCCCCAAGTGTCCAGCCCCAGGAACCAGCACACATTCAGGGCTCGGGTTTCAGCTAAAACATGAGCAGACCCTGAGAATCAGAGAAACAGTGACTGGGGCCCACCCCTGAGCTCTGCGACCCCGTGGGAGGGCACGGAGCGAGATGGCACCATGTTAGGGATTTCTCCTGGGTCACGTCACTGCCCGCAGGCCGTCGCTGCCTGGCTCACCTGCTGCCCTCCTGGAAGAGGGCGAACTCCAGGGCAGCACGTTCCAACACCGTCAGCGATGTCACCGTCACCGGACCGTTGGCCTTGTTGGGGAACATGCCCTGCACACGCACCTCGTGCCAGTCCGAATGGAGCTTGCAGATATCCACAGAGTCAAAATACCTGTGGGGAAGCCGGGCTCAGCCCCAGGCAGGTCCTCTTCAGGGACACTGCTCTGTCCCCCCACCCCAGCACGCTGCAGCTCACCTACACCCTCTGGGGACACCCGGTCCTGCCTGCCCCATCACCCCCTGCCCCATTTTCTGTCCCCTGCCCAGCCACCCACCCCACAGCCTCCTGGGCACTACGTACTTAATGAAATCACTGTACTCCATCCAGAAAACGCCCTCACTGCTGCCATGGGGCATCAGGTCATGACGCAAGGGAGCTGGCCAGTGTGGCCACTCGTCGGACCAGCTGCCATTCCAGGAGAAGCGGCCCCAGGGGTTTCGGAGCCGCAGTAACCTGAGGGAAGGGGAAAAAATGGTGTCAGAGGCCCAGGAGGAAAGAGAACACAAGGAAGATCACCTCTGAGATTCTCTCCCAGCTTTGCAGATCCAGCCAGCCCTCTGCAGAGGGCACCACACCACTTCTGCCCCTGCCGTTTAAAGCCCTCACAGCATCCTAGACCTGATTTGCCAAGCCCACTGTGGCCACCCCCACCCTCATCCTGCAGTTCTGGGCATGCTGCAGCTCCCTCTGTCCTCCCCTGCCCCAAGGGCCTCCAGCCAGATGAAGAGCTTCGGCAGGGAAGAGGCTGCCATATGCGATGTGGCTCAAAATGGGGCTTTATACAGCACCCAGGCTGTCAGAGGCAGCACATGTTTCTATCCCCCCATCCTCCAAAGGTGGGAAGGATGCCCTGACTGTCTCACTGAGTTCATACAATCATCTAGGTTGGAAAAGACCTTGCAGATCATCCAGTCCAACCCTTACCCTCAACTCCCCCAGATCCCTCAGCACTGGGTCAACCCCTCCAGGGATGGGGACTCCCCCCCTGCCCTGGGCAGCCCATTCCAACGCCCAACAGCCCCTTCTGCAAAGAAATCCTTCCTCAGAGCCAGCCTGACCCTGCCCGGGGCAGCTTGAGGCCATTCCCTCTTGTTCTATTACTTGTTCCTTGGTTCAAGAGACTCATCCCCAGCTCTCTGCACCCTCCTGTCAGGGAGTTGCAGAGGGTGATGAGGTCTCCCCTCAGCCTCCTCTTTTAAAAAAGAACTCAACTCAGTCCTCTGCATCTCGTGAGATCAGGTGAACCGTTCTGCACCACAGGGCGTCCTGAAGCAGCGTGGCCCTGGGTGTGGGGCCAGTGCCAGGCAAAGACACCTTATATGACAACAGCATTTATGTGACACCCTGGGATGGACAAACAGCCCTTGCTGGCCACAAGGATGGGACACAGAGGAGTCCCCAGGGTCTTTCCAACATGTAATTATCTGTTGCCAGGGTTTCTACTCAGGCTGTTGGCAGGAACGTCTGCTGTACCATGCCAGGCTCCACCCCAAACTCACCTGAAGCCTTGGACATCCCGCACGTCCAGGATGGAGTAGGCATGCCGTGGACGGAGACCCATGCTCTCGTAGGCCACATCATCCACCTTCATGTTGCCTCCGCCACAGGATGCGCCCATGAGGAACCTGCACAGGGGACAGCAAACCTCTCAGTGTCCTGCCAAACCTATGGGGGGGAAGCTCATCCCTACCACTCAAGGCACAGGACAGACTCCCCCCCAGGAGGCTCCCGGATATTCCAGCTCTGCAACAACACTATAAACCTCCCAAGAGCAGTGCCCCAGCCCCGCTGGCCAGAGCTCTGCCTGGGCAGCATGGACTCCCTCTGCCTGCTCACGTCCATGCTTGAGCCCAGGCTCCGTGATGAGCTTCTCTGAGCAGAGCCCTCACCTGCAGGGCTGAAAGCTCTGTCCATGCACAGTGGAGTTTTGACCAAACCTCAATCATTTTCTGCCAGGCCCTGGGGTCCTGCCCATCTCTGATGGCTGGCAGTGCTCAGCCGCACAGAAAGGCAAGCGGTACGTCTGCCTCCACTTGGCAGGCAGCTGGCCCATTCCACAGGGGTGAGGAGAGGCTGTATGGGGCAGGAGGTCTGCATCAGCCAGGCTCGGGGGGACACCACATACTGGGACCTATCAGCCTCCTGTGTGGCCCCGTACTGCAGGATGGCAGGAGCAACCTTGCCTTCAGCCAACCTGACTGCCCTCCCGCCAGAGTGATGAGCAAGAGGTCTTTGCTTTTGCTTTGTCTCCTACAGATTGCAGATAGTCATGCCCAGTGACGGCCAGCAAAAATGCCACATACGGGTGGGAGACACGTGCAGGGTCAAGCACTCAACAATACAAAAAAACCCACAACTCAAAGCAAAGCAAGCGGGCTTAATGCCAGTCACTTAAAAACTCCTGCAAGACAGCAGTAAACATGCACAGGGAAGTTCACCAGGATTTTAATTCCATAAGAAAATTAAACAAAGGAGAAATAATTTCTCAGAGCTTAGAGGGAGAACTCCACCCATGCTCCAGACAAGTGCCAAGGGTGGTGGGCTCCACCCTAGGTAATGCACTAGCCCCTCTCCTCTGAGCCTCAACAAACAAGAGCAGCCCCCCTCACCCCCCTTTTGGAGTGTCCATGCTCCTGCCATAGCGCCCTCCTGCCTCGTCTTACCCAGCCTCCTTAGAACTCAGCATTTTGGCCCAGATGAGGTCAGTGTCAATGGGCTCCTCGCGAGGGTTAGTGGAGCTGACCTGCAGCATCAGGCTCTCGCAGGGGGCACCCGTTAGTGTAGCCAGGCCTTCAATAGCACGCCCTGCCTGGAGGGCAAAGTACGAACCATGAAGCTTGGCCAGTGCCTTCTCAATGAGGGCGACCCACAACTGCTTCCTCTGGGCCTGCAGAAAGAAGGAGAAAAACATCACAAGCTGCCCTGAGTGGGATATGGGAAAGCAAAGGCAGCACGCGCAGACAAGGCAAAGCCCCTCTCACTCACCCCTGACCACCCTTCTGCTGTAGGGGGAGATGGAGAGGCAGGAACAGCAAGGGCAAGCCACCAGGAGCCTGTCCATGTGAGGCCAAGGTAGTAACCTGCTCAGTGTTTTGTTTGCACAGTTTAATTCCACGTGGGAAAACAGCCTGGAGTGAACATCCAAGAGGCCTGGATGCCAACAGAGCTGCACCCTGGGGTGCCCAGGCAGTCAGGCTGGCAGGGGTGGGTGTCCACCTTGCAAGCCAAGAGTCCTTTCCTTCTGCTTCAACCTGGATTTAAAGAGGTTTAGAGGATGTTGTGCACACCTGGATCAGCTGCCTTCCACACACTGTTGGAAACCAAAACCAACACACCTTTGGTGGAGGAGGCTGTCTAGAGCACACACAGCCATGGGATTGATTAGATTTCACTGATGGAACAGGGCCAAAGTTTCAAGAACAAGCTCTAAAATCTCCCAGGCAGAGATCAAAGTCCCCTACTCCAGCACAGGGACAGTGGTAAGATGTAATTTCAAGTTGCAAGTTTTTCAGGGGAGGAAACGCTCCCTGGAGTCACCTTGCTCTGGTGCCAGGCTATCACTCTTGGCATCGCTAGGCAGATTACAGGCTCAGAAAGAAACACAGGAGCTGCATTAATGCACCCAGATGTTTGCAAAGCCTCCACTGGCCATGGCAACGCGGGCTCAGGGCACAGCCTTTACCCCTATGTCCTAGTCACCGTGGCAGGTCCTCAGCGTGCCGCGGGGTGCGGTCACCAGCTGCTTTACCCCTCCCGAGGCTGGGGGGAGATGCCTCCACTCCAGCCCCTGCCTGCAGCGAGGACATGAAGAGGAAGGTGTATGAGGACAGAGGGCCTCTGCGTCCCCAGCAAATGGGGTTCAGGACGAGTGCTTGGAGGGCAGCGGGGGGAAAAGCACTGGTACACTCTGACTGTGTGTGACTCACAGGTGGCAGCCAAGAGCTGGGAGAGGAAAGGAGGGCACTGAAGATTTCTTTCTGATGGATAAAGAAAGCTTACAAGTGCTTTTCACTGATTTTTGAGTCCCTCACTCAAAAAAATCCATGTTGTTTATTTCTGCCTTAGCTGCAGCCGGGGAGCTCAGATAGGAGCCTGATTTTCCTTTATTTTGAGAAATCTCTGGTTTTCCTTTTTTTAGCTCCCACATCCAGCTCACATAGCTAAACACTTGGCAGAAAAATCTTGTCACGATTCAAATGCCCCTGGAAACAAAAGCAAGGCAAGCCCAGCCCACGTGAAAACCTTCAATATTAAAAAACCAAAAAGCAGACTTGATGGACAGAAAAGATAAAAACCAAGACAAGTATGTTGAAAATAAAGAAATTATTCCAGATCCTCTCTGTCTACCAAGAGGCAAAATGTAGACACATACTCCCTCTCCCCCTCTCCAAAGTTTCTCCTTAACAGGAGCAGCCTCCAGCAGCACCAACAATCATTTTGCCTGACTCAGTGTCCTTGCAGGGATCACCCACCACCCTGCTGAGGAGGCAGCCAGGCAGCCCCAGCTTGCAGCACCGTACCTGTGTGGCACAGTGTGCAGCCCCTGCCCCTCTGCCCACAGCCAGGGGTGCGCAGGGCTCAGGAGCTAGTGCTGCTGGCCGGGCCAGGACTGCTGCCCCACCAGGCCCATTAGCTCCAACACAACTCGCAGTTTCCCCAGGACTCCATGCTGCGAAAGGCACAGGCTACTGAGCCCACTCAAGCTGCACTGACATTAAGGTTCTCCAAATACTTGTCTTCAGGCCCCATTTCCCCAGCCAGAGTCCTGTCCCATGATGCAGTTTGGGGCTGTGTGTGTTTTAAAACAGGATTGGGATTTGCAAAACAAAGTCCAACCCAACAGTCCTGGGTCCCTGTCTCCCCCGACAGTGAAACTTCGTTTTGCTTGGCAGATTTTGCTGCCTGAGTTTCAATAAAGATGTTCCCAGTCTCCTTCATGGACATGATCCCAGCAAGTGCCCCTGGGCCTGGCAGGCAGGGCAGGGCATGACGCGCAGTGACGTCCCGAAGAGGCCGAGGGACCTTCCTTACTCCTAGCAGATGCCACCCGAGTGTGCTCAGAGCACTGGCTTGAAACAGGCTGATTTGTTGTGCCGTCTCCTCCCTCTCCACAGTCCTTCCCTGGCAAAGCCAAGCTGCCAGACCTTCCCGCAGAGGAAAGAAACAGCTTTCCTTCAGCTTCTTGCAGTACAAAACACACAGGTTAAAATATTTTCCTTTTGCTGTGAAGAATAAGGATGGCTTCCCCTTCAAGTGAAGTAGCTGTGGTGCAGGGGGGTGGGGAAAAGCAACTGCAAATGAAACTTCTCCATCATAGCCTCAAAATTGCCAGAAGGGGCCTAAATAGATTTATATTACAGCATCAAAGAGTTCAGCTGTCTTGAGGGCGCAGCAAAAAGCAGGGTCCTGAGCTGCAAACACCCCACGCAGAGCAGAGTAGGGGCTTCACATGAACCACAGCAGTACCTCTTTCCCACTGCCTCCCTGGGAGAGCCGGGGACGAGCCTCCCCCTGCCCCTGGTGCAGTGCTCCCCCCTTCCCGGCACCCCTCTCCCCCCCCAGGGCCGCTGACCTGTGAGAAGAGGAGGTATCCACACTCGTCGCAGGGCAGCATGTCATCCACCAGCACCGTGGTCCACGTGCCATCCTTGCACAGCCGCACCTGGTAGGCACCCTCGGGGCACAGCGTCCTGGTGATCATCACCCTCTCCACCAGCTCCGGCCGCTCGGCCAGCACGGCCAGGGCGCTCAGGAACCTGCCGGCGGGACGGGACGTGGGATGGTCTCAGCGGGGCACAGGCAGGCAGCAGGCAGCTGCCCAGCCGTGCAGCGCAGGGGACTGCAGTCGCAGCTGCTTGGTAAGGGGTGAGGCAGAGGATGGGGTACAGGCCTGGGGGTATAAATGGGTTTGAGTAGGGCTGGGGGGTCTGATCTGGAGCTGGATGAAAGGAGGGGAAAGGACAAAGGGGCAGGAGGGTGTCAGCCCGGCTCACTCCCCCTTACCAGCAGTTTCCCAGCAGTCCCTGCAGGATATCCGAGGGCCTGGGTGTCCGAAACACCGACCACTTCACCGATCGGTCCTTGAAGATGCTACAGTTGATTTCATGGGGTCGCAGCCACTGTTTTACCCTCTGCTGCACGCTGTCGCCTTCCGGGAATCCCACGGACTTAGGTCCAGGGTGGAAACTGTCATCTACAAAATTGACTTTGTTCTGCGAGAGCAAAAGGCAAGGAGAGCATCAGTGTGCAGCTGTGCAGCACGTGGCTCCTCGGAGCCTCCTGGGACCGGCCTGGCCTGGAAAGTCTCCCACCGCACCTCCAGGAGTGAGAGCGGAGCCCCCAGCCCTCCTGCCTGGCCCAGGCAGCCCCTTCCAATGCTGTGCCAGGGAGCAGGTCTGGGCCTGGGTGTCCCATGGCAATGGTACAGATATATTTTGTGCATCAGGTCCAGCATTCAGCCCTGCCACGAGCTGACTCACCTCTCTGGGTCCCAAGCTCTGGACTGCAACTCAAGTCTGCCTTTTTCTATTTCACAGGACCCTCCCCGGGCAGGGAACGTCTCACACTTCGTGCTGGTGCTAAAAGCTGGACCGTGGGGGACCTTGGCTGCCTCTTATAAGTGGCAAAGCACTTGAGCAGCAAGCTGTGAGGAGCCACCTGGCAAGCAAATGCTCTTCAATGCAAGCCCTGTGCTAAGGGCTGAGCTGTCCCTGCTCCAGGGGGGGGGACATGCTGGGCTTGGCAGTCCTGTGACAACCCCGAGGCACAGCCATGGAGGATGTTAGGAGCACCTTTCGCAGTTGGATTCAGCCTGACCACAAACTGGAAAGCAATTCCAGAGTGAGGGTGTCCCATGTCTAAGCCCACCTGCAATAGCTGCTCACATTAAATAAAATAGGATGAGCTGAAGGGCAGATAATCCCTTAGGTATTGGCCACAGAAGCAGGATGGGAAGGAACAAAGAACTTCACCAAGGGGAGGAGGGCGGCTTTTCCAGACAGTTTAAACACAGGGTGAAATAAGAACCAGGACTTCTTTGTTATTCTTAATTAAATGAAATTAAAGTCTTTCAGCAAAAGCCAGCTCTGACTTAAATTAGCTTTTATGAACACGAAACTAGTAGTTGTCCTTTCTCTTTTGTTGCAATCCTACATGAATGCTTTCTACTTGGTGCCTCAATTAGCACCTCCAGCTTCTCTTTTGCAGAAGGGTGTTTTTCAGCTAATAGATGTCCCTGGTTCAAATACCAATGGGGGTGAAAATGGACATGTCCCAGGGCTTGCTGGCTTTCACAAGGGGAGCATCTGCTCTGTGCAGCTGACCAGCAGCCACCTCTGCCATATAGGCCAGCAACCTCACCTTGCCTCATGCCGGCCTCACACACTCGCCTGTTGGGGTACAACCAGGGCTCCCCAGGAACCCACTTTCTGTCCCCTGAAGAGTCGCTGCAGTGCTCTTCCAAGCAGCAGAGCTGGAAGAAGCCCTCAGCCTCCCCGGTATCATGACCAGGGTCTCACCAGGAACAGGACAGCACCCAGCAGCACTGCAGGAGTCTGCACGTACACCCACAGACCTCACCAAGCACTGACAGTGGAGGCAACACAAGAGCCATAGCAGTGCAACTCTGCAGCAACATCAGGACAAGCCTGCCTAACAAGCTAACTCCCTTTATACCATGCTGTCTCCCTTCACATATTTCTAAATGCTTTAGAAAAGCTGTCGCTACTAATATCCCTGGAGATGGAGGGAAAGAGAGGCACAAGAGCTGCAGGGACAGCATCAGAGCAGGTAACTCCTCTCGTGCCTGGGCAGTGATGAGCCTGTTCACAGATCGTGCCAGGTAAGGAGTCTGGCTTATTTTTCCTGCAAGGGAATAAATCTGGGCATCGGACCTCTTTCACTCCTCCTGCTCTGCCAACAACCCTCTTCATGCCATTCTGGACCACAGATGTGACCTTCTCTGCTGCTACCTCCTTGGGGCCACACCAGCCGAGGAAGGCTGCTGCCTTCCCCCCCATGGCCTTGCTGCCAGTAGCAAACTGTCTGATGGGTGGAGAAGGAAAACAGAGATGGGACCTCCCCCAGCACTCAGGAAAGGCTCTGCAGGCAGACATGCCAGAGCATGGCACAGACAGCAAGAGTCCTGGGTTTTGCTTTCTAGCTCTGCAGAACGTGCTGATGCGTGTTGTTATTCAGAAAGGGAGAAGGATGGGTAATTAGAGAAGAGTAGTGAGACAGCGGGATAAGCAAGAGAAGAGACAGCACAAGACAGGGAAGCAGATGCCCAGTGCAGAGGCAGCTAGCGAGAGACATCAGCTCTGTTCTCCTCCCAGAAGCAAGAGAAAGGGTAAAGCTGGAACTTCTTGAAAAAGCAGGGACCACAGACCGAGAAGTGGTGGAAAAGGCACCCCTGGAATAGCGGAGGACGGAGCACCCATGACAGGAGCTCGAGCAGAAATCCCTGCAGTGCGCATCACAGCAAGGCGGGCTGCTCCACGTGACTTGGGGCACAGGGACAACAGGCAGAGGAGAACTTGACCAGCCTGACAACTCTCCTCCAGGGGAAGGCTAAACAGCCTGTAAAACACCGTGGACAGAAGGAAGCCTGGAGGCTGCCTTACATGCCAGCCCCAATAGGAGCGTTGGTGGGAGGCTGCGGGCACGCTGGGAGCAGAGCGAGCATGAGTATGGGAGCAGCACGGTCCCACCACTGCTGACAGTCCTTCCCTCGGACCTGCAGAGCTCCATAAATAGTGTCAGAACACTGCAGTGGTTTAGTTTTAGGGGGATTTTCAGGAGATGGCCCATGCTGATCTAATAGCCTGTTAGTGCTGGCTTAGCAAGCTAAGCGAGCTCAGCCAAGGCTCCAACCGAGAGCTGTGCTGGACAAGGCAAGGCAGACTCCCCTCTTGGCAGCGGCAAGCTGCTAATTCAACTTGGCCATCTCTCATAATTCATCCTTCAGGCCTGATTCCACAGGATGTAATAGATGTTCCCTGCCTATAAAAGAGGCTATTCATTTGCTTAAAAGAGGGAGATAAGCAGAATCAGGGTCTCTCTGCTATAAAGACACCCACAGCTGTTAGGATGGACATTTAGCAATTAAAAAAACCCACAACCCCAAAATCGCTCTCACCAGCTTCCCTCCTGAGCCAAACTTCTCTGTGGTCCCCAGTCTGTGCAAGGGAGGCACAGGCATGGAGGCACTCCTCAGCCCCGGCAGGAAAAGCCTTGTCTGTACGTCAAAATGGGACTGCAACTCCCTTTCCATCTGGTCCAGAAGAGCTGGAGGCTTCCCCCAGAAGGAGGACAGAGAAAGAGCAGTGTTCACAGGAGCACCGTATGGCACTCAGGGGAAAAAATGGGGCCACAACAGTGCTGTTTGAGACTGAAACCCAACAGATCGAGCCAGATAATTCACAGTGAGAGGAGAGGGTGATAGAATGTGTTCCTGAGACCCTCACCTGGAGCCAGGGTACAGCTGAACCTTGGCTGTCCCTCCCAAAACAGGGCCATTTGCAGCTGCAGCTGTGCATTCACAAACACCAAAACCAAGAATGCCAAGGCCCAGCTCATGGTTCTTGAACACTTGCAGTTGCTGGCAGTGGCAGCAATTCCTCTGCCTGCAGCCCTGCCAGTGCTCTGAGCCTCTGCTTGCTGCATCCCCAAATTTCCTGCACCCACATGTCGCAGTTGCTGCCCAGACAGTGGTACTACCACTAAACCTGGACACACTCTTTCCCAGCCTTCCCCACCCTTGGACAGGGAAGGAGCTGTATTGACCACCACAGGATGCCCCCTTCAACTCAGAATCACAGAATCATCTGGGTTGGAAAAGCCCTTGAAGCTCCTCCAGTCCAACCATGAACCTCACACTGACTGTTCCCAACTCCACCAGATCCCTCAGCGCTGGGTCAACCCGACTCTTCAACCCCTCCAGGGATGGGGACTCCCCCCTGCCCTGGGCAGCCCATTCCAACGCCCAACAGCCCCTTCTGCAAAGAAATGCTTCCTAATATCTAGTCTAAACCTTTCCTGGCGCAACTTGGGGCCATTCCCTCTTGTCATGTTGCTTGTTACTTGGTTCAAGAAATTCATCCCCCCTCTCTGCACCCTCCTGTCAGGGAGTTGTAGAGGGCCAAGAGGTCCCCCTCAGCCTCCTCTTCTCCAGACTAAGATGTTCAAAACTCAGATGTTCTCTCTCACTGATTTAAAATATCACTAGGTTTCAGAGTTAACACTCAAGACTTCCTCACCCTTGGATTGAAAGTGAACTAGATGGGACACCTTCACCCTACAGATTATCTCGCACCAATTTAAGATATTACGTTTCAGTGTTAACAACCAGCATCCAGCTGTTGCAGGTGAAGACCTTCTCTGGAACAAGACACAGAAGGCAGCTTGCCTGTGACAAGGATGCCCCAGACCCATGGGGTAGGCACGAAAAATGACCCTGCTAAGTGAAACCAGGAGCAAGACTAAGTTCAGCAAGCACTCACCTCCCGGCAGAAGGTCACGATGTTTTCCCACAGGGCTTTGGCCTCTCCCTCGTCTGTCTGCCGCCTCTTCTCCACGTGCATGCTCTCCCGTCTCTTCAGGGGCTTGAGGCCCTTGCGCTGGGCCACGTACTGCTGGGGGGTATGGCAGGCCACGCAGTGCTTGGCCTTGAGCTCATTGAGCAAGGTGCAAGCGGGACAAGCCCACTGGCCCGGCCTCTCCTGGCCAGCAGGCAGCTGGGACGGGAAGAGACGGGCAACCTTGCGGGCAGACGGGGCCCTGCCCCCACAGGAGGAGCAGCTGCCCTTGTCACAAGCCCCGCAGTCGGAGCAGCGGGGGGACGGCTCGCCCTGCGTCCCGTGCTCCTGGAAGCCATGCAGCTTGGAGGAGCCGCAGGCTTTGCACTTCTGGGCCAGGGTGGGGTTCTTGAGGGTGCACTTGGAACAGGACCAGGTGGTGAAGTCAGGGCTGGAGGGGCTGCATGGGGTGAATCGCACCGAGTCCCCCACCAGATTGATGGTGTCACTGCTTTTCTGGGTGCTGCAAGCCTCGCATTTGCTGGCCCCGGCGGAGTTAAGCAGGGAGCAAGAGCTGCACTTCCAGTGGGACGGACTGACCTCCATCTCCTCCTCCAGCACGCTCAGCCGTTTGTTGGACAGCAGCTCCTGGAAGCGGGCAGCCGGGGCAGCCCTGGCCTGACCCTGTGGAGAGCCCTTTTGCCCTGCTGCACTCTGAGCCACAGGTGGGGAGGCTTCAGGCCCCGGCATCTGCAGCTGGGGGGGCACCTCCCGGCGGCTTCGGGGCACAGGGTTGTTCTGGAGCCCTGGGGAGAAGGGACTGAAGGCTGATATCTTCTGGGCCTCTTGTTCCATAGCCACTGGGCCTGGGGTGGCCACGGCGTCACCATCAGAGATCTCTGCAGAGACTAAAGGCTGCGGGGTAGAGGGAGCCATGTGAAATCCAGCTGGAGTGATGACTTCAGGGACGACCAGCGCCTCTGGTGGGATCTTGGGCAGGGAGAGCTTGCGTGGGCCACCACAGGCCGAGCAGGAATTGGCCACCGGCGTGTTGTGCAGTGTACAGCGCTGGCAAGCCCAGCCACTCTCCAGCTCCACTTCATCAGGGCTCTTCCCCTCTGAGTCCTCGCTGCTGCTTTCTGCCTTGGCAGCCTCCTCCTTGGACGTGCCCTTGGGCTCCACAAGCACGGTGGGCTTGGGCAAGATTCCATTGATGACGGGCAAAGGGGAGCCGCTGGGGCCTGGTTCTGGGGTGAAGCCGCATACTTCACATGTTTCCTTGCCCAGAAAGTTCCTGAAGGTGCAGCGGGCACAAGCCCATTTCTGTTCCTCCACGCTGAGCCGCAGGATGTGGTTGAGGTCGGGTTTCTGGCGGGGGGCTTCACAGATGGAGCACTGCCGCTGGCCAACAGGGTTCAGAAAGGTGCAGCGGGTGCAGGACCACTCGCGGACAGCAGCCATGGAGCCGGGAGAGTGGGAGTGGCTGGAAGAAAGAAGACGACAGAGTGAGGTCAAGGCCACCTCATACATGGGGGTACCAAGCGTTTCCTGGGCTGGTATGGTCAGGACCTTGCTTCCAGGGAGAGAGCAACCAGAAATCCAGTCATTGCTCTCTGGGCACTTGTTCCTCTGGCACTGACAACCAGTTTTGCCAAGTGGACAGCAATGAGCTGGCTTCCACCCAAAACACTTCAGGAAGGGCACAAGAAACAGCACCACAATCCCACCCCGGTCTCATGTGCCCTGGTGAGCAAGCACACTGCCTCTGAACCCAACCTCAACAATTTTATACGTCTGCAGCTCGTTTTTAACTCTCTGGAGGAGGTGACACCCTGTTCTGCCTTCTTGCTGTTCCCAGGGTCAAGTCTTTCCTTCTTCAGTGTCACTCCAGCCCACCTCCATTTCACTTTCTGTTGCTGTCTCTCTCCCCTGCTTTTGGCTCACCACTGTGGGCACAACACTTATCCCCACTGGGATAACTGTGTTATACTGCACTAGACACCACAAAGGAAAAAAAACAGGTTGTGGTGCATGGTGGTGCTTTTATCTGGCTATAGGCTTCAGGGCCAGAAGCCTGGCCGAGCCAGCCTGCGAGCAGCAGCTCCATGCTGGAGCCAAAGCAGGTTGTGGTGAACCAGCTCACCGGCAGGTTCTGAGCTCAGCACTGAGGAACACCGTGTCCCAGCTCCAGCTCCTGCCCTGCTTACCTGGGAAGCGGAGAGGGCACAAAGCCCTGCCCTCAGCACAAGCCCTCCGTTTCAACCTCCAGTGTTGCTCGGGAATGCCTGAAACCCTGATGAGGGAATGGGTCCAATGTATGCCAGAGCCACCTCATTCCAGGGCAGAAAGACGCAATAATGTTTTCTGGGCAGGTTCAATTTTCAGAAAGCGAAGCGCAGCACCAGCACCAGCTCCACAGGCCACAGCAACCTTTGAGCTTGCAAGGGAGCAGCTCTCCTTCACTGCGGTCCTTTTGGCGCTTTCAGGAAGGCAGTGCCATGCTTGCACGCAGGCTGACAAACACAGAAGGAATCCTAGCCCTGCATGGTGCCCTCTGATCAGGGTCATTTCCTGGAGCTTTGAGCAAAGGCGGGGCTGAAAAAGAGCTTTCTGCTTCCTCCTCCTTCACACAAGGATAAAACAATTCTTCAGGTAAATGTGCAGCATGAGCCCAGAGCCCTCCCTCCGTGGACTCCTGCTTCCAGATAACGCAGCCAAAGTCTAAAGTCTCAACCTTGAACTCAAGCTCCAGGCCAGCTGCACCCCTCTCCAGCTGAGCTGGTCACCTTCCAACGCCTTCTACCCCGCCCTGCTTGCCCAAGACCCTGAGCTGGGCCAGCTGTGCAGGAGAAGCCTCTGAGGCCACACCATACCCTTAGCTCTTCCTGGGAGCAAGGAATTCAGGCCATGCCAGACCAAGGAACGAGCAGCCTAAATCATGGGAGCTGCACTCCCAGCAGGCTCACCACTGGCTCCTCTCTAGAGTCCCTTCAACAACCAAGTTCAACTACAACATCAGCTGGAACACAGAAGGTAAAGACGATGTTTAGTGCCATAGAGGGCAGGCGCAGAAAGCTATGATGGTGCAGTCTGCGGAGGGAACTGGGTCCTGGCTGGCCTCCAGCATCCCAGGCAGCAGCACCTGCACAACCAGCCTCCCAAGGCAGCTGAGCAGACTGCATTGCAGCAGCGGGGTCTTGAAGGGACAGAGGACGCAGCAAGAATCACCCCAGGGAGGAGGAGAGTGACCCTCCGTTTGACTGGGTACATGAGAAACTCTCCTGGGAATGCTCCAGCAGCAGCAGCAATCCAACCACATTTCCAGACCATGCTCTAGAGCTATTGGAAGAGCAGCTCGCCCTCACAAAGAGATCAGACACAACCTTCAACTCCCTTCTTAAATCAAACATTTCTCTAAATAAAGCCCGAACTCAAGAAATCCATTTTATTGCAAGAGAGAAAATTCATTCTGGTTCATATACCATAAGTTTGAACTTTAGAAGGTATTTATTTACTGAAGTTATTTAAGGAATCTTTCCCAGCTAAGAGAAATATAAACATTGATTTTTCTGCCTGAAGTCCTACAGCTGTGATCCACTGTACAGTCCTCTCTCCCGTGGCAGCACCATGCCCAGAGCTATCTGAAAGGGAGATCACTCCTCAGGCACAGAAAGGGAAGGAGCTGTGTGCCCAGCTCCAGCAGAGGCAGGGAAGCAAATGGGGCCATGAAGGGCACCGTGATCCTGTCACATCCATTCGTCTTACTGGATGAGGTTCATCAAACCACAGGCATCAGCAAAAGGCAAGCAAAGGCTGTCAGCAACCTGTGCCATCCACATTCATCCTGCATCATCCCATGCTGCTACCACGCTGGAGAGCAACGGCTTCAAAAAATCCACCCCTAAACACAGATGCTGCCCTGCTTACTGCAGATCAGGACCTTCCAACCACAATCTTCCTGCTGCAGACATTGCTCTCACACCCAGGGTCCTACTCAGCAGGCAAAGGCTTCTAGCCATGCAACCACAGGACCATAGAAAGAAATCACCTTGTCCCTTCCCATACCAACAGGGAGAAGGAAGAAACCGTGATAACCTAAAAGACAGAAGTACCACATGAGGGGGGCATCAGTGACAATGTGCAGGCTTGGGGAAGGCAGCACCCTTTCAGTTGGCTAGGCAGGAGATCCAAGCTCCAGGCAGCAAGAAGGGAGGTGGAAGCCAGGACACTGCAGTGCTCTCCCCCAAGCTCCAATGCAAGACATGATGCTTCCTGGCTGCACTGACCCATCCCGGTCCCCTCCTCTCCCCCATGCCTCAGGAGTCAGCTCCCAACACTGTCCGTTCCAGGAACGCTGTCCTGCCCGCTGCTGGGATTTCCACCTACTTGACCTTCTGCACTGACAGCTCTCAGGAAAAGCAAAGAGCCTCCCGGAAAGGCCATCAGCTCTTCCCTCAAAGGTCTGTGGCAGCCCTTGCAGGGGCAAGGCCACCAGTGTGACAAGCTCTGGCAGACTTCCCTGCCTGCTTCACCATGTCGTGGTGCCTGGCAGCCACACAGTTTTCCCTGCAAGCTAGTGGGAGATACACAGAAACGGGAGAGGGTATGGACACACATCTTCAGCTGTCCCCCACAAGCCACCGGTTCCCCAGCCTTAATGACTGGTAGCACACCAGACTACAGCCTGCTCCCACCAGACTCCCGCCTAGGACTGATGGACAATTCAAGTCCCTGGCCCGGAGCACCAGACTTAATTTAAGGGTCCAAAGATCACAGAGGGCACAATGCTGGAACCCGTCCTTACATGGTACAGCCCATACCAGCACATGGTGGATCACCACAGCAGCCTCTGCCTTACAGCAACACCTACCTTTTAAAAATGAACTGGCTGAAGGAGAAACCCAACCGCAGCCTGTCCAGGCTCTACTTCTCCCTGCAAAGCCTGGCTGTCTCCTTTCACAGCAGGCAACAAGCCTGCAGTTGTCTTCACCATCTATTCACCAGACCCATCTGCTGTATGATAACACACATGCTCTCCAGCCCCAGAAAACGCAACTGAGATAAACATCACCTGCCACCTTCCCAGATGCCTGCGCAGGAGAGGAGCTCCTCTCAAAAACAGCCACTCCACAGCGACCTGGCAAAGTCATCTACCCACAGCAGGGCTTTTCCTGGGAAGGGGGCACTTTACAGGGAGCATGATGACACAAGCTGTCAGCAGCCCGGCGGGCAGGCAGCAGGGATCTGCCGGAGGCTCTCGTTGGGTGCACACCGCAAGAAAAGGGCAAGAGCCACATGAGCCCACAGCTCCAGCAGCATGGACAGGGCTGGCCCCACATGGCCACGCTTCCACCGCAGGAACCAACCAAAACAGGGTGCACATCAGCTGGCAGGAGACACCATCATGTTGGCAGGACTGCACCTACTTTGGCAGTCTTAAGAGTGTAATTGCAATACTTAAAAAAGAATATAGAAGGTACTCAACCAAGCAGGCAGCTTTCAGCATGCTGATCAGGTCCCAGGGAATCTCACTGCTCGCTCTGCCTTGCAGATTTAGGAGTGCCAAAGACAGCCCACTGCCGAGGTGACAGCCTCTAGAGAGGGATGTTGGCTGGGATACCCCAGCAGCCTTCACAGGCAGGATGTGGCAGCATAGTTGCCCAAAAGATGTGTGGCTGATTCCCTCTGGACACTGTTTCTGAGAGCACAGAGGTGGCAGGGGAAGGCTGTCATTAGGAGGGAAGGGAGAATCACTGCAAGGAAATCACAGCCCTTTGCTTCCCTCTGACACACAGAAACTTTCCTCTAACTGAAGCGGAGCAGGATTGATAGGACAAGACAGGGAAGGGATTAAGAAGGCACCAGCTCATCACCTTCCAAACCCACTTTGGGACAGTGATGTCTCCCTCCTAGGGCTCTGCTAAGCCATCGCTTAGTTTAGAGGGCTCTGCTGAGCTTGCGTGTCCTGTTGCTACAGAGCCCTGGTTCCTACACAGACACCGAACAAGCCTGGGTCTCCACCACCTTTGCGTGTCACCTGGGACCAAAGGCTATTCTGGAGCCTCACCAGAGCAGGGCAAGATGGGAAGGAACAGGGCAGGATGCGAGGCTGGGAAGCGCCCAAAACCCTGCAGTTTGTGTCTTTCCTATGGGCAGGGAGCTGGTGATGTGCCAAGCCTGGGTGATGTGCAGCTGAGCTCCAGGGCCGGAGATGGCAACAAGCCCTGACCAGAAGCAACTCAGACTGCTAGAGCAAATGGCTTGAGGTGACCTGGGCACTGGAGCGAGAGATCCCAGGGCTCCACTGCAGAGCCCACACCGGCAACAGGATTATAGGAGCTTGTGTCAATCACACACAGCAACAGAACCAGGCTGTTTCTCTAAATAAAACTCCTCCAGAACAGCTAAAGTCTTAAAACTTACTGCTTTGGTTCTCTCCCACAGTAAATAAACAAAAATCAATTGTTCTAGTCAGTAATGTACAAACCCTGAGTTCTCTGAAACAGAACACATTGTAGCAAAATCCTCCTGTTCAACAAAGACAAGAAAAAGCACCAGAACTCTGTGGAAGAAAAAAAAAATCACAAAAAACCCAAACAAAATCCTGCTTCAACTGTCTGTGAGCTGCATATTGCTTCCCCTCCTCCCCATCCAGCTGTTTTCTGTTTAACTCTTTCTTTCAATGGCACAGTGTGCTCTGACCTAAGAGAGGACTGAGCCACCTCCCACGCTGACCTACCACATCTCTAGAGGCTGCCGGAGCAGGAGACGTCCATGCCTGTCCAGAGGGGGTGCGGGAGGTCAGGAACCACACGGCATTGCTCTGGCAGTTGAACTGTTAGAAGGGCACGTGGGTTGGGATCATGGCCCGCACATCATGAAGCCCAGGCAAGGAGATGCTGTTGCCTGAGCTGACTCACTGTTGCAGAGCCAGGCAAGGGCTGGTAGGCTGGACCAGGGGAAGGTTGCAGCAGATATACTGGCAGAGCAACACAGAAAAACTATGAACCAGGACTTTCCACTTTTTACAAATTTCTATAGGAGCATCAGTGGAGAAAAACCTTCTCTGATTCACACTTCCAAACCCCCAAGGCTATAGAAGTAAGCTCTCAAGCTCTCTGCTAGCATCATACAAACAAGGCAGGTTGCATAAGTATTTCCAAATCCTGCCTTTCCCACTCCTCCAAAGTGAGACAAGAAAATGAAACTGGCTTCAATACCAGTGACCTTCACCCAATCTCAGAGAGGTGCAGGCAAAAATGAAGCACCAGAAGGGCCCTGTGCCTTTGCCCTCTTCTCCCACTTTGCACCAGCACAGATCTGCTGAGCAAGGGCAGAGACAGCAAAGAAAACCTCCCCTACGCTCACCCACAGTCTCTTGGAGGATCATATCAGAGCAGCCACGTCAGGCAGTGCCAGGCAGGCCCACTGCAATGTCACAAACCAGGAACCTTGCTGGACCGCTCTATCTGTGAGCGAAAGCAGCACCCACTTGGACAAGAGCAAGCATGGAGGATCCCAGGATAACTCAGGTCAGGAAGGACCTCAGAAAGTCTCCAGTCCAAACTTCTGCTTCATGCTACATCTCTTAAGAGATCACAGCAGGTTGTTCGGGTTTATACAGTCTGCTCTTGAAAACCTCCAAACATGGAGACTACACAATCTCTCTGGGTAGCAAACTCTACTAACTGTCCTTGGGGAAAAATGCTTCTTACACCCAGTCTGAGCCTCTCCCGTTTCGTCCCATGCCTGTTGTTTCTACACACGGCTGTGAACAGCCTGTCTCTGTCTTCTGGATGATGCCCCTGTAGATACTGGCAGACCTCAGAAGCCTTCTCGCCTCCAGCCTGAATGAGCTCAGCTCCCTCATCCTCTCCTTGCAGGACACACACTCCGGCACCCTGACCATCTTAGTTCTCCCTCCACTGAACCAGGAGCAGTCTCACAACTAAACCTTTCTGGCTTGCACTCCTGTTCCCCTTGCACAGCACCAGAGAGGTGTTTGGTACTGTGTGGGTCTGAACAACCATGCAGAACAGGGCTGGTGGTTCAAATCCTCCCCCCAGGGTTGCTGAGAAAGTGCTAAGGGAGCCCTGGTTGAAAAGCTGCTACAAAACACAGCTTCACCCTAGCAGGAATCTGCCAACTTCAAAAGCACCTTCTGGTAACTACAAGGGGACAAAACTAATTTTTAAAGAAACTCTTGCTAGAATAGCTTGGCTTTATCATGATGTCTGACACCTCACGTTGTTCCAGGCACCACCACTACAAGTGGCTGTCCAGCCCAGGACAGAGGTTGGCCTCTGAGCAGACCTGGCCTGTAGCATCCAGAACCTGCAGCCCCCTGCATGAAGCAGCACTGGGATCATCACACCAAGGTCAGAGGAAGATAGAAAAGCCAACTCCAAAAAAGGACATCACCTTCTTCATGCAACCTCTGTCTCACACCAGGTGGCTCCTCCAGCTGGGACTGGAGCTGGGGCCTTGGTCTGAGCTCCTGGTTGCACCATTCCCTTTGATCCATCAGTCTCGTGGAGGGGAACCACAACAGCTACAATTACACAAATGCATCCTTTTGTTGAAGCGGTTGATGACTAAGACTTCTTGATCCTGAAATATTAATTTTGAAGTGCTCCAGAGTTTTATTATATATTTGTATCTGCTCTCACTCTTTAGAGTCAATCCAGGACAAACTGTCAAGAAGTTCCCAGAAACACAACTTAAATAGGGAAAGGCAAAAGAGCTGAGGGATCAGCCCGATCCATGCCAAACTCTCCTCTGGCTAGGACACCCCTTCTTTCTGAAGGTTACCTCCTCCCTGCCCAGTATCAGCACTCCTGACCATTCACTGGGGCAGGACAATTACATTTATGCAGAAAATAGCATTTCCCACTGGTAATAACTTGCAATGAATTGAAGCAGGACAATGGTGACAGATGAAAATCAGTCATCAAAGAAGAAGGGGAAAAAAAATTCTAATTCTGCAGCAGGAAACTGTGCAAGGGTGAGCACTTGATGGTGAACGGGTCCATTAAAGACCCATCAACACCACATAACCCTCCCCAGAAGGTGCCAAGAGGCTCAGAGTTTTTCAAGCTGATGACGCACTCCAGTTCCTGGGAATTTCTTGGTCCCATTGCACCAAATCTCAAGAGGGTTTTTGCACAGTTTCTATTTAGCTTCTAGTTTTCCCACGCTGGACACAGCTCCGCCAGCTCAGATGTGCTCCACCAGCCAGGGAGAAAAGAGGCTGTGCGTTTCAGTGAGAAGTTCCCAGGGGAAAACTGAACTCTGCTAATGAGAAGTCTGAGAAAAAAATCACTGGCTCCAGATGTATGGAGTTCATTCAGCAGTATATTTTTGTGTCAGGCAACAAAACCACAGAACATGCTCTCAAACTGCAGCTTTCCCTGCAATTTAGTGTGGCGTCATCTCCCCAAAACCAGGGCTTAAGACAGACAGATGATAATGGTGGGTGAGAGGGGACATTTTGCTGTCGGACAGAGAAGAAAGGACTTCCAAGGCAATGCTCTGCAAGTACAACTGCTTGTGAAGGATCCAAATGGAACATCTGCTGGCCATGAAGAGGCCTCAAGAACCTGTCAAGAGTGCAGTGGGAAGTAGGAGGAGGGCAGAGACACAGCTGGGACAGGAGCACTCTGAAAGCTCCTGTAACATGCACCAAAGTCTTGCTTGATGAAGGAAGGAAGTTGAGAAGACCGTCATCACTTGGAGGGTCCTCTTCACAGCTGAAATCCCTTGCTGGGTTTGGCCCAGAAGAATGAGAGAAGGAGCAGAGTCTTTGTAGGGATCTGCCCATCTGAATACGTGGTCACTGGCGTTGCAGGCCCAGCACCACGAATGCAAAGTGACACATGTCTGGATGGAGCAGGCCTCAGATTAGCTTTCCTCCAAGGCTAAGGATATACAGGCAGCGTTATCCTAAACTTATGGACTGGAGACAAGAGATTTTTATCGTTCTTCATGCAAAATCATCAAAGCAGAATCAGAATCTGGAAGGCTTGCCTTGTGAGAAAAACAGGATGTGCACCATTAGCCTTTAATATAAGTTAATTGTCTCGGTGTTGTAAGATACCAGTTTTCAGAACAAAACCAGTTTGGCTGGCAGGGCACTGTGCAGTATAGGCATGCTGAGACAAGACCATTCTCAAAGGCTCCTCTACTAATGAATAGGTTACCCAAATCTCTGCCAGGGCAACAAGAAGAATCCCTGGGGATACAAAAGGAAGAGGCAGACCGAGTATTTCAAGGAGGCCAGTAAAGTCCAAGTTCTAGCTTTGCTCAAATGTCATGAGTTTCTGCAAGCTCTGGATTCACAAGCTTTCGATGAGGGTCCAGGTGTCTCACCCTAAAGAAGCACCTCCTGCACCAACCCAAGGTTATCAGAATGCAGGGCCCAGGCGAGATGGCCAATGGCAATGTGACCTCTTCAAAACTCAGGGTGGAGGCACGGGGAATGTGTAAAACTGGCACCCAGTTGCACAGGATCATCACAGGACTTGCTCTGCTGCAGCAAGGCTTGTAGAAGAACACTCCAGGAAGGTCCCTCTGAAGCCCCAGCCCTGGAGACTGCCACCAGCACAGCCTCAGCTCCTCTCAAGCTACGCTGTTTCACATTAAGATCAATTCCAGCCTGTTGTTATAATTAATAACCTCATCTTGCCTCCCTGCATGCAAGCATGGGAAATTTCTGCAGTTGCAATCACAGTTCACTTCAAAGAAACCAATTTAGCAGAGCGCTACTGCTGCCATCATTCCTGTACTCAATTGCTTTATTTACCTTTTCTGTATCTAATTTCCCTGGTCTTTTGGGTATCTGGGGAAATTAAGAGCAAACAATATCAAGCTCCAATTGCACCCAGGTATTATATTAGGTGAGGAAAATGTGTCATTATCTCAAGCCAGCACCATACTATGTATATGCTTAAATAGGTTCAATAATGTCATAATATGTTGATTTGGCTCAAGGTGATGATGAACCAAATGGAGTCAATCCATTTCTTGCCTTACTTTGACTACACAGCACAGACTTTGACTGAAATCCACCTACAGTGGATATCTGAACCCACTTAAGAGCCAATACACAATGGAGGTACACCAGTTTTATAGAGTTTTGTCACAGTTGCATGAAATTGGTATAATTTGGCTGTAGAAAGCCCAAAAGATCTCTGCAGATACCCTGGTTCTGCTAAAACATTTGGGAGCACCTCAGCATGCCTGCAGCTCCCATAAAAACAGCTCTTTCAGGGGAAAAAGGACCACAGTCCTCCAGCAAACACAACATAAGAACTCAATTTTTAAAAAAAATTTTGTTAAAAAAACAATAGACCAGAAAGGCCTGAACCCTAGAAGACTGATGGACCCCAGTTATGCTGGATACTAGTAGCTTCAGCTACAAAAAGCACTTAGCAAGAAAGCACTTAGAGAACAGTAGTTTTGTTCTTTAGAAAGCCTGGTAAAAAATGGTTCAGCAACCCCATATATTTTTTTGTAATTTCACTCCATCTTTGGTCTGAGTATTGTCCCAGAAAGTTTCACACATAAAATTGTCCATCAAAATTCATGAGCATATAAAATGAAGGAAGATTCAGACTCCATTGAAATCAATCCCACAGACCAGCATACCTGGGGAAAGTTTTTCTGGAAGCAGCAAAAGGGAATTTGGGAATTATATTTTCTGGAAAGGTTTTCATGGAAACGACCTGCTGCCAACCCAACTTCCACAGCAATCTCCAGCCAGCATCCATCGGGTGGCAATGCCCATGAACACCAAACAAACCTCCTAGACCTTCGACTTTCCACACTGAGATGACAGAACAAAAACTCAGTATCAGCCACTAAGGAAGAGGGCTGATCCCACACCCCAGCAGTCAGGGAAAAGACTCAAACGCCTGCACCAGGGATGTTCCTCGCTGTATGTGGCGCTCGCTGCATATGTACGCTGGTGGGTGCCCCGGAGCCCCGCTCACTCGCTCATGTTGAGAACAGGTTTAGTACAAATGTGCATTGTGGTTTCACTTCAACGGCCCCAGCAGGAGCGAGCTTGCAATTATTCACATGTGGAGAAGCCTGAATGCTTCTGCAGAAAAGAATGAAGAATTTCAAACTCTGAAAAGATCCCCTTGGTTAGGAAGGAAGACTTTGAAGGAAGGGCAGGGACTGCAAAAACTTATTTAATCATTCCCTGACTGGCCCATAAATCCTTCCTGGAAAGCTTCTCAAGAGCTTATGAGGGGTCAATCATGGTAGACACCTTCCCTGGTTGGTAATACAGATGAAGTGAAAAGGTGAATCAGGTTGAGGGGAGAGTGGTTCAGCCGCCAGGCAGCAAGGCAGGCTACGGCCAAAGGCCAAACAAGTGCAGATCTGGCAGAAGAGGAGTGACGCCTGCCAACCTGGCTGCAGCATTCAGCCTCAACTCTCAGCCCAAAAAACTCTAGCACTTTGAAGATGGAAGGAGAAGAGATTATTACAGAGCAAACATAGCCCTGGCAACATCAGCACATCAAGGACTAACGGAATGCTGCCACTCTGATCATGAACCCATCAGGGACCAGTGAGACACCAAATGCTCTGGGATGAGCTGTAGCACAAGCCCTCCATGGAGCAACATCCTTTAAACCTCAAGGTGTGCCCGGAGAAGGGTGGGAGATACCAGGAGCACCAATGGCCTTCTGCGCCCGCAAGGAACCCAAGGACAAACACACCTAGAGCAGTACAAAGACAAATCACACCTTAGAGGCAGCCTCTCCTCTTCCAGTCATGAGGGCTCCCTGCTGATCTGGACAAACTGGTGAGCAGTTTAACATGGAACAAGAGAGCAGAACACATCATATAGGTACCACTCCCATCAGGAGCACAGACGTCCAAGCCTCTGCTGAAGTAAGGCTTGCACAAGATGCATAGAAATCAGGGGACATCAACAACAACAGAGAGAGGATTTATGACCAACATGCCAGATCTAGGAGGACTAGCAAGATACTGGCCAGGAACAGCTGGGAAGATGATTTTCTTTACTATTACTGTTATGCCAATTCATTTCAAATCATGACAGGTTTTAATTTAAAAAGCCAACAGAAAGTGTCCCCTTCAAAAGGGGCAGAAAAGTTGGTAACAGCAATGAACTAGGAGAAGACCCCAGGGAAGAACAGCACGGGGTTAATACCTCTCTCAGTAGCCAATAAATGGCACCCAGGGAGGTCACAGGACATCCCCTTCACCATGTCTTTTGCCCAGAGAGGAAGAAGGGCAAGGCTTTGCTGTCTTCACAGAGTCACAGAATCATCTAGGTTGGAAAAGACCTTGAAGATCACCTAGTCCAACCCTTAACCTAACACTGACAGTTCTCAACTACACCACATCCTCAAGCGCTATGTCAGACACATTGCTGAGGCCTAAACAAGGCTAACATACCAAGGAGAGATGTCCTTTTTGGCTCCATCAAGGATGTGTGCCACTCCCTCTGATCCAATGATGGAGAGGTTGTCCTCTGAGCTCCCTCCTATGTTACTGCCTCTTAACCATCTCCACTGAGGAGCTGCTAGGCCCCAAGCCTGGCCATCAATCCTTCTCACCAAGGCCAAGGGGGATATCTGCTATCCACCCCTGTGCACAGGAATTCCTGCCTGCCCACGTGGTGTCTGCCCAGAAACACCAGGATGGGAACAGCTTCGTATCAATGATTATCTATAATGCTTAGGTCAGGAAAAGCAGGAGAGATGGCCAGAAGAGCTCAGAGTGGAAGGATTTCAGATTAAATGTGGGAGAGAATGGACTAGAGGACATCTCTTAGGACATCTCACATCTGGAGAGTATGGCATGGGACAGAACTGAGGAGCTGCAGGTGATGCTCTGTGAGCAACTTCACACCCCCACCTCACTTCCACGGCTGGCGTCACCAGCTCAGCTCCAAAACACCACCCTGTACTTTCAGAAAGTAAATTAAATCTTTTTTTCCCAGGATGAAAAGGAAATTCAAAGCTATATGCTGCCTTTGAGGCCTGAAAGGAAAAATACTGTTGGAGAGTGCCACACAAGTGTGAAGAGGGCTGTCTGCCCTCTCGCATGGCCCTGCAGGGGTTGTAGAGTGGTGGGAGCTATCGCAATGCAGGCACAACCGTGGGGAAGGAGGTGGGAGGACCCTGCTGAGCCCCTCTCTCTTTTTGTCTCACCAGTTCCCAGCCCTGCCCATAAAAAGCTGCATGGCACAGGCCGCTATTTGCCTGAGCAACAACCATCTTTTTCCCTAAATTCTCCCTGAAAAAACAAATCAAGGCATAGCTCCAAGGTGCAATTAAGAAAAAAACAACAGTAATTAAGATCTTGGTACCATTTGAGATGGAGGGAGAGAGAAAGACTATAAGGTCTGAGACTAAGGAGAGCGAGGCTGCAGCCTGGCAGAAGGAAGAAGCAGAGCCCCCCAGCTTCCTCTTCCTCTCCTGGGCTGTCACCCCAGCTCCTGGTAGAGCTGCTGCTGGGCACTCCTCCTGTGAACGAGGAAACTTCTCAGGGCCCAAGCCCACGCTGCCAAGCTCTGCTGTGGTATGGTCCCACACCAGACCACGCAGCTCCCCCCCGGCAGCAGCCAGCCACGCTCGGGGCACCGCGAGCAGGACCTCATGCCTCTCGGTGAGATGAAGGCAGCAGGGCGCTGTGGTCCGTCGCCAAGGGCTGTCAGGCTCTCTTCAGGATGATTAACAGGCCTTAATGAAAAGCTAAGCCAGTCCTGTGCCTCAGGAAAGCAGCTCATGCTTAATAACCCAGCCAACAAGCTTCGCACTGATCTGCGGAAAGAAAGAAAGATTGCCAAGGGACAGAGGAAGAGAGAGAGGAACTCTGGCAACTCCCAGTGTCCCTGGAGTTCAGCCTATGGTTGGATCAGGGCACGGTAATCAAGCCACCACAGCTACGCTACAATTGTCATCTGGCAGCAAGGGGAAAGGCAAGGATGGAGGTTCCTCCCAGAGCCAATGCCACCAACTAGCAAGCCCTGCTATGTTTTAACCTGCTCCACTGGTGACAAGAGATCAGAAGGCAGAGGGCAAACCTGAATGTCTTTTTTTCTACTTCAAGAATAACATTTGAAAACCCCTCCAAAGAACACTGATCCCAGAGGAGAACCTCGATGCACAGAGCAGCTCAGGGCAAGGACCCAGATGAACAGGGTACTGGAGTTTGCACACATATGCACACACTCACTCTTTCCACCTAGTCCTTGGCCTCACATGCAACTTTCAAGTGCATTCACATTCACTGCCAGGTGCTGGAAAAAACATTCACATGGCTTGGTACAGCCTGCTGCTCTGGAGCCACGTCCCTCCACGCTTTACTGACCTGGGGTGAAGCAGGGCCAAGGGCTGGCTTGGTCAGCTTGCCTGCCTGGGCCAGCATGGAGCACAGAGGCTTTGAAGCACAGTGAACTCCACCAGCCTCACAGATGGTCCACCCTTTCCTGCTCCTGGATCATCTGCACCTTCTCCAGCTCTGTTCCCAGGTTATGTCAGGTCAAGCAGATGAATGCAAGACTGCACAAAATTTGTTGCTGCATCAGCTGTGGTTTTGGGAGCCTGTTGCCATGCTGCAGCCAGCAGGTTCTGCTCTTCTTGCAGGCTCAGGGGGAGGAAGAACAAGGGGGGAGAAGCCACCTCAGGTGCTGTTCAGATTCTGGGCAAATGAACCAGCATCTCCTCTATGCAATAGGAAGAAGCAGCAATTTATACTGACAAATGGTGAAAGCCTGCAGCAGGGTTGGCCCTTTCTGTCAAAGCTGGTGTACACACACAGAGGCTTACGTGCTGGAGAGGAGAGGGGAGGGTACCAGCAGTCAAGTGATATACGCATCACTCACAGAGGAAGATGATCAGCAACTCGGAAGAACCAGGCTGCAAAAGATACCTGCAACAGTGTGTGCTAGCCAGCCATCACTCCTTGTCCTCCACACCCAGGGCTGCCAGCGAGCAGCAGGGGCTTAACACAGCACTTGGACACACATTGCGGCACCTCTCAGCACACCCCTCTTCAGAGGGTTCATGTCTCAACCCTTCAGTCTCAAAAGGGGTTGAACATTTGGGCACAAGTGTCTCTGGGATCAGGCACAGTGTTAAGGACCATCCAGCAACATGGCCCAGGTGGGATGTTCATATCTGCATCTTCAGCTTGTAAGTGAAGTTCAAGTTGGCTGTGGAGTGTTCACAGGCCAGGAAATACAAGCTCTTGTAGGGGACCTGTAACAAGATGAATCTGGGATGCTAGGTGTCTGAATTAGCCAAGAGAGATCAGGCAGCAATGCAGAAGCCTCCTCTTGAAGTAATGTAATTCCAGTGTCCATTTGGTTCAGAGAATGGACAGACTGTGCTGTGTCCTCCCTAGCCTGCAATGCCCATCTGGCTGCCAGATTCCCTCTTTCCACAAAAGCAGCTGGAGAGGTTTTGGATAGAACTGAGAATGACTTTCCCACTGCAGCTTAAGAAACACTGTCAGCACGTAAAAAAATCTAAGATTTCAGACCTGTAAACACTTCTACGCATGTATCTGTGCAGCCCTGTGCCTGCAGTAGACAGTGGTGGTGTGGAGAGCTTTGAATTCTCCTTCCATGGGGCCAGTTACTGAGACAGCAACCAAGGCACTGACAGAGAACAGGTGCTGCCCAACCACTAAGTCCATGAGTCCGTGATGAGTGCAGAAACCAAATATTAATTTCTCAAGTCTTGGCAATGTTCCTTCACCATCCTCTGAATTATTCCTATTCGCTAGCACAATTTCCAAACCTTTGGGTCAATCCAGACCTGCTCTTTGCAAGCAGTAATAACCAAGTGTGGGAGCACACACTTGCCTATATCCAGAATAGAAAGCAGTTGGAGTTTCATCTGAGCACAGCCAACAGCAAGATGAGGGTTTCAGACACTCCTCTTTTTCTGCTGACACTGTCTTTATGGGCTCTTCTCCCTGCTCTCCACTACATATACAGTTCCTTTAACTGCTGATTTTCCACAGGTGGTAAAGTTCCAGATGATTCTGGGAGGCTTTTCCAACTTTATTTATTTTATTTAAATAACAGGGGCATATGGTTTATTACCGCTTAAAGGGTTTGTGTATGTATGTGGGGGGAATCTTAAGAGAACAAAACATCTGAGCCTGGGATTCAGAGAGCTACCAGCACCTCTGAGCACACAGACACTAGACACCAGTGCCTGGCCACAGAAGGGCAGAGAACCACCTCTGTTTGCAAACATCAGACCAAGGGCTGTGAATGAGTTTGTAGCTCCTCACCTATTTATACCAGCCCAGGAGAGCATCAGGGCTCCTGCTCCCTTTCTAGAACAGCTGTCATCCCCTGACCAGGATGCAGGTCCAATCTCCAGGACAAGGCTGAGCCAGAGATCAGGTTAAACAGGATCTCACCAGGAGCTGAAGCAGCTACAGGCAGCCCTTGGAAACAAAGTATTCATGCTGAATCAAGCTGTGCCTGCTCCCTCTACAACCAGGGGAGCCCTGGCTAAGGACAGACTCAGCATGACAAACGCTTCTTTCAGGGAGGATCTAAGCATGGAGGCACAGAAAGATAAGGAGCCCTTCAGTGCTACGAATCTGAGAAAGTGGGAAGAAAGCACCACAGGAGCTGATTTCTACAGCTGGGTTTTACAATACTTACCTACTCTCAGAAGGGAGGGGAGGAAGCAAGTAATGGAGCAAGAAACTGAACTCATTGAGCTGCTCTTTCATCTGAGGAGCTGGGACATCTTCAGCAAGGAGGGTGGACTCCTGGGACCAAAGGACACTTGATTCCCCCCTTTTAGCTACCCACACCTGAGGTACATTTGAACAATCACTTCAAAAGCAACCCCTGCAGAGGAAAGAAAGCTGGATGAAGAGGAAACACTATTTGTTGCTTTCATTTCTCTGTTTCAGCTAATTAAGGAATTTCTTTTTAAGTGAGGGTCTGTGGTCTACCTCAAAAGAGCCAGCACTCCTGTCCTGGTTTCGGCTGGGATAGAGTTAATTTTCTTCCTAGTAGCTGGTACAGTGCTGTTTTGCATTTAGGATGAGAATAATGTTGATAACACGCTGATGTTCTAGTCGTTGCTCAGTGTACTTACACCAAGTCAAGGACTTTTCAGCTGCTCATGCTGCCCTGCCAGCGAGCAGGCTGGGGTGGGGGGCAAGAAGCTGGAAGGGGACACAACCAGGACCCCAGCTGGGCAAGGGATATTCCATACCATAGGGGGATCATGTTTCAGTATATTGGTATATAAACTGGGGGGAAACCTGGCTGGGGAGCATTGCTCAGGAGCAGACTGGGCATTGGTCAGTTGGTGGTGAGCAATTGTTTTCTATTTGCATCACTTGTTTTTCTTGGATTTTCCTCTCTTTTTGTTATTTTCCTTTTCAATACAATTTATTATTATTTTATTTTATTTCAAATATTAAGCTGTTCTTATCTCAACCCATGAGTTTTCCTACTGATTTTCTCCCCCATCCCACAACGGGGCGACTGCGCAAGTGGCTGTGTGGTGCTTAAGTTACCAACTGGAGTTAAACCACAACAGCTCCCTGTAGAACAGAGCAGGGCAAGGGCAAGGTGGGCAACCAGAGTCAGACCCCTGCAAGTCCCCAGACACTGCAGGGACTGCTGGCTCTGTACTTCTCCTCTGCAAAAATCCCAGCTACTCCAAACCCTCAGAATCTCACTGTTTTCTAACAGACATCTGCAGCAGATGCTTTTCCCCTTTGCACCTTGGTTTTCTCACCAGCACATCACACAAAAACCAAGTCTTGTGGACATCAGGCAGACCTATCCTTGCATCTTTCAACACTTGCTTGTGTTTTAAGAAACCAACATGGAAAATGCTTTTGAAGCTTCACAGACAACCAAGATTAGGCTAAGACAAAGGTATGGTCTGTACCTTTATTCTGGTTTCATAATACCTGACCTCAGTGTAGGGTGGTCAAGTTCAAGTGTGGTGGGGAGGGGGCTGCACAGGTGGAGCACACATCCAAGGAGACAGCACAGGCAGCTGGGAAACAGGTTTGCCAGGACAAATGGCTCCTGGTGTGTGACTGTGCAGATAGATCCCTTGCATGAACTAAATGGCAAAGGTTTTGCCCTTCGCACACCTCACAGGGCTATTTCCTGCCATTCTTCCCAGCACAGTCTGTAGAGGATAGAGGCATTCTGCATCAGAAAACAAAAGCATCTGTATGTGCAGGGTAGTTTGGACGTAAAGGTCCATAGGCCCGGATGAAGACCACCGTCTACAACTTTAGATGTCACACACCTGAACAAGGACATTTGCACCTTATACTAGCACCCCTCCTATCCCATGTTTGAGGTTATTTCACACCAATTTCCAATGTTAGTACTGGAGGCTGGGGTGGGAAGAGAATTTTCCTGTTTCCCAGGACTAGAGAGATGTGGGACTAAGCCTAAACATGCTGTGGGCCCGTAACTGGTAAAAGCCAGGAAAACTTGATGGGACTGTAAACCAGGCACACTGAGGACTCACCCATAGCCCCTTACTCCCAGTGCAACTTCCCTCTCATATGGAGAGGCTGGAAGAGGAGATTTACTGGTGGCTGCCAACCCGAATTGCTGCTCAGCTAAGATTTATGCTGCAATTTGTAGTGCTGTTAAAATAAAATTACAAGACTGGTAGGGGAAGAGAGAGTGAAAGAAAGGAAAGGGAGGAGAAATGGATCAGGAGCAACAACACAGCTCCAAAGCTGCCTGCTCCCATCTCTCACAGCTCCATTGAATAAATCACCCTGCATTTCCAGCTGCTGCGCTTCAGCCTTCAGTTCTTGCAATGCTAATACCCGGGCTCAACTTCACAGGGGAGCACACACAGGGTACAGTTAACAGAAACCTGTCCATCTCCACAGCTGCTGAAGCATCAGGCTCAATAAATAGAGCAGGCAGAGAATGACACAAAAGGTCCAGGGCATCTGCAGGCTGGTGGCTGCTCACAGGACTTCCACACTGCAGCCACCAAGGCTCCAGAGGACAGGAGAAGGGACGCTCCCAAATATCACCCCACCGGCTTCTACCTTCTCATTCTAGCACTGGTTAAACACTATTCTTACCTGACGAGGTCAGAGATGAGCTAAATTACCCCCTGTAGCTCCAGGAGCTTGCCAGCTCTGCACACTAGATCTGTAGGAAAAAGGCTGAAGTCATGGATCAATATCTTGGCACATGCAAAGAGCCACAGGACACCCCCACCGAGACCCCCTCCTGACCCCTTCCCCCTTGGAAAGCCAAGGAAAGGTTGGAGTGCCTTGCAGCTCTCAAGGAATCCTGGCTCTGTGCTCCAGGACTGGACACTGACACATGACCTTCAAACAATGAAAAGCAAAACCTCTTTAGTGAACTTTAACAGAACAGCTTCCTCTAGACATCAGGGAAACTCACCCCGCCCTGAGCCAAATGCTCTGTCCCATACTGCTGAAACTATGGAGGAAATTCAGAATTACATCCAAGACTTTGGCCTTTCACCACCTCAGCATCCCTGCTCTTTAGAGAAAGAGACTGGCCAGTCTTGAGGATTCACACCTCATTACAGAAACCACCACACAGCAATTTAATGAGAGACCAAAATATCAATTCAACCATAGCATACAGGCACCAGTGAGCCCTCAAGCCCTGCTACTGAAGTACCTTCTCATAGTGCTCCAACCAGCAACTGAGTCCAGTTCTTTCTTGCAAGGGAGGTGGGAGAAGATGGAATCCTAAGCACAGGCTGAGTCCCGCCACCAGCAATGGATCTGTTTGTGCCTCTGCAGCCAACCTATAAAGGTCACTTAATTCTCTTTCTCATGTGCCTGAACTTTAGAGGGGACAATTAAAACAGTTTCCAAGAAGTCCAGCAGGACAAAATATGTTGATTTTACTGTGGCTTGGCCATGAATGCTTCCCTCTTGCAAAGCCTACTTAATGTTTTCATATCCTTGCACTGATGGCTTCTAGGGCAGTTCCTGGGTCAATCTTCCGTACCAGCGCGCACATATAAAACACCTTTGGATATGCAGAGCAAACCCAGAGCTGTGCCCTCTGTGGCACAGCACCCAGAGCAGACAGCAAGATGGGCTCCTTCAGCATGTTGTGATCCCCACCAGCCTAAAACCCTCCCCTGCCCCACTGGCACCAAGTGAAATGTGGCAGTCACCAGTGCCCCGAGGCCACCCAGGGCAGTTGTCGTGTCACAGGAGATGGCCCACCAGGATACCATTGGCAAACCTAGTGGGACACAATCCAGGAGGACACAGAAGCACTGCACCACATCAGAAGCCCGGCATGCTCCCACCACACCATCAAACAAAAGTTCAATGCATGAACCCATACTTGGCCTCAGATTCAGTTTGGCATCACTGTGCACTTTGAAAATGATGACTGTTTGGTTTCTCTGGCTTCTCAGAGCCAGCAAGGAGGACTGGGTGGGTTATGTGGAGCTGAAAGGGCCAGCAACAGAGCAGAACAACACTGTGCTGGGGCAGGCTGAGCCACATGACCACCCAGCACCCCAACGTGCTCCTCCTGTTTATGCCCCATGCTCTAGAGCTACTGTTACTTTAACTGAGTCAGCAACACATCTGGCCAGGCAGTCAGGCAGGCAGTAATGACCAGGGAAGGCCCTACAAGTCATGCTGTACCCTGGAGGCCTTTGGACTCGGTAATTCAGGCCATAGTACTGTTTACTGCCTCATAAAGATGACACATACTTAAGTTAGTGCTTTGACAGCTGGAACCTAGAGGATACTCCTGGCTTGAGCATGTGCAGTTAACTCTCCAAGTGCCACAGAGAAGTGTCCTGCCATCGCAGGAATCCAGCAGAAGCCATGCTGGGGCACCTCTAACAGCTCAGCACCCCCTCCCTGTAGCAGGACACAGCACTTCCCACCAAGGAGGGCAGCTCCCATGATTGTTTAAAGCTCCTGAACCTCTTCAAGTCACACACACTCTCACAAGCAGCTCTTGGGAAACCTCAACACACATGCCCCTCAAGGACAACCTGAAGGACATCACTGCCAACCCAAGGACACAGGACAGAGAGGAGAGAAAGAGCATGTGTCCTGCCTGCAGAGACTTAAAACTGCACAAGACAGATGAGTCTTGTCAGTTCCTGTGCCCTCCCCACCACATCACCACCAACAGCAGTCCCTCCAACAGTCACTCACACACACGGAGCGAGCCAGGGCCTGCAGTGCCCACACCAGCATGCCCCGAAGACACAAAGCATCTAAACATTTGCTGTAGGAAAACATAACTTAAGGAAAAAGACCATTGTGCCAAGCTTTGTTAGGAGATTCTCTAGGGGTTGTGTAAAGCAATGATGTGCCCAACACCTATCATTGCATGTGCCATGGAGGCTGCTGTGCCATGGGCTGCAACCCTGCAGCACCTGCAAAAAATTCTTTTCCACATTTCAGAAGCACCAAGGGCTCCTCCCTTCAAACAGCCACAACAGCTGTGGGATAGGGCAGGAGGAGAAACCTCAGCTCCTCAGCACAGAAGGTTAAAAAGGACCCGTTTGCCACAGCTGGTGGCACAGGTCTGATAGGATGTCCCAGCATCGCACAGGGCACATGCTAGCCAAGACCAGGGCTCTGAATAAAAGGTGTCTCCTCCTTGCTGGCCCAAGGAATCAGGGGGAAAATACATATACATACACTCACACATCTATCCGTCTATCCATCTATAGTTTGACTTTTCCAGTGTATGCGGGTTAAAATCAGGTTTTCAGTAAGACAGAAGACCCTGCTTGTGTCTACCTTCTCCCCACTCCACAGTTGGGGAATGCTACTGAAGGCCAGGAGGTATGGACACTCTGTCCTTTCCCTGTCAAAAGGTGACAAGAGCCAGCCTCCAGTCTCCCAGCATCTCCTTTTGCTCTAGTCAATCTGCCACGCTCCAAATGCAGGAGTCCAGCTCTGTGTAACTACAAGCCCCAGCATGCAATATCACTCTGAGCACTGGGAGCAGCAGGGCTTGAACCAGTGCGTCTGGAGACAAAGCTGAGCTCTGTACTGCTCTGGGCAAGGGCAGGCGAGGCCCCTCCAGCTCCCATCAAGCTGCCGACTTGGCAGCCTTTAAGCACCTGCAGCCCAAACTCTCATCCTCACCCCATGCACTGCCCCAGCGCTCCTGCCGACTGTCCCACCGCCATCCAGAAGGGCTGCGGGCTGCATTCACACTTCACTTCAAGGTTCCTTCTGGTTTGAATGTCCTGCTGCAGCCTCATAAATGCCATCTGTAACACAGGAGCAGCTTCTTTCTCTACAGATCAGTTCTTCACACCTCCTTACAATGACCTTCAGCACCTACCCCTCGCTGGGATTCAGTGATGCTTGTGGGCATGGATGCTGTGAGATGCACCGGCTGGCATGGGCTGCCGGCTGCAATACTGGTGCTTTGCCAGCGCCAGGCAGAGCGGGAAGGCTGGCAGGAGCAGCAGGGAGAGAAGCACGGGAAGGTACCCAACTCCAACAAAAGCCCAGGGCAATTTGTTGAGGAGAGTGGCTGATAAGGCACAGCTACCTGGGTGGGCTGTGGATCCCTGGGCAAGAACAGACCAATGCAGCCCCAGCTTGCCAAATGCAAACAGCGTCCAGTCACAGCTTATCTCTCCTCTCTGTGCCCCTTGAACAACTGCCCTTCTGTTCGCAGCAGCCCCGCGTGGGGGGGGCTGTTTCATCCAAGGGAACAAAGCCCTGCAGAGGGTTCGTTCAGTACACGCTCCCCTCCGTCTCCTCCACACACGAGCACCAGCCTGCAGCAGAGATGGGATCAACGCAGGCTTTGAGTGCCATGGCCAGCTTGAGGCAGGCACTTGCAGCAAGGGGTGGAGGCAGGCAAAGGGGGACTGCAGCTCTGCATGTCTTCCCCTCTCCCTTTCTGAACCACATTAATCAGAGACCTGAGCCCAGAGACACCAGTGTCAAACTGGTCAGAGAAATACAGCATGTGCCTTTTGCAGCAACCAGTACCTGATACTTTTGGAGGAAAGCAACGAGCTCTGGAATAAATCCAGGAAACAAACAGCTGGCCATGTGGCAGCTTGGAGGGAAAGCAAGCTCTCTGCCCACACTATGGACAGAAAGCAGAAAGCTGTTCCTGCCCTCATCCCCCCTCTCACAAGCCCACAGCAGCAGGACCATGAGATTAAACCCAACCCATCTCCCTACAGGACAGATGCTGCACAATGTTAGCTGGATGGGCTTATGGTTTCCACCTTAGCTCTTTCACATGACACTGGGAGAAGAAGAAATAACTCCCCCACTTTCCTACATTTTCTCCTTCCTTGCAGCAGCTCAGCGAGGCTCCTGAGCTTCCTGTTGTCATCATGTCCATCCATCAGCTCCTTCTGGAGAACTGAGACCGCTTCACAGCTCCAGGCTACATGTGTGACACCTCTCGGGGTGGGGCAAGTGATTTGCCATGAAACACCAGACAAAGCTCCTGCCTCTGCAACCAAAAAAAGTCAAGGGAGCAATGCAGAAGGGTTGCTCCAGAAAAAAAACCTCTCCTCTGGCTCCTCTTACTATTTCCTGCTCTTAAAATATTAAAAAAACTCAAATTTTTCACCACCTAGCAATCCCTTTCCCACCGACCCCCAACATACCTGCGTCTGGAAGGATGCCTGCTCCAAACAGAGTACCAAGGCCCTCCAACCACACAGGGTACAAGAGGCCAGCTTCCTTCACAGCAAAACTGCATCCGCAGGATCTCTTCCCAAAAGAGACGACCACGTATCTACGCACAGCCAAAGAGGGGTGCTAACCTCCTTCATGCACTGCAGCACCCTGAGAGCACCAAAGCAAAATTCCCCAACACCTGCACTCACAGAAGGATCTAAACCTACTTTCCTGGAGCATGAGTGCTCAGCTATTGCAGTCAGGAGCACCTCAAAAACAAGTAAATGTGCTGCTTTCCCTTAAGGTTGGCACTATCAAAGGAAGAGGTCTACCGTGCTCTCCATGCTGTGAAGCAACACTCTAGGAACAGGGTTCAGGCATTTCTGTTCAGATTTTAGCCAACCCCGCTGTGTAAGACAAGGACACACACTCCAAATTACTCTCTGCCCTGGCTTTTGCCCTCTCTCTGGAGAGGATAAGCAAGCAGGATAGCTCTCTTACCTGCACTTGTGGGAAAAGGAGATGGGAAAGGTTGAGGGGCAGACAGGGAACAAAGGGAGAGTTTGTTTGGGTACCTACTGAGAACTTCAGTCTCCGCTACTCTGTCATCCTCCAAGTTCTTCACGGCTCCAGAACTATAAATAGCCTCAATTTAAAAAACTAAGAGGCTTTGTGAGTGAGCAGACTGCTGAAGCAGCCAGCGTGGAAAGCGGATGGGCAGGACTGGAAGCCTCAGGCGGATGAAACAGCACACCACGCTGCTAACTCCCTGGCACTGCACGCTTTCTTGAGCAAGACACTATTCCAGCTGCTGCACGCTTTGGTGAGAACTGGCAAGCAAACAGTTACAAGCCCAATGTTCCCATTAAGTGGGTATCCACGACAACCTGCAGCACTTCACCAAATCCCAGCTCAACTTTGATGCCACAACAACTTCCAGAGGGAGCACAACCCGCACAGGGACGCATCTGCCTCACCGCAGCACCTGGGGAACACAAGCTCTGCTCTGGTGTGGTGAACATGCATGTCCTGAATATCAGAGCTGATGCTAGTACCCTTGTGGTTTGGAAGAATGGTCTCTTTCTCCATCTTCATGCCTCCTCTGCGGATACAGAGTCAGAACAGATTTCGGTTATACCAAGCTTTTCCACAGCCACAGGTCTCTGTTCTTTACATGGAGGCCTGGGAGCTGGGAGGGGACTTGGACCAGCTGGACCCCACAGGTCCCTTCCAAACTCAACTAGTCTGTGATGCATGCAAAGTGCAAAATCAACCCTCCGAGCACACCCAAATCCAAGCAGGCTGCTGATAAAAACCAGGGAACAGCACCTGTCCCAACCCACAGCCCCAGGCCCAGCTCTATTGGGATAACTGTACTCCAAGGAGCACGGACAGTGGCCCACGAAGGCTGTCAGACCTCCTGAGGCTGATGCCTGATCTGAGGTTCAGTGACAGAAAAGAGAAGCAGAGAACCCCTGCCAAGTCACCTGATGCTTTACCAGTAGCTTTTCTTCCCAGACATCTCACTTCTCTTCTGGGCCTTGGTTTCCCCAACAAGAAACACATTCTCCAGACACCAGTTCTGCTCACGCTGCACTCGGAGGTGAAGTGCTACAGCACAGGAGGGTGGGAGGAGCTGCACACACAAAATCACGTCCCCCCTCCACAGGGCTCAAGCCACAGGGTTCACAAACACCAAAGTCACGGATGCCTCACTCTGGGTTTCTCTCCAGAAGTGGCACTTCTGGGGAGCAGGGAGGTGGGGTGGTACAGCAAGCATCCTCCCACCAGCTGCCAACAGAAAAAAAGGCAGGTTTCTTTGCTTTTCTCTAAAATCAGAGGGATTTCTGTATTTTTAGCATTAAAAATTAAAAAGAGTCTGTTCCTCCCTCGGCAGTCATTGAGGCCCAGAGGTATTTCATTCTGAAGAGGCTTTTATAGAAAAATACAAAGTCTTTGCAAAACGCCATGGGAAATCCCAGAAAATGCATATTCTCTGAAAAAGGAAGGAGCTCAGAGAGCTTCAGCCAAACCAAGTGGCAGGCAGAGACACTTAAGACTCCACTGCACAGATCTTGCAACAGTTTCCCAAAAAAACCTCCCCTGAGCAGAGAAAACTCGAGCCGTTCTCAGTTCTCAACAGGACTCTGTTGCTCTTTACAAATCCTGGGGAATGGTGACTTGGTGAACAGAAACACCACCCAGGAGACAGTTCAGTGCCCTAATTCCCTCCTAACACCTTTCAGATGTGGAAGGAGGCACTCTGGAGAGGCGCCACAGTCACTCCCAGCTGCAGCAGAAGCCACCGTGAGCCCCAAACCATTCAACTGCAGCAGCCACAGCCACTGCCAGCACCCAGACTTGTGGCACTGCACCTTGCTGCTCTCAGTTTCATGAAGGGTTGGCACATCAGAAAGCTCAGCCACAATGGTCTGTAGGCTCAGCTGAACACTCACATCCAGCCCAGGCCAAACACCTTTAAGTGTATGAGCAAGAAGGAGCCCAAGGGGCCATGTAACAGCCGGAATTTGTCTGGCTACACAGTTACCAGGGATGTATTTAAAAACATCATCTTTGCCCTAAGCAGAGATTTCTGCAATAAGATCCCTCTAACTGACATGCATATAACACTTGGTATCTTTAAGTAGCTACGTTCTCCTGCAGCGCTGGGGAAGTCAGAGACATGCTCTTGTTGAAAAGGTGGGACGCTGACACACAGAACAGACTATGCAGCCTGGTCCAAAAGAGACCAGGGACTGAAATCTGGATGTCACAAGTTTATGGCTTCTATAATTAAGGCCCTTTTTCTTCTTCCTCCTGCCCACCCGTCTTCAGCTGACAGGGAACTCCAGACCACCAGTCTCACCCAGGCAGCAGGAGACAATGCAGCCTCCTCCCAGCTTCTAAAATCTTGAAAGCAAAACAGCATGGATTTCATCCCTTATTCCCACCCCACTGTCAGGGAAGACTCCCCCAATTCTCTCACCAAGTACAGGCTGAAGTCACTCGTGAATTACTTGCATCCCTGTTTTCCTGCCAAGGAAGGTCTGCGTTCACCCCTGAGACAGACCAGAGGACGTTTGGCTCTGTCCTGCTCTAGAGCAGCCAAAGCATTATCAGCCCTGCAGGCAGGGACAGAAAATCAGCAGGAAAAGCAAAGTCTATCTCTGAACTCCTGTCCAGCCTCAAATTGACTCCCCAGTACTCCACTTCCTTCCTGCACTACAGGACTCCAAGGACGAGGACATTCAGAGGCAGCGCTACCCACCCTGACTCATTCTGTTGACTTAGTTAATTTTTAAAAGAAATATATTTATCTGTTCCTCTCTGGAAACCAATCATCTGCTGCTTCTTCACCCTGTTGTTTCACCCGTCTCGCCATGGGAACCGCAGGTACTTTGATGCCTGACAGCCTGGCTGATCTCAGCAGGTCTTTTGAACCCACTTCCATAATCACTGCCTAAAGCGAGTTCTTCCCACGCAATTCACTGCTCAGTGAATCACGGCCAGTGATTTTCCTGTCTCCAGGAACCATGTAGCACTTAGCCAGGATGAGTTCTCTTCTCCCTTTAGTAGAGGAAATACATAATTATCAGAAAAAACACTCTTGTCCTAACAGGACACAGGCTTTATCTGCACTGAGACCGGCAGTTCCTGTTCTTGCCCCAGCATCCGCTCCACCATGAAGGCTGGTTGTTCAGGAAAATTATTTCCACGTGTCAAGATTTCATTTGGTTTCTCAAGCTCCTCCAAGTTACAGACTGCTGGCATACATGAGGCTGCAGAGACACAACCTTTTCAGTGTGCAGTGCCAGCTTTGCACTGGAAGCTCCTAAATCTCAGTGCTGGCTGTGCATGGGCATATCGGGGTATTCATCTGTGAGCTGTCGACACCTTCCCCAACTCTTCAAGGCAACAGAAGAAAAACCAGCAGTCTGGAAGAAATAATCCTGCAGGAAGGACCCAGCGCTGTTCACAGGATCCCTCTAAACTAGAGGGGACAAACCAACACAGCAAAGACCACCAACCAGAACTGTGGGCGAGCCATGAAGGTTGGTACACACAGCAATGGATGTGGGGAACTGCACAAAATAGCCTTTTTAAAGGCCTCTTGGGCATTGCTAGGAGCTCAAGTCCACAACTGAGAGCAAAGACAACAGCTAATCGGTTTCACATTGTTACCAGCTCAACAGGGAAACCCAACACAGGGCTACAAAGGAGCAAAGCATGTGGTTGCTTGCCTCAGTCTCCCAGGGTTGTGCACTGTGAAGCACATTCTGGGACTCGCAGCAGCAGAAAGGCAAGAAAACAAGGACTGCATGACAGATACTACATGACCATCACAGCAAACGCCTCCAGTGGAAAGCCACAACAGCTCAGGGACACTCAGAAGCAAGCAGCTATTCCTAAAAGACTAGTGGCTCCAAACAGACTCAAGCAAGTACAAACACCCAACCAGTCTGGAATCTACACAAAGCAGGCATTAGGCAAAGGCTTAAATATTACTAGCACAAAACACGGCAGCCTCTGTAGCCAAGCCCCCGGGCAGAGGTTTTTTAGATGCTTTTGACATACCTCTCAACCTGTCAGAGACTGAATACAGGACACCAGCCCTCCGACATGAAGAAAAATTCCTCACTGCAAGTGGCTGATGGGGAAGGGGCAGAGGCAATGACTGAGAGACAAATTTGAGGTGCTGATTTCATCGAGGAGGGATAGAAATTGAGGGTTGGAAACACTGAACTCTTTTTCAGAGCAAATCTGTTCTGGTGAGTTTCATTCCCCTGGATCTGGTATTCAAAAGCATTTCACTGCTTTAGCATGAAAACAGCTTCTCCTGCTCTCTTGGGTTCAGAAACTCTTGCTACTTATTGCCACCCAACCTGGAGTCACAATCCTTCATCTGTGATACCTACAGTGTAGTTGGGAGGTCAGAAAGAAGAGGAGCAACAGGAACATGGCAAACTTATTAAAGGAACTGAGATCCCGTTCCCAGGCAGCCACCTTCACAATTTAGGTGAGTGAGGAAGAGCTGGGATGGGTCCTGCAGTCTATCCTGCAGGAGACATCAGCAGCCCTGTAAAAAGGACATGGCTTGGCATCACTCAAATGGGTGAAAATTTGGCTCTAGCTTTCACAAGGAATTGAATTGAGCCTCTGAACAGAAGGACCTGACACCCAACAGGATGCAAACCAATTTATCTCCCAAATGCACTGCCCCGGATTCAAGCTGAGAGGTAAGCAGGTAAGCAGGCTCCTTCCCCTCCTCCTTACCTTCGCACCCGGTGGTGTAAATGCTGGTGCTGCCGCGTTATAAGGGCACTTTCCCAAACAGGGCCACTGTGACTACTCCTATACCAGCTCACGGCTGGGTGCCCCGGGTAGGGTGCGCTACTGAAGCCATGGTCCGACTCCGTCTCTGCGGCCAGCGATGAGGCAGAGCTCCCCATGGTTCCCCCCTACCCAGGCCACGCTGAGATTTATCCTAGGTTAGGTCCAAGCCAGTGGCACGGGCAGTTCGAGTGGAATAGGCGAGGCGCTGCGGCATGGGCTGCTGTAAAGATCCCAACACACTGGAGAAAGGAAGGTCGGTTCTGATCAATAGTTGGAAAAAAAAAAAAAAAAGAGAAAGGGGAAAAAAAGGAAAGAAAAAGAGAGAAAGATAAGGTATGATTTCAGCAACAACCCTCCAGTTTTAGAAGCTTATTAATGCATGCTCTGACCAGGATCCCCATCCCAGCGCTCACTGGGATGGGAATGGCCATTTCAATGTATCCAGCTTTTGCTGCCTTGAGAAGAGCCCTCCATAGTTAAGCCCCAGGAGTTCCCAGGCAGGGGGTAGCAACCTGACTGGGGAGGAAAGCACACCAAAGGCACACCAAAGGCCAGAGAAAGCCCTTGCCACCACAGTAAAGCAGCAGAAAAGGGGACAAGCAAGCCTCACTTAGAACCCAAATCAGCAGCCCCTGGGAATCACACACACACAGGTTATTCTGAAAGCTCTGGGCTCCAACTGGCACACCAAGTTTTTAGTTACCTCAGCTATGAGGAGTACAGCTTGTATGCAGTGAGGAGATTTTATTTCTCTTTTATGTCAAATAAAATATCCCTCTTTCCCCATTCCCCACTAACACCATAGTAAGGCTGAAACTGGACTGACTGGGTTTCTGCACCAGTATGTTTTCTGTGACTACTTCACACAGTGCAATTAAATACTTTCAGCTCAAGCTAATTTTTAGCTGATACTAAGCATGCCCCTACCCACAGAAGCAGGTTTGGGACATTGACTGTTCTTTCTTTTCTCCCTCTCCTACTTTTTAGAATTCATTCTTTGAGCATCCTCGCAGTTAAACTACAGAAACATTTCATGACCTCTAGTACTCAAAGAAGTTTAAACACACACATGTCTCTCCTTAAAGGAAAAAGGCACAGCGATCTGGATGTGTGTCAAGAGGAATGGATCAAGGGAACATTTAACAGAGCAAAAGAGAAGAAACAAGGCAGAAGAAAAATTTACCCACCAGGATTTATAGAGACGAATGAAGCATAGAAAGACCTTTGTGAAGAAACTACTTTGTGCTGTACAAAGGCTGAAATGAAGACTCCTAAAATACAGTTTTTCAATCCCAGGATTGATCTAAGGGATCAAGAAAGGCCTTGATAGATAACAGACTCTCGAATGCAGCAATTCAAGAAGCAGGTGCAGTTTTGCTACAAGCTTAATACCAGAATGTGCCTGCATTAGACCACTAGCTGGAGAATGTTAACTGTTCTGTCATAGTCTCATCTCCGTAACCTGCAAAGCCTGGACTAACAAAATAAAACTGAAAAAAAAAAAAAAGCCCAAGAACACAATTTTCCCTGTCTCGATTTCCTCATTTTAATTAGTCTGCCTAACTGCTGTGATCAGCCAACACATCTCCATGCTTTGCTTTCCGCTACCTGCCCAACAGCAAGATTTCACTGATTTTTGCAGATCCAGCCAAAGTGGATCCTTAGCGCTTCCCCTCTCATTTCCTGCTATTCAAGCAGTTAATTTGTAACAGATCTGAATTTCTGGCTAAATGAAAGCCATGTGATGTGAGGGGACGAATATTTCCAAGTCTCTTCAGCTCAAATCTAACTGGAGACATCAGTTGCCCCACACCTGTGGTGTCTCTGGCTCTTCTGCCTCATCCCTTGGCGACTCTCCCGTCCCGAGTGCTGTACATGCTCCAGCAGCCACTCTGCACGGCGGCAGCAAAGCTACAGGAGATGCGACTAAGAGACCTGCAAGGGGAACAAACCGCCTCTCACCTCAAGACTTGGGTACTACCACGAAAAAGTAAAGAAATAAAGGCAAGATGGGTAGAAACACAGTCCTGTACAGTTCACCACAGGCTGAAACAGAAGGCATGATGCTCAGTCAGTTAATAACCTTTCTCCCCACCTCCAGCAGAGCTAAACTGACAAATAAAGCAATTCCACAGGCTGGTTTGAGACCACTTCCTCAGCTGATTCTCAAGCTGGAAAAGCAGAGCAACCCTTTGCCTCCTCCTCCTCCACACAAAAACGCCAGTTTTAGCTCACCACAGTGGGCGAGAGACATGCCTGCTGCCCGCATTACTGCTGCCTCCCAACGTGTTGCTTGTGTCTTGGCCCGTCCTCCTCTGCCAGGTCTGCCCCAGGGAGTCTGAGCAGGCAGCTCAACGCAAACATTCTGCGGGGAGAGGCGAGGCTGGGAGTCCTGCTTTAAAGTGGTGCAGTAAAGCCCCACGGTGGGTGGGGCTGGGGAGAGGAAGGGATCTATAAATAGGTGGAGGATAACCCAGCTAAGTCGTAGTTATCTCCAAGACTGCCTGGTCTAAGTGGGCTGCTTGGCTGCGAGCGCTGCGTGAAATCGGATTTCTCCAGGCAAAGCAGTAAATCCTTTTCTTCAGGGTCACCCCTCATGCTAGGTGAGAGCAGCCAATGAACAATATTTAGGGGGGAACGTTGGCCCAAGGAAAGAGAGGGCAAACCTGTTTGAAAACAAGAGGAACGGCACCATTACAGCTCAATGCATGTACGTGCTCGCTATGCTGAGCCAGAAAACACCTTTGGCCAACACTAAGCAAGAAGCAAAGGTGAGAATGAAAACTACATTCTAGCATGGGAAGGGGTCAATTAAAGAAGCCTACAAAGAAGAAAGCCTCTCTGGAAGCACTCAGCCTTATTTTGAGGAACTGGGCAGGGCTATGCCCCAGAAGATGCCCTGCAGGCACATTGCCCGTGCTGAACAGGGGAGACTTCAGCTGCAGAACAGGGGAGCAAACTGCCAAGAGCTCCTCTGCCTTGGCAGGAGGGAGCAGGAATTTCCTCCTAATTAATAAAGCACTGCTTCCACCTATCTAATCAGAAGAGGAAACAACAATGTGAACATATTGAAATGTCTTGAGAAGGGTGGATCTCACTCATGGAAATTAACAGTTAAGCACCTTAGCAAGATGCTGAGTTTGGATTTTGTTTTTTTGCCCCTTGCAGCTGCAATAATTACTGGGTTTCAACTGACTGTTTAACTGCTCCCAAAATAAAACCAGATTTGAGCTATCCACCCCCAAGCCACTTGCACCCACTTACCCTGCTCTGTCGTACGTGATGCAGACCCTTCCTCAAACTGCCCCACCAGCACCCTGAGCAGCAGGCACTTACAGGGAGCTCAGGATGGCAAAGCTTTCCCATGGAGGTTCCTCCTGCTGCCGAGACAGCAGAGCAATCACCCGGTTGCTTCCAGATACACCCTATTCCTCACCACCAGTCAGCAGTGCTTGACCCTTTGGGTCCCAGCTCTTCTGTCACCCAAAGTGAAGTAGGCAGGAAGGGTGGGGAGCTGGGTCTGCCCAACCCCCTTTCCTTCCCTTCAGCTTCAAAGCAGGTTTTGGCTCTGAAGAGAGAAAAAAAAAGAAAAAAAAGGAACTAGCTCATGTGTTTCAACATATCTGGGAAGTTGCAGGATCAACTTTTCCGAGGATCCTCCTTGGATCAGCTCCAAGCTCTTCCCTTTGACAGGCAGCAGGAAGAAGAGACAGAGGACCCTGGAGCTGCTCCAGCCTGCTGAGGAAACCTGTAAGACAGACTCACCCCAGTTGGTCCCATGTGGAGAAGCCTCTTCCTTGTGAGGGGATACCCCATACATTCCTTCTCTTTCTAATTAATTAATCCATTCAGCAAAAGCCAGCTTAGCTCCTGCCTGAGTTTTCCAACCTCCCTTGCTTCTCAGCCTCCAAGACTCAGGGACAACTTTGTCACTGCATTAATTCCTCCACTCCCCCAACCTATAAATAAAGTCACCTCTGAGCTACTCCCTTGCCCCAGAGAAGATCCAGGCATGAAAACAGCCACACCACACACTGGATAGCTCTTGTGCTGAGGCAGCAGCTGGCCCAGGAGAAGGCACACCATCCCTCAAAGCTGTGCCCAGAGGAAGTCACACAGCAGGAGACTTTCTTCTAGTATATTGAAGCTGCAAGTACCAGTCCTTCTCCTCCTTCTGGTGTGCAAACTCCCCTGTCAGGTGGCTGGCTAAGATGAGCTGGGATCTAGTACCACCGTCAACAGCAAAGGAAGAGCTCTATACTCATGTGCAACCTGCTGCTTGCAGGGAGGAAAAAAACGTTTCTGAAGAGCTCTGAATGTCCAGTCCCCACACAGAGCCCTGACAGGAGCAGCCTCCTCTCAGGGGACTGCAGGATGTGACTTGCACACCCCAAACACAAAGTAGTTCAGGGGCAGATGAGTGCAGCAGGAGGAGTGTGGCTGACTTGGGGCATCAAGCTGGAGGAGACCACTTCATACATCATGGAGACATGGTCAACTCCTGGCCCCCTACCAGTTGGGCCACCACATACAGCAGGAGACCTCCCCATCTACCACCAAGGGAGGCACATGCTCACAAAGTCCAGGGTAAGCAGGAACAGTGTGAAGGGGTTGGTAAGGCACACAGCACAAGACACATCTGTGTAAGAAAGTTATAAAGTTGCAAAGTTGCAGAGGAGGTCAGGAGCGGGATAACTAAAGAATGATGTAGAGCAGAGGCCTGAGGGTGTGTCATGCCAACCAACCAAAGAAAAGAAGCTCAAGCATTTGTGTGCACAGCAAGTGATACACAGCCGGGCTCCCAACTCCGTAAGGCAGGGTGGCAGAACCTAAGGATGTGCAAAGCCAAGTACCAGCACCAAGTAGAGCGTGACTTACATTTACCAGGCTGAAATGACCCTGATAAAAGACATAACCCCAGGGGAGGAAGGGTGAAGTATCTCTCTTCTTCCACAAGGCCAGTGTGAAAAGAGCAGGCAAGATGTCCACCTCAGACAGAGGCAATACAGATTGAAATCCAAGATGCTAATCACCAACCCAATGAGAGCTCTACGGCTCAAGTGCAGCAAGAGCTCCTGTCATCACCTGTGGGACTGCTGTTGCAAAGTGGCCAAGCAAACTGGAATGCTCCATGCTGAGCAGGTGTCTTGCACAAAGTTGTTGTCTTGGTGACAAGAAACAAAGTTTTGCTGCTCTTTATTTCTGCCCTCACTTGCCAAGCCAGCACTACAAGGCAGCCTGAGTGCTGCAGTCTTGGCAAGAAATTAAGGTGTGAACAAATTCCAGTTCCGTGCAAAGCTTCTGGCAGGGAGGGGTGGGAAGGTACCTCCAAGGACACACTGAGGCATAGGTATAACAGGAAGGATGGGCCAGCGGTTGGCACACTCAGCTGGAACATAGGAGGCTTTTTCAGCCCTCATGCTCTACCACAAAGCTTCCTGTGTGACTCAGGGCATAGTCCTGCGACTCAAAAAGCACTGCCTTACCTCCCAGGGCAAAGAAGTCTTCAGGTTTGCAAGGCACTAGGATGACAGGCAAGTGCACAAGCACTGCAAATGGGAGGACAGGATAAACGGAGAGGAGGGTAAAACAAACCCACCCAAATGTTTGTTATGGGGCTGCAGGGCTGAGAGAGAGGTGAGTCAGACGTTCTGACCTCAGAGGAAATCTAGGGGACTGGACACTGCAAATCAGCTATTTTCCACATCACAGTGAGAAGCAAGATTGGTATGCTACTTGCTGAGAAATCATTAGATGAAATCAGCTGCCTGGAAACAGATTGCCAGATGGGCTATTAATGAGGTAACAAGATAATTTAACCTGGAGTTCTAGACCAGCACAGAACAGGACCTCATGCTTCATGCTACACTTTAGCAAAGTCCAGAACAGCAGCACATCTTTCTGGCCACAGACATTAACATGCAAAGGCAAGCTTGAGGATCTTTACCTTCTTTCAGCTGCCTTGAAACTGGTTCTGGCTCAACTTTAACACAGAAGAAACTCATACACAGCAGCTGAGTTGGGCTGAGCTGCATTTAATGCCCAGCACTGACTCTTCGCAAGTATGCAGGCAGAGGAAGAGGTGTCCAAAGCCTGAAGTGAAAGATTGATAGGAAAAGTAGATTTATTGTAGAGCCAGCTTAGCCACAAAGCAACTAGCGTCAAAATCTGAAAAAAGTTTCCTCTTCTCCCTTGCACAGGACGCTATAAACCAGTGATAGATTATCCAGTGAGCTACTGGAAATTTATCACGGTCACTTTGAGAGAGGGGATTATACAGATTTGAACGGACAATCAAAATCTTAATTACAAGCCACAGGGAGAAAAAGAGGGAGAAGCAGTCAACAGGAACGTTTCTTCAAGATAAGAGTTAACTTCCAAACCTGTCTCCACTGACAACTGAAGAGCAGGAAGGTCCTTTTCTGAATAAGCATGAAAATGACAACAAAGGCACTGCCCTGAATGTACACATATTTAAAAAAACAAAACAAAACAACCCACAACCAAATCTCTAAAACCCTAGTGCTCTATTAAGTCAGTTTACATCGCTTCAATGAAGTTCAACAAGCTGCTTGTATCCTCCAGTTTACTAGCCAATTGTGGCTGACTTCTGAGTGCAGTGTTAACAAAAGCGTGTGTGGGCTGGCATGGTTCAACTCATTAACAACATCGCGGTAATGCCACAGAAAGAAAGACAAGGGGAAGAAACAAAACAAGACAAGCCACAGCATCCAATCTGGGGAAGTTTTACCGGCAGATCTAATTTCCAGATCTTTTCCTCCCTGTGTTTATAATCCTTGTAGCAGAGTCCTGTCATCCTACTCAGCCCACAGACTGCCCCAGCTACAAAACATGCCAGGCTGAAAAATCACCTCGACAGACTGCCTGCTGAGACCAGTTGCATTATAAAAACAGGAAGCTTTTACTTGCCTGCTACCAATATGCTATAGATTTAATAGGAAGTAGAATAAGCGGGGATGCTTTGCAGGAAGAACACACACACGGGACCCTTGCCAGGAAAATGCATCTTAAGTAACACATGTGCTCTTAATTTCCTCTTTTTTCCAGAAAGGTTTAACTACACTCTGGGTTACCCAGCAGCAATAAAACATTTTTTTTCCCTTTCTCACTTACAGCAGAGTGTTGATTAGTAAACAGCAGATCTTCCTGTCTGAGGCTGTGCCAGCCTGTGCAGAACAGAACTGTTGTTATTGCACATTCACAGCTAGAGATAAACATGAATAAGAGCCACGAATAAGAGCCAGGCACTGGCTCTTCAATACATTGCTTTATCAGGTTCACCTTGATTCAACTGTTTCTAACAACATCTCTCCCTCCTGAAGGGGCAAGATGGCACAAGTAGCAAGGACAAACATTAAAAAAGAAGTGACAGTAGCGCAAAAAGTGCTCTTCTGTACTCGCTAACATTCACAAACTGTGCAGCTCAGAACTCCACCTGCACTCAAAACACTCAAAAGCACAACATGAAAATAAATGGGCCCAACAAAACAAAGCTCCCAGAAAGAAGCAATGGAAAAACAAAGCAGCTTTCAACACATCTCTCAGGACAAATCTGCATCAAGAGCCATGACTGGTGCGGGACATAAAGGTCACAGCGAACCAGGGAAGGAAAAAAATTTGCAAGTCATCTCTCATCTGCAAGACGACACTCTGCAATGGCACAAGTACAAAAAACCAGCCCAGGAAAACTGGATACTGGAAGTCGGAGGATGGTTTCTAACCTTTCAAAGAGCAAATCTCTGGACCAGCTGCTCCAGAAGCACTGGGAAAAAAAAGCACAGAGTTAGTTCCAACAATTAGTTCCTCGACAAGTTCATGACCTGCACAAGATGACTGCCATCAGCAGTAGGGAACTGGACTTGATGACCCATGAAGTTCCTCCCAATCACTCAAGCTGAATTCGTAGAAGGCCATAGGTGCCCAGGCATAGCACACACACGAGGTCATACCTAAAAGGACATCAGGGATTGTATCTTCAGATCATGCTAAGCTGACAGATAAGCAGATGAAGAGCTGGCCACTGCGGAAGGGAGGGGAAGAATGTTGAAGCAAGAAGTGGAGTCTCACAGCCAGTGAAAACCCAGGGCACAGACTTGGAAAGCACAGTCTCAGAGACAGGAGATGGAGGAGATGTCCCCTGAGGACATTGTCCCCAGAAACTCCAGCCACAGCTTTAATTCTAACATAGATCAGACAGACAGTAAATATGTGATTCATCCAAGCCACATCCAGCTGCATCCCTTGCTAGACCCAGCCTTCACCACACTGCCCTGTCCAGAGTCACAAGGGCTCTTTTCACAGGGGCAGCAGTACCTGCATGCCTCCTTCTGCCATTTGTATGCAGTTTGGACTTTCCCAGCTTCAATCAAACTCCATGTCCCAATTTCCAACCAACTGGCCTAGATTTAAACCACCATGTCTCTGGCTGTGCCTCAGACAAGCGCAGAGGTAGGATATGCCTGACAGACAACAGTGGCATTTGGCATTTACATCAGAAACAACCAGGAGTAAAAGCATAAGAATCACCAAAAACTGCACAAGAGGCTTCTGCCTTCTCTGCGAGCACAGGGAACCAGGAGATCACAGGGGAGGTGGGACAGGGAAAGTGAAACCCAGAGGGGGCAAGAAGATATCTCCTCTTCTAGCACAGCTCAGTGTGGTAACCTAATGGAGAAGGATCACATTACTGCTCACCCCTGTCCACCTCCAGATTATACCTGTACTCTCTCCTGGGCCATCCTGAAAAACCCATGAATCCTTCTGCACAGCAATGTCATAGCCATGCCATTATTTCTGTTAGAAGATGACATTGTAATTGAAACTATATGACTGGAATAACACTTGGTACAACTGAAGTGACAGAGATACGACAGGGCCTGACACCACTATGACACTACCCTTTCCTCACCAGAGTAGTTACACTGGCTTACTGTCTCCATCACAAGCAGCTCCTCTTCAGCCACACCAGTACAGCTGAAACTGGAGGATGTGTTCAATTACACAATGCCTTAAGCAATATTTGCCCATGAGAGCAGTTATTTGAACAAATATAATGACCACATGAGGAAAATACTGTACTCTGCAAGGGCTGAAACATAATGCAGATGCTTTGAGTAAGAAGCTGCCTTTGCTACAGCATCCAACATCCCTCCCCGCACAGTGATGGAGCCGGCCTCTTAATCAAGACCAGCTGGCTGCACCCTGAACCCACAGTAACCCACACAGGCAGCTGGAGAGATCATGTTACAAGAGACGCTCTCACATGCTCTGCAATACATATCCAGCTGCCTCAGTTTCATGCGGTGCTACAGACCCCCAACCTTCCCTCCACCAGGCTCTGCTTGCATCCTGCACGGCAAGGTCAGGCAACAGGAACAAAGGCTCTGCACACCTGCAGTAGCATTCACAAGACACTCCAAGGCTGCATCAAAACTGATCCAAGAGCAGGAATGTTACTTCATCCCTCCCACAGATGAGAGCTAGCCATGGCACACACTGGCCTGGTGACAGTCACCACTCAAAGACCAGAGTGCTCGTGGCCTGGCTTCAGTTGGCCCTGAACTGTAAGAGATTCCTGCAGACCTTCTGCTGAGGCTGGACACCAATGTCACACAGAGACTTCAGCTAGCCCAGAGGCATCCAGGCAAATCAGATCAGCCAACACATGGCACGCTAGTGTCCATTTGATGAATTCAAAGCCTTGGCCTGGATAAGGCCAATCAGCCTGGCTCATCTGAACACAAGGACAACACCATCAGACGCTCCCCCGCAGCAGACACTGCAGCGCACCCTGAAGGTACAACCTCAGACTGGGCTCCCACCATCTCCTCCCATCTCTGCAGCGCAGACTCTGAATTGCCAGGCTGAAAGCAGCCCAGCCACAGAAGGTATAACACAGTCACCTCTCTGTCCCAGTCCTGGGCTGGGAACTGCCATGGCACTGTGGTTATTGCAGGCAAAACAATGCAGAGTTTCTTAGAATAATTTATTTCCCTACTCCTGCACTCCCTCAAACGCAGCCTGGGACAGTCATGCAGTTTCCACGGCTTAAGATTGCGAAGTCCTAGAAGACTCCACATTTTCTCTTCCACTCTCACAGCTTCTTCTTCAGCATGAGAAAACCAGAGAAGGCCTGTATCCCCACCCATAAGAGCACATGGCCTTCACACAGACAGCAAGGAGAACACTCAGCAGAAGGAATCAAAACAGGAAGAAAGACAAGAACAAAAGGCACAGGAGACAAGAAGCAGGGTAACTGTGCTTACAAACCAGAGGAGAAAAGGTCTTTTTCCTTTCAGCCCTTCCCAGCCCAGCAGAGAGCCAACTGCAGTCAGAAAAGCCTCTCACCCAACACAGTTTCTGCTCTGCAGGTCCAATGCCCAGTTGGTGTGAAGTCAGCCTGGTGTCCCTGGAATCAAACGGCTGCTGCTGGCATCAGCTGGGCAGCCCAGCTGGAGGAGCATGCTAGATGGTCTCTGCTCAGAGCCGCCAGTAGCACATCAAGCCTGCTAGACAGAACGGCTGCTGCACCAAGCTGATGAACAGAGAAGAAAGAAAGGCACATAAGAAAAAAATGGCTGCTGAGACTCCGGACTGATCAGCATCGCACCAGCACATGCAACCAACCTCATATTTTAGGTCACTCAATCAGCATTCACTTGTACTACAGCTCTCGGAAGGATTTGGGCATCCCACGGCATCCAGCTGGCAACAGGATGGAGCTCAGTTCCACCTGGAGACAGGAACCGGTCTGCTTGTTGAAGAACTCAGATTCTTCACTTGTTGTTTCAGGACCTTTGGTGGTGATTTTATAGTTCCATTCCCACCACTGGCCTTACTCTCTCCGACAGCGGCTGCTGCTTAGCATTCTGGTGAGAGCTGTCGTCGTACCAGGTAACGCAACACCTCACCAGCACCGCAGGATCTTAACGATAAGGATTCTGGACAGCTCTCGACAATTAGCAACAGGGCAGGATCTCCCAAGGGGTCTGGATGTGAACGTAGGGATGTCTGGAGGGGCACACTGCCTGAATGTTCAAACACAGAAACAGATGTTAATTACTCCACATGGCCAGGACATCGTTAGCAGTTAACATCCACTGAAAATTCAAAAGTACAAATTCCTCTGATTATGTCAAATGTGCCCATCCCACCTGAGAATGTATGATGTTTGAACACTTGCCTTGGCAAACATCCCTCCCCCAAGACATTTCCCCTTCCCCCTTCATATTCTCTGCTCTCGAAATTCATACTTCGTGAAAGTGCTGTCTCCTTTGGGACAGGCTTTTACCAGATGGAGGCAACAAGAACCCTTGTCAATAACTGGCTCACCAGCACACTCTTTATTTTAGATTGGAGAGGGAGGAAAAAGGCAAATAAGGATTCAACCCAAACAATGTGATCACTGAGCCTCTTTGGGAGCATGTGAGAAGCATGCAAGACCAACAGACCCAGTTCTGCCCCCCACCACCCTGCCCACTCTCCCCACACAGTGTGATGCCCTTGCGGTAGGTTATAGTGAATTCACAAAGAGCTTTTCTCTTCCAGCACTCTGCACCACTGAGATTTCCAGGCAGTGGGAAAAAGACAACCTGTGGTGAACACCTGGACATGTGCTGCTAAGTGGAATCAAACCAGCAAATAGAGAATGTTATGGAGCAGGCAAGAGGCACCACTTGCAGACCAGTAAAAAGTAAATAAGGGACTGATTATCGTTCAGAAGGACCGCCCTGACCCTTTTAGCCCAACGGTCTGTACAGCACTGGCTACATCAGGAACTCCAGGCCCACGGCATCTTCAAGGCGCTCAGACAGCCGAGCCGCTCCCGCTCACTGGAAAGGCTTAAGATTTACAAGAGCTAAAGAGAGAGCGAGACCAACACCAGAGGACAGAGTACCCCCCAAATGCCTACATCAGTCTACGTGACACCACGTCATTTTTCTTGCAGCAGACGTGTTCACATACACATGGGCTTGGAAGAGAAACCGCTTAACACCCAGCAGCTTAAAATAAAGCCTTTTGGCAGTGCTGCAATTTCAAGGACTGCCTGAGCTCTGCCTGCTGGCCTGACCTGAATCTTGCAGGTGGGTGATCAAAATGGACAAGCTGGAGAGCAAGACTTTGACCACCTCCGTGCTGCAGCCCCTCTGGAGAGCGGGGCTGCCATGGTGGGGAGGACACAGCCCAGCACACAAAGAGCCTTGTGCCGCATTCCCACGTCCACACACCAGCACAAACATGGGGGAGTTAACTTGCTACCCGGCGAAGCTGTCTGAAAGTTAACTTCTCTGCAAAAATTTTGTTGCGGCAGAAGGACCTTCTGGCTCAGAGGAACAAAAAACAACGCAAACTGGGAAGCTGCCTGTGATATCCTCAGTCCTCAGTAAACCAAAATCATCTGGGCTGGCGCTGGGAACAAGACACAGAAGGGGAAACTTTGGTGCCACAGGAAGCACCATGTTAGATGCAGCTGGGCAACATCACTGGAGGAGGATGCCAGCTTTTTCTAAGGTCTTGGTCTCTATTTTACCAACGCAAATGTGTATTGATAACCCTGCAGCTTTGGCAAGTGCTGCTGATCCCAGGACTGGGGCGAGAGGCCAGCTTGGCCTCCCTGACACAGTGCAACTGCTACCATCCTCTAATGCTGACGCTGTTCAGGCCCACAGCATTTAGAGAGTGCCCTGGCTTTCTACAAAAGGGGCTGCACTGCAGGAACAGAAAAGCTATTTCTTTTTTTATGAACACACATTAGAGTTTACACCACTGGCAAAGTGCAGAGGCATGCATTTGTAGAGGAACAGAGATATGGTTCCAATACCGTTTTTAACGTGCAAGCCTAAAGACTCGGCTTCAGTTTTTAGAAATCAAACTTGATCATCTCAAGCTGGCAAAAATAGCCCCATGTTCCCTCAAGTTATTTTCTTTTCAACTAGGCAGGGTACAGCACAATAGGAAATATCAGCAGTAATGTACTCAACCTCCAGAAACCCAAAGGGCCAATTCTAGCAACCCACGACAGCATTCTAATCCTCCCTGATCTATTTGCTGGAGTTAGACTGAAAATCATGCTGCCCTCAAGCCATTCAGCAAACTCCATGTCCCGCTAATTACATCAATATAAATGTATTATCTTGGCTGTCAAAAATCGGCTGCCTGAACAGGACGATGCTCTGCAATGTAAATGCAGGAAAACAATTGCTCTTTCTGCTGGTGACACATTTCTCTGGATCTTATTTCCTTGCCAGGGCTCCCCCTTCTCCCTTCTGCCCAGGCACTAGGGCAGCAGCATTTTTTTCCAGAGCAAGAGGAAATGGCACACAAAACCCCTCCTCATCTTTTAAGCAACCAAACACAAGTAAATTTTTGGGAACATCACTGGCATTTCCTATCAGCCAACCTGAGAGCTGCCAACGCATAGGGAAGGGAGCTGTGAAGGCAAGAGTTAAATTTGTTTCTTGTGCACAGACAACAGCCCTTCTACCTCCTTTGGCTTCCTCAGCTGCCATTGCTAAATGCAGGGCAAGTGACAACAGCCCAAATAGCAATGACAGCCCGACAGCAATTCGGTAGTAGCCTGCTCCTCCCTGCCCGGCTAGGTGACGCTGGCCTGGAAAGGGCTGAAGACTCAGGCAGGGTCCAACAGCAACCAGCAAGGTTGAGACAAATGCAGGCAGAACCAGAAGGCTTCTGGGGAGCAGGCAGACAGCACGTCTGACTCTGAAGAGTGGGATTATGACAGAAAATGAGGAGGAAGACACTGACTCACCTGTCCCACCCGCATAAGCAGCTTTCCCAAGGCTGCATTGAATATGACCTTTCTCAGAACCCCAAGTTCCAGCAAATTGGCTCTTCCCATCTTTCCCCACAGCACTGTGCAGTAGGAGAGAGCCATCTCAGCGGGACACCGGGCTCTGACAGACAAATTTCCAAATCAGCCTCCTCTCTGCCTGCCCCCAGTCTGACCAGATACCCACATCCCTTCACTCCAGCTTCTCCCTGTTTCATAAGGACCCACACTTGGAGAAATGCCAGAGAAATTGCTCACAGAAAGGGTCAGAATGAACCCAGAAACGAGCAAAAGCCTGGCTTCAGACAAAGCTGGATGATGGAAAGAAAAAAGCATTTCTCCCACTTGCATCTCACCTGAGAGCAGATGACATCCCCACCAGCGGAGATCAGCACAGCCACGTCCGCACACGCTGGCCTGGGGACTGGCCAGGTCTCTCAGTCAACCGCTGCAAACTTGGCAAGCTCCCACAAAACCTTCACGACGGCAGAAAGCAGTGTATTTTCCTCAAGATAAAAGCAACTGTGCTCAGCTGGCTGAGGTAACACCAGGGCTCAGGTCATTTCCCCCTGCAAAGCCAGCAGTATTCAGAGAAAAGATAAAGGGTGCCCTGTGGAAGCCAAGGAGAGCGGCAGGGTAAATGGTGCATCTTAGGGCAATCAGGCCCCTCCACAGGGTCACCCAGCCCTTCCGCTACTGTGAGACAGCTCCAAGCCTGGGCAGGACGCCCGACCTTTTTTATGTGCAACTTTAGCAGTTTTGGTTTGTTTTCCAATATTTATTCCCATTTAAAAGACATTATACCTGGCCCATGCCTGAGCTTCCCTTATGCACCAAGTCATCAGGCTGAAGGAGGCTGCTTTCTTTCCTGCCAAAGCAATATGGCTTAGCAAACACAGCAAGTCACATCAAACCTTCAAAGGCCTCTCCAGCCCTCCAACCCCACCCGGGGAAAGGAGCAATGTTGGGTCTTGCCTTCTGCCTTCAACTGTTAAAAGTCTTGGACACAAACAGAAGCTGATGCAACTTTAAACTAGTTAATATCCCCACGTACATAAAATCAGGGTAATTTGAATCATGCCTGACACATGTTATGCTACCGCAGCTCATTCCTCAGGCAGTGCTCAGTCCTGCTCTGGTTCATTAATGGGCACAAGCCAGTCTGTTTGGCAATGAGTCTCAAGAAATGGCCACGCAAAAGCCGCTGGCAGGCTCACAGCCTCGCAGAAGGCCGGTCTGCCACTGGGCCGCCCTCCCACCACAGGTCTGCTCCAGTTTAAGAAAGGTGGCAGCTCACAGAGTACAACCCTGAAGCACAAGTCCCCATGAGTCCCAAGTGACAATGTGCAAAGTATAGCAAGATCTCCATGTTCAGATCAACAAGGGCTACAGTCTGGGATCTGCAGCCTATCTCCAGCAGCGGTGCTCTGCACCACTCATCTCCACCTCAGCTTTCTCTAAACGCACCTCCTGGTCTCCATTACCTCCTGACTGACCCACGGCAGCGCACTACTGTGTGTGCACGAACACCCCAGGCCACGTACAGTAAGCATTTCCCAGATAACCTTCCATCTGACCATGAAAAACCACCCATCCGCATCCTGGGCCTGAAGGCCTACGGAGCACTGAGCACCAGCTGAGATTTCGATCTGAAAAAACGCTCAGAGGAAATAATATGACATTTCACATACAATGTGCATTTTATTTGATCTCCACCAACAGTTCACCAGATGATCATCCCAAACCATTGGTTTCTTGATGCTTGGGAGGGAAGGGACATACCCCAGAAGCAGGCACAGGGAGAGGAGAGCTGCTCAGAAAATGGAGAGGCTAGCCGGTGTACAGAGCCTTTTATATCCACTCTAACAGACTTCTGCATCCAGCATCTGGAGGCTGACACGCTTACAACTGCAGCTGAGCTGACGTGCAGTAAAATCCAGGGGTCTTGATGAGGCACCGGGGGCCGAACAGCCTTAGGACGCTTCAAAGACCCAAGCTTGAGTGCCAGCCAACCAATTCTAAAGGGTAAACTCGCGAATGCTTTTGAAACTCTGCACAAAACCCTGCTTAGCCCCCAGCATCTGGGTTTCCAACCTGGAGGTTAGGGTGCAGACCTGAAGGACAGGCGTCCCTGCTTCTCTCGGGGGCTCTGCCGCGGTCCAGCCCCGGCCGGCACTCAGCAGTACCGTGCCCGTTAACTGCCATAAGCGAGGTTTACCGGCCCGAGAGGAGAACCGGGAGGTTCGATCTCCCTGTACCCAGAGCAGAGCGCGCTGCAAGGGCTCGGCGCAGGCAGGTAAGGCATTGCAGTGCAGGGATTCACCAAGCCGCCCCCACCTCCCCACGGACACTCAAGTTCGTTAAACCCCCCTTCGGGGCGTGTGGCCGGGCTGAAGTACGAGGAGGGCGGCCGCAGCCCTCAGGTCACCTCACAAACCCCACGTAAGGCACCCAAACAGCCGCAGACCCCCGAGGCAGGATTCTCGGCTTGCCCCACCAGCGGGATCCCACCCCCCGGCCTCCA
>NW_020799118.1:16017391-16025502 GCF_003259725.1 Athene cunicularia | reverse complement strand
GTCGGCACCGAGGGCGGCGCTTCCCCCGCAGGCTCTGGCGAGGGGCGGCGAGGCCGGGTCAGGCCTGGGCCGAGGCGGGCGGGTCTGGGCCTCCCGTCGCTCGGGACCTTGAGTAGGGAAGACAGGGTGAGCAGTCCTGAGCTCTCAGAGAACAGCTTTTCTTCTGAGCCTGCGTGAGCCCCTGAGTGTGTCCCGACGCCGCGGGGCGAGGTCCCCGTCTGCTCCCCCGGGGAAGACACCAGCGTTAGGAGATGGAGGATTAGGGCTCGGGCGTTCCCGCTGTGGAGATCAGAAGCCTGGGGCTGAGCAAAGGCAGGCTTCCCAGCCTTTCCACTGCACGGCCAGCCCAGCCGCCTTGGAAGGAGCTGCTGCACCCTGGCTAATTACAGCCCTTAATGACCTGGCGGTACATGAAGCAAACCTGCAACTGGCACGGAGTTGCCTCAGCCCTCCAGGCGATGTGCAGCCGTGCTTCTGCTTCCGATTGCATGGAACCATGCCAGCTGGTGGAGAGCATGGGTGCGCAGTGGTGGGAGCCTTGGTGGCCCTCCCTAAAGCTCCCCCCATGAACCGCCACCCTCGGGTGCTTGAGGTGCTGCTGTGGTGCGCGGGTGGGGCCTGCTCTTCCATCTAGCTTCAAATCTACATCCCCCCCGCTTTGAGCCATGGATGTACCAACCCAGCCCCCTGCAAGACTCACCTGTTGAAGAAGCACCTTCAAACCCTCCCGCCCCACTGAGATGAGAAGCGGGAGTGGTTCATCCAGCACCTGCTGAGCTCAGGGTGCAGGGGTGCTCCCCTCGTGGAGTCACAAATGGAAAAGGAAGGGGGATCCCAGATGTGAATCAGCCAAGCCGATGCAGCACACACGCATGTGAAAGCCATTCCAGCAAAAGCAGCGTTGTTTGTGCTACCACACTTGGAGAGTTAATGGTTGCTAAATGAAAAAGGACAGCTGCTTAATACGGGAAATGTTATCTTTAGGCTGTTGGGCTCTCCCCAAAGGGGACCCAAGGCTTTCTGTGTGGGCAGTTGAGGGGAGTTGTGATAGCAACACATTTGGGAGACCTATCTTCTATAAAGATGATACAGGGACCAAAAGCCAAGTGGATAGCTTTTGCTTCTGTTCATCTCTCTGTAAGATGTAATTGCTAGCCAGATCAATGCATTTATCTGTAGACAGATCTCTTCTAGAGGCTGCTGAGGCAGCTCTCCCTTTGTTTGCCAGGAGCAGACCAGGGGAAGAACAGTCCCCCCTGCCCTCACTCCCAGGCAGTTTCCTGGACTGGGGAAATCGCAGGGCTCGGTGCCTCCCTGGGGCTCTGCCTGTGCTCGACCAAAGCACAGGGCAGATATTCCAGCACATGGCCCTGCACAGGCGTACGGGGTCAGCGTCCTGAAATGGCTGGTGGGGCTTCCCTGCCCATTGTAGGGCAAATGCTGTCAGGGTCCCCAGGGGAAAGGGTGAAGTTGTGCTTAGAAAGCAGCCACTGGCTACACCAACGGTGGCTATTTCGAGTAAGACCTGTCACTGTCTGAAGTACTGAGCATAGCTGTAGCAGGAGCTTGGGCACTCAGCCCACAGTGACACATTTGGGCACCATTCATTGGCATCTGGTGCCATGTGAGGTACCCTCAGATGTCCACACAAGTCTGCAACACGTCACGTGAGACCTATTGGATGTCTTCATCCTCGCTATCATCAACCTTACTGAGTAGCAGTTGGAGACAAGGGAGAACCCTCAAAGCCCCTAAAATGTCTCTGCACACTTACGTGTGGGCAATTGAGTTAAGCCCTTTTTGTTATGCATATGATCATTGAGACATGAGAAGTATGGCTGCATAGTGCTGAGCGAAGAAAGGAGTCACTGCGTACTCGATGTGGATTTCAACATCCTGTCTACACAGCACAATAAAAAAAGCTGCTGACATTCAGCTCTCCTGGCGTGACAGGGCAGCTTCTGGCTGAAATTGTTAGCAGCTTGGCCCTCTGTATTTGGAGAAAAAATGTATAAAACCACTTTTCCCAGTTACAAAGTGATTTCAAGTAGTGGATGAATGCTAGCGTGTTCTGTTAGGAAATCACATGAACTGGGATTCACATCACTTAATTTTAGATGTATAAACCGAAGCATGTAAATTGTATTAGCCATCACATCTTCATCTGTGAGCAATGGACAGAGGGTTCCAGTTATTCCAGATCAGTTCCTATTTCTGGCATTGATTTATAAAGAGAATCAAACGTTTGGCCGACACAGCAGAGGCATCAATATTTCAGTGAACTGCGTTCCTGGAAACGAATACCTTTGCAGCACTGAAAGCCTCGCTGAAGGCAAGGTAAATGTCATCCACTGCTCTGCCCGGATCAAACCTCCTCATCTTATCACAGAAAGCAATCGCATTTTTCAGACAATAACTCCATGCTGACTGTTCCCCTTCTTCTTCACCTGCCATGCCTTCTAAAAGGACTCATTCCATATTTTTTCCAGGGGACTGAAGGGAAGCTGGTTGACCTGGCACTGCCCAGGTCATCTTGAGCCTTTTTTGACACTGGGTGCAAAACTTGCTTTCCTCCAGTCTTGACAGCTTCCCCTCAGTCACTGTGACTTTTCAAAGCTGATAGAGAGTAGCTCTGCAAGAGCATCCGCCAGTTCTCCCTAGGCTGCAGCCTGTCTGGCCCCATGGACTTGCAGTCAAGATCCAACAAACAGCCACATGAATCCTCGAGGTTGCACCGTACGTCAGCGTACACAGAGGTGCTGATGGGGTGGCTCCATCTCCTCAGGGAAAGGAGCTTGCTTGTGGGGTGAGAGAGACTGAGAGCTGACTGGGAGCAGACCCAGCTAGCCCAGCACAGGGCTGACAAGGACTGCAGGATGCCCATGGAGGCTGCTTGGCTGAGTTCTTGCAACCAGCGCTGGAGCCAGCAGCTCCTGCTCAAGGCGCATCAGGTGAGAGGGAGGAAGGGCTAATGTGTTCAGCCACCCAAGGATCTTCCAGTCCTGGTTTCCCAAGACACCAAGCTTTTCACAAGTGCTTCCCTCCATCCTTACCTCCTGCTCTGCCTCCAGTTTACCCTAGCTTGGGACTGGTAAGTGGCTCTTTCCTGGTACCTGTCCTCAACCCCCTCATTTGCAGCCCAAGGAACAAGGAGGTTCTGATGGCTCTCCGAAGGGCTGGACAGAAAGCCACAGCCCAGAACATAGGGTCTATCACCTACTTGGGAGGAAGGTCTTCCTCCATGTGTCCTTGAGCTGCTGTAATGGAAGGCTTTTTGCAACTCGTCACTAAACATGTATTACAGATATGTGCATCTATCATATTTTTTTAGGTAGTAGGGATCTCAAAGTTATGTAGATGTAGTCCTGTGTGTACATATGTGTATGTGCACATGTAACACAAAAGGACATTTAAGGGAACAATACTGTACAAACCCAGAATTTTGATTTCACCATCAAGAGAACACATCACCCACATTTAGCAGAAGAGGGAAATGAGACTCAAAGAATTTGAGCAGTATAACTGAGGCCCAGAGTCCCCAAGGGAAGAGCCATGCTGTATTTGCAGAGGCCCATTCACAGCACAGGACCAGCATGCTGCCAGCAGGACGGTGTCTTCCATCGTGGGGGGGCACGTGGGTCCTCCTGCTCGCTGAGTGTCACGTGCTGTCTTCTTCAGTGATGCAGGCGAGGCGGTGGTGGTGAATGCTCCTGCTGTAATTGTGCCAAGACACGTTCTGTGTCCTATATTGTCTTTTTTGTGGGGTTGTGACAACCAAACCCCTCCCTGTTTGAGGGAGAGGTATCCAATCCCACTGCTCATGGAGGGTTATTTGTTCCAAAATGCCCAAGCAATCCTGGGGCTCTACAAGCTGACCCACATTGGTCCTTGAGACTTGGGACGGAGTCTGTGGCCTAGAACAGCCACCTGGGCCCCACATGGTATGGACAGGGGGCATCAGGGGTGGCTCTAGGGGTGCTGGAGCTGCAGTAATGTCGATGGGACTTGGGGGGCACTATGAATTCATGTAGTCCTGGGGGGCTCTCACTAGAGAAGGTGTCAGGGCTTCTTCAGGGGAAGCGGGGAGCCCTGGGGGTATCAGGCATCCTCATGGGGTGTCCTCAGGAGATGTCACAGTCTCCAGCTGCTCACAAGCATCGCAGAAGTGTGCAGGGGGACCTTGGGAGATGTGGGGCACCCCAACAGCCTCTCATTAGTGGGGTGGGGGTGTCAGGGGACCCCAGGCAAAGGTGGGGCATCCCCAGCAGTCACTCAACAGTGGGGTGGTGGGCTCAGTGTTATCCTTGGGGCTCAGGGCGTGGAGGTGGGAGCCAGGGGAAGCCTCCCCATCTGCGGCGGTGTTGGGCTTGGCCAGGCTGAGCAGCAGCAAATTGGTGCAGGCAAAGGTTCGCTTCAAACTGCAGCAGTTTGGAGGAAAAGCGCTCCTGGGGGGACTGACACACCGTGGGGCAGAGGTAGTGACAGGGACCCACGTGGCCATGGGAAGGAAGTACAGGTCTCAGCCCCCCTGCAGCCCCCACAACCCCTCTAACCCCATCGCTTCCCTATTGCCATTGATAACTCTCAATAGCCCCCATCAACTCCCTAGTCTCCCCCTTGACTCTGTATCTTCCCCAATGCACCCCAACAGTACCCACTGACTCTCCAGCTTCCACAGGGACCCTCAAGCTTCTCCAGTGCCCCTCTCCAGAACCTCCAGTGATGACCCACAGGATCCGACTTCCCCTTCACAGCCCACAACTGCTTCTCCACTTGCTGTCCTACCCTGAGCTGCTTTTTACCTGAGGAAGCTGGAGGCCTGGAGAAGGCCTGGGGGGCTGAAGGCTGAGCATGGGTACCCTGACATGGGGTCCATGGCCTCCCTGATCTCCTTCAGCTGCAGGGGAGTTTTCTCCCCTGCACTGGCAATGACCCTGTTGGTGTGAGTACCTACTGGAGGGGTTATGAGGGGTCTGGCTGCCCCCAGGGCCAGCAGCTCCTGCTTGTCACCCTGACCTCACAATCACTGGCTATACTGGTCACACATGGTTCCATGAGGTCATGAGGGGCTTCTGTCCTAGCACCTCCCCTCATGTACCTCAGGTTACCCTTTGGATTGCTGGTTTAACCAGTTCTACCCCCCAAAGTAGCCACCAAAATACTCTGAATCATAGAATCAAGTTGGAAGGGATCCATAAGGATCATGGACTCCAACTCCCTATCACGGACTCCAATTCCCTGCTCATTAAGAGGTTAGTCTTCCCCAGTACAAAGCATCCAGATACATGAGGCCTGTGAGGGAAGGAAGAGTCCAACTCAGAAAGGGCTCAAGACAGAGAAGGAAGTGCTAAAGGGTCAAAAATAAAAGATTTTTTGGCAGCAGTGCCACTTCTGCTACCCTCTCTTGGCAGAGAACTGGGATGACATAGGCAAAAGATAACTTTCACTGGAAGTCTCTCTCAGAACTAGTTGGCAGAAAAGGGCTTGCTGTGTGCATGTGGGAGCTCACCACAACACCCTTCCTTCGAGCAGACAGCCCCACCATCCCCTGGGACCTACAGCATCTCTCCTGTTACTACAAGGCCCACGCTGTCCTGCCACCAGATCTTGTCAGGTCAGATAAAAAAGCTGAGGAAGCTGGGTCAGAGATCACCAGGCCTTAGCAATAAAGCTCACCAAAGGCAAAAAAAATTCCTGTACAAGTAGCAACTAAGGAGAAAGTAAGTGACAGAAAAGCTGAGGCGATGCAGAATAAAGACTGTTTTATAGAAGAGATTAACCAGTTGCAGTTCCCGCCTTGTTCGCTGAATGAGGAAATCAGCTTTTAGCCATCAGTGGTGCTCATTGGGTTCATCTTTCAGGGGTGGCATAATTTCTCCAGTCTCTAAAATTCTGTCGCCCTGATGGAATGAGAGAGGATGGTGAGCATTTCCTCCTACATGCAGTCTCTCCCTTCACACAGCATAGTCTTTCAATTAAGATGTAACTGTCCCCACTTCCAAACCAAAAAAAAAAAAAAAAAAAAAAAAAAAAAAAAAAAATCATACAAGTTACTCAGAACACTTTCATCCACTGAACATTTCCCAGGATGCTGAAATAACATCACACCCAATTTACCTGAAATCTGTACTTGCTTTACACCTGCTTTTCATCTAAAGAATAGTAGCCAAAGATTCTGAAACTACCTTTTTTAAAAAAACATATATTGGACTTACAGCATGGCATAACTACCTTTAATATAACCCAGCTGTGAGTCTCCAAACCCAAGTCTGTAGCTCACAAAGAGCTACGTAATCCCTCAAAAATCAATCTGATGCCCAGCTGCCATTTGTTAAAGCTCCCAGCACTGTCTTGGCCTACTGAGTTGACCTAACTTGAGTGAGTAGGCTGAAGTCGGAGGCCCACAGCTTGGCCTTCAGTATGTTGCTATGTGGTTGTTAGAGATGGAACTTTTAATAATTTTATTTTAGATTAAGCACAATTAGGCAGGTGTTATGCAAAAAACATGCAACTGTCAGAAACAGAGCAGAGCTAAACTTCTACATGAACATTTCCGCACTGACCCACTACACTAATCAACAAGGAACAGCTTGGAGCAGCCTGAAAACTGTAAAGACCAAACAATCTGACACTCTCCACTTCATAAACTTATCCCAAGCTGAGGTGACATAAGTCTATCCCTTTGGGGATGCCTGAGCATGGAGGACCTTCAGGGACACCTGGGACCAAGCTTGTGCGGCCAGAACCAACATGCTCAGCACTGAACTCCTCGTGGCAATCGCTGCTCCTGTCAGTGAGGTGCAGCAGAACCACTCTTTGAGAGAGGCTTTAAATACTCGACCCCCTTCACAAAGATACTGTTACTGCACTGTCATGAACGCTTAAGTTCCCATAATGGAACATTTTTTTCCACCCAGGATGGGCAGTGCTGTCAGCCAGGTACTCAAAAGTGTGCCACTACAGATGGAGGTACCACTGAAACAGGCACTGTCTGCTCTGAGGACAAGATGAAAACTGCTCAGAAAACTGTGCTGCTCCAGGGCAGCCTGCCCACAGTATCAACCTCTTCCTTCTAGAAATTGTCCCTGCACGGCTATTGCACAAACCTGCCTTTCTCCCCCAAATCATCCCTTTTTTACCTGTTTTACAAAGCTGAAAGATAAAACAAGTATTAATAGACTTACTGGGAATATCCGTGGATTTGATGTAATCACACCATGTGGCTTTTTCTGAAAGTGGGGGGAAGAAAGGGACGGGGCAAAGAAAAACAAGTGTTACCCAAAGGAAGTACAAAGAATTTCCAAAATGGGGAAAATGACCCTTCTAAAACACAGGCTCTACTGAGTACAAGGCTCATTTGGCCAGGTTCTTCCCACTAGTTAAAGAAATACATGAGGTTAATAAAATTACCCCTGCCAAGCAAGAGTGTAGAAATGGAAGGTCTGTCCCATCATCAGTGCACTGGCCATTCCTCTTCCCCACACCAGCAGCAGTCTGGCTATTCCCAGGGTCACCCTTCCTCCAGGAAAGCAACAATTAAGACATAGCTTTCCATCTCACAGGAGGCAGCACAGCAAAAGCTGGTCACTACCACAGAAGATCACAAAAAAATGCATTTGTGTTACCCAGGAAGGGGAAAACAAACAGCGAACAGGCCATGGGAAATCACTGTGACCTGCAGCAGACGCTTAACCAGCATGTTCACACAATCCCTCATGAGACTGCTTGTTGTACCAGCCCCCACCTCCTCTACAAAAGGGCTTCTCCCAGGACTTAACCCCGATTTCCCTCGCTTTCCTCTTAACCCCCGTTTCCTTCAGAGCCCGCGCAGCGGGGCGGCACACACCATGACGTGGTATTTCACGTAGTAGGTGATGATCCAGAAGGGGACCACGACCCGCGTCAGGACGAAGCCGCCGGTCTGGCAGGCCTTGAACACCTGCGGGGCACAGGGACGTGCGTCAGGCCCGGGGCCGCCCGCCCGGCCCGGGGGAGGCGGTGCGAGGCCGCTGTCCCCCGCTCACCTGCTGCCGCCAGAACCCGCCGGGCTGCAGGAAGCGCTCCCAGAAGGCGGCCACCGGCCCCAGGCGTCGCGGCGGCAGGACGGGCTC
>NW_020799118.1:15998878-16017341 GCF_003259725.1 Athene cunicularia | reverse complement strand
GTTTTAGGAACTGGAGCAAAACCTGCAGACTTCACCGGATTCCTCCCTCCTCGTGGATATCCTGCACAAGGTACCGTGGGCTTGGTGTACTTCACATTTGCTAGTAGCCGTGGTTAATGATCACGCCAGTAACTGTTAGTTACCGCATGGGAACAGTTGCGAGGTCAAGCAAAAAGAACAAGCTTCGACCTCCAAATCTCAGAAAATAAGTAGAACGTCCTGGACCACACAGACAATGTCTGGAATTGTTCTGAGGATGAATTATTTGACAACTTGGCGAAGCAAAAATTTGCTTGCTTAACTTGGCAATGAAACTAGCTTCTGAGTGTCCTTACAGTGAACTGCCTTCGCTATAACACTAAAAAACACACCTGGGTCAAAAAGACCCCCGCCCTGGTTAAGACCCTTCCCCTGAGCATTGCATATTATTAGAAATATCAGGTAAGCAATGAACACTAACCAATTAGTATCTAATAGGCATGTTATGGAAAAGTACTAACTTGATTTTTGTGTATTAAAGGAGCATGAAAACCTGCTGTTGGGGTGCTTGATTTGTGGAAAAGTCCACCAAGCACCCAGGCCTGAATAAATACAGCATCTCTCCTGAGCGTGTTAAGATCGGGTTATTGCACACTGGGCACTTTCAGGTCCCTGGGTGACTTGGTGTCACAGCAGTGCCCGGGCAGCAGGCCCAAACCGCTCTGAATGTGTGATGCCGACCTGTGGGATCAGAGCAATTGCTGTTTTTTCCTCATAATTACAAAGATAAGAGACCTGCTGTCACAGTTTTTCATTGGGCCCAGCAGAACAGTAAATTTCCTTCTCCTTCTGTTATTTAGCTGTTCTTAGCATCAAAATTAAGACATATGTGCCTAAGCACGGGTGTTTCTAATGCCACAAGCAAGCCAGCCCACCTGGCCCTGTGTCTCGGTACTCTGATGGTCAAGAAGGTGATCACTGTGGTGATGCATCAGCCCTTATGGTGCTTTAACTCTACACGTGGATGGGAAACTGCAAATAAGGTGGCAAACCAAAGAGAAGAGAAAAATCAAAAGAAGGAGGAGAGCAAATTGGATTCTTTTTCCGCTCTGTTTTGTTAGATCTGTAAACTAACCGACTGATTAGAAAACACCAGATTTCATTTTCTGGCTCAGCATCACTTCTTTTAGCTACAGACTGAATTGCAATGCATTTCATGACACACAGAGCCAACTAATGACTCCCTGGCCTTTCTCTGGCCCGTTACTGCCTCTCAGAAAAGCTTCACTTGGTATCTGGTTTTAATTGCTGTTCTGGTTTCAGACCATCCTCCACCCTTTGTGTGTAAAATATCCCCCTTCCGCCAAGTACAGAAGATGCTTTCTAACTGAACTCATCAAAAAGGTAGTGCTTACTTTTTTTTTTTTTTTTTTTCTTGAAGATAATGTCCAGTGTAAAATATTATGGCCACCAATGTATTAAAATGGGACTTCATGTGTTCCTGCCCTGTTCTCTTTCACACAGCATGAATCCACAGCAGCTGAGCCCCTGGATGAATTGTACGATACACTGGCGGATATTTTAAATGAAGAAGAATCTACTCATTGTTACAAAACCTACTTACTAGTAAGAACTAATGCTTTGTTATTATAAATCACTTTTATTTACCTGAATTAAGCAATAATTGGCTTTAAAAACAGCTCCCTAGAAAACCAGAGTGCTTCCTACATTTTTCCAGGCACTAATCTTGATTGTAAACTGTAAAACCTGTTGTCTGTGCTGATCCATCTTTGCTTTCTTGTGTCTCCTCCAGCCCAGGGGAGAATGCGTTACCCTTTCCGAGAACGTAGCAATTATCTCTGGAGGAACCACAGGGCTCGTCACGTGGGACGCTGCTGTTCATCTCGCTGAATGGGCAATGGACACTTCTGAGGTTTTTACTAACAGGTAAAGACAGCAGCACAGATGGAAAGATATTTTCATTCATGTTGTGAGCTATACAACTGTAATTTAATAATATTTACCCCACAGATAACTGAAATGAATACACCTTTTTGTTACTGGATAACTGGTGCTCTCACTGTTCTTGCAACAGTCAAACTTTAATCCAGGAGGGGACCTTTTAAGACAGTTTTTAAAATCAAAACCATTTACAGCATGCAGTCAGATATGCTCCGTTAAGTAAGCTGTTAAATTCCAGCTACTGCACTGTCTAGCCAGTAACTTCAACTAGTGCACTTCATGGTGGGATTCTTCTCACCTAACTTTAGATGGTGGATGTGCAGGTGTGCACATCTGATCTCATTGTCTCAACTTTGTTTATATAAGCACTTGAGAGGAACAAGCACTTCTGAGGAAAGGTTCAGCTAAATTAATTTAATCAGCCCCCCAAGGAAAGGAACTGTGATGCCGAAGTATCTTTCCACTGACTATGAAAAGATTTGGTCAACCAGTTCACATGGAGACAACTGTGCTGCAGGGGGACTAGAAACAGGCGGGAAGTTTTATCATCCCCGCAGTGGAAATGCATTCTATATGCAAAAGCAGTATTTAAAGTAATTAATTTTTATGCTTACAATTGCATCTTCAGTGTTTACCAACTCTCCCAGTTGAGACAAAGATTTAAGTTGTAGATGATTTATTAAAAAATTATTGAAATAATCTGAAACTGACTTTACATTTAGATATACTCAGAATGTTTTGATTTTCTAAGTCAATTTAGAGTCCTAATAAGTACTTCTTTTACTCCATCACCCTTCAGGACAGTCTTGGAATTAGGAAGTGGGATCGGCTTCACTGGAATTGCAATCTGTAAAACCTGCAATCCCAAAACATACATATTTAGTGACTACCACCCCTGTGTTCTCAAACAGCTGACAGAAAACATCCATTTGAATGGCTTTGTCTTGGAGCCTGAAGCCACCCAGCGTACCCCAGCAGAGTCCCAAGGCCAGGAGGCAGAAGCAGCAAATTACCAAAACCCAAAACTAATTGTTGCAGAACTTGACTGGGGTTCAGTTACAGAAAAACAACTGTTGGATCTTCAACCTGATGTCATCATTGCAGCAGGTACTTCACAAGGTGTGCAGTCATGCAGGAATAACCAGGTTAGAGAGATAAATGCAAAAGTAGTTGTGTGCAGGACTCATTCACAACCCTACTTCAGTTACTGTATCTGGAAGGGTGTGACATCTGGTTCATTTCACCATTTTGTCTTTTTCAGATATTCAGCAGCTGCGCACATAATGCCAAAAAGTAAATTATTTTTTCCCTTCAGCGTTTTAAAAAAAAAAATAAATCTATCAACAGAAGATGATATATCTGTGGCTCTTAAGAGCCACATCAATAACAGGCCTTCTTGGCATTCTCTTGAGGGATAACATATCAAAAGAAAAAAAAAGCACAAACCACAAACCTTTTCCAGAACTTGCCTATCTGTAAATCTGGGGGGTTTGTAGAATAAATCTGATGTATAAATCTACGTATAAAAAAAAATCTAATAATGGAAATCTAGCAATAGTAAAATGTCTTAGCTGTAGCTACAGGATTTTACTCCCCGATTTGGGGCTTTGCAAAGCAAAAATTACTTAAGAATGTAGGTTAAAAAATGACCAAATATACTGCCTTTGTCATCAGAGTATCACATGATACATTAAATATGTGAATCCTGTAAGTCACCATTATGTATGTTACCTAATGCCAACCACAGTGTTCAGAGAATGCACAAACCAGCCCAAGCTGGACTCAAAACAAGGCAACTCAAAACTGAAGGTGATTTATCTGTATCTCTCTTCTATTTGCTGTTACTAGTTACTGCAGGACATTCCCTTATGATGGTGCACCAAGAGTAACTGGGCTGTCATTGGTACATGTATATGCCTCGACATTTCTGTGTAGTAAACAACCTCTTGAATATCAGTCCTGAACACGAGACTGGTGCGTTTCAGCGTAGCAAGGCTGACATTTTGTACCCCTTAATCAGTTTTACCTTTCGTCACTATTTCTGCTCTCAAGGAAATTATTCAAGATGAAAACTGCTGCAGTTCAAATCAAGTCTTTTGCAATCAGCTTCTAAAATAGATTTTGAACAATGCAGTTTCAGTCTGCCAAGTACAGTCGCCAGAGAGTACCAACACTTGGATGTTTTTGCTGTCTGCCTTAAAATGGGCTTAAATACAGTATCTGACAATCCATTTACAAAAAGGAGCACTGATTTCTTAGTGATTTTGGACTGATATTAGAGATGAGGGCAACTTGACACAGCACATAAAATAGAGGTATTTTCTAAGATCTTTTCCTGGGAGTTTTTAACCTCTGAATAGAAAAATATTCTCCTGCAAGGTGAAAATTTTTTTTGTAGTTTTCATTCTGCTTTTTGCTCACTTCTCAATAAATACTGAATGTTTTCCTTTTTCCACAGATGTGGTATATGATCCAGAGATAATTTTAGCCCTTGTTGGTATGCTTCAAAAACTCTCCGCTTTCAGAGCAGATAGGAAAGTTCCTGAGGTCTACATTGCTTTCACCATTCGTAATCCGGACACGTATCACTTGTTCCAGGCTGAACTTGGTAGGTGCCTTTTTCATGAAGCGTATCAGTAATTTTGGCCTCTTTTCCCATTATTTCATCTGTAGTAGAGAAGAACAGGAGCATTTTCTGGTGGTGGGTATTGTCCAATAGTGAGATTCTTATCTAGAGCTGGATTTAAGAGCAGTAACTTTCCCACATGGATTTGATCAGGAGATTGGAATGTAGCTTTTTGCTACATCCTGTCTATCACAACTCACGTCTGTTAGCGCCAGCTTGAAATGCAAGTGTAGTGGCAACAGAAAACTAAAAAAGGGTTAAGCTTAAAGAAGGAAAACCATATGTGCTGCACTGTCACAGTGGTAACATTCAAGATGCAGCCTAAAACGTTTTAACTGTTCTTTGAGGGTTAAGAAACCTTAAAGTAAATTGGGGAGGGATTTTTGGATTTCTTTTCATGTACTCTTCACAAGCCTGCAGTTTTGCAGTCTCCTGGCTGTACAGTCTACAGCAATTGGTTAATTCACAAAATTATGCTGAGTGCATAGCAGCAGCATTACTGTTAATTTTTAAACATATATATTCATGAGCATTTGCCTGTAGCTTGCTTTAACAGTGTGCTAAAGAACTTGACATGCAGCTTTTATTCTTCCCTTTATTAAGCAGAAATATTATTCCCGGTGTTTCTCTTTACAGATAAAGTTGGGATCAGATGGCAGATTATTCCATCTCACAGCAACAGTATTTTTCTCCATGACATGCAGCCAAATGTAACTATTTTTCAGCTATTTATATAGACTTGGCAAATATAATGTAACCAGAATTTTCAGACCAAGGGGAAGTATCTTCTCCATATAACATATAATGTACATGAGGGACTGAGGATACAACTCTGACATCAGTCCAGGCATAAAGTGAGTTCTGTTTCTTCCTGTAATTGTCAGCATGTATGCAAGCAAGATGCTACCCCTGAAAAGCAACAGGGGAAAAAGAAAAGCCCTAAATCATACTGCACTTCAATTCTGTAGAAAGCAACAGAATTGAACTGTATTTTTTTTTTCCCATGTTTTGATTTGTAAATAGTGGGAGGCACATCTGCAGGCTGCACTGACAGGGGAGCAAAATGATGTTTCATTGTAATAAATATTTTTACTATTAAATCCAGCTGTAATTGTCTACTTTTTATACTTGTCTGTATATACCTGCAGTATGGGTCCTCTTAATACCCCTGTTACCAAAACAGGATAAAAGAACCTATTGACACCATGTGATGTAGATGAGCAGACACTCCTTTATTAACAGCTGGGTGCACAGGGGAGTCACCAGCAGCGCACACCTCACTCCTGTAGCATGCTGATTACATACGGTACAGTCGGACATATTAATCACTTTCTCATACATACAGGAGTTAACTCCTTTAACTCAGTTTCTTATTCCCACCTCTTCCCGGTCACATGCACTTGAGTCCTGAAATGAGTCGGGGGCTGCTTTTGTGACCACCATGGACTGCTGACCTAAAAGAAACACCCTCCACTGCCCTTGAGGCAAGGATTTTTGGCTTGCACTGTGATTTTAACATGCTTCAAGGCCCTTTCACAATGTAACTGTTAGAACACCTGGTCTACAGGGCAATAAATCATCCTGACTGAACAGTCTAACAATGGTACCTCATCACGAGTCATTCTTTGTATAGAAATCTGGTTAATGATTATCACTAGTCTACTTGGCCTCAGGCTGGGAATTCACAAAGAACTCTGTAGCAGCACGTGTTACTCTGTATCATTCCTTATTTAAATCCAAACCATCAAAAATCATTAAAATCAGCTCAAATCAATACCAAATCAGTAACACCCCCAGTCAATGTAGCATATAGTGTCACAAGCTTACACGGTGCTGCAAGAGGTCAAGAGACGCTGCTGTAACTAAGGTTCATCTTTACTCCCCCATAAGGGCTGTCACAACTAGCTCTTGGGAAGCAGCCTCTCAGACTGGCCAGAAAATGGAAAAAGAAATCACACTCTGTAGCAATGCCCTAGATATATTGTGTGAGGAAGAATGGAGCTCACCTTCTCTGAAACTTTTTGTAATCCATTAATCATTTTCCTGTTGGACAGAAAAACAAATATGCTGCTCTTTCTCCACTTCTGACTTCCTTTTCTGTACCTTGTTTTAAAAGCTACTTAAAAGATGAACACAGACTTTAGCTGCCTCCTTCTGTAGTAATGGAGAGAAAATGGATGATAGGTAATTTGAAACTTGAATAATCACTTTACTCTCTAAGCCAAAGGAGGCCATGACTGCTACTATGAAGTTGGATGTGCAGAAGTAACTCCTCAAGAAGAATTCAAAGGTACTATTTGTAAGTACATGCTAGCAGCCCAAAAAAGAGCTCCTTTATCTCCCCTTACAGAAAATTTTTCAAGTCACTCAGATATTCTGTACAGATGGCTCATTTTGGATCTAAAAAATTTTTACAGGAAGATGAAACCTCTCTCAAGCTTTCAGCACACCTGTTCAAAGAAGTGCCTAATTCAACCGTGTGTACATCAAGGGCTAAAGGGGAATGGCCAAACCACCAGACAGGATTTTGCTTGACAACAGTAGGGGGAAAAAAAAAAAAATAAAATCACCAAATAAATCTTGATGGATCATTCTTCCAACTAGTGAAATTGCCAAACTCCTGCAGTAAGCAATCTTATTTTCAACTTCTCACCAGTGGAACAAAATCATTGTCAACAGTCTTTTTTCACAAGAGTTTACTGTAACCACGGTGCAGAAGGGGAAAGGCAATATTAGCAAATGGCTGTCAAGACTAAGTGGGTTCATAAACGCTGGTACAGAACCCATTGTAATCATCTGCCACCACTGAACGAGGAACCCCAAAGAGCAGTAACCACATGATAAAACCAAGCATTTATTCCTTAAACGACTGACATCTATTTTATAATCAAAAAAGTGATAAAAAAAGCATCTTGTAAGCATTAGGTCTGTACATGAATACTGATATTAACAATCAAAAGATGAAGGGGTATACCTGAGTGAGCACTCAGAAAGCGAGGTGCCCTTTTATCAAGTCGCATACTTCAATAATATGTTTTGGTTTGACTTCTATTCATCTGTTCAAAAAGGGACAGATTTTATGTTCTTTCTCAAGGTAAATGGGCATGTTCACTTCAGTGTACAAGGACAACACTCACTGAAAGGTCTATTTTCCTCTAAGAGCTCAATCAAGCTGTCACATACCAGTGGCTGTGCTTTCACATTCTTGCACACACTGTAAAAAGGAAAACTTTGAAACAAAATTGTTCTGTCTCAAAATTATGCAAGGATACTCAGCACTTGTCTAGGGAAAACTGACCAAGATATTAACTGGTAGAAAAAAATTAAAATCCCACTGTATTCTCAGTTCAAATAAAACAATTCCCATAGAAGGCATCCCCCATTTGTAAGAAAACATACCCAAATCACCTACTAAAGTGCTTACTGTACAATAGGTGTAACTGGTGATAGTTTACACATGCATTCAAATATCTTCACCAAAGTGACCTTTAAGCAGCACAGGTAACAGATTTTGCATATGAGTTCCTGGAGTAACTAAACATCCCTCTCACTTTCTAAAGATTCATCCCAAGTGGTAAGGAAGGAAAGGCAGTCCAGATGGCAAGCCTCAAGCTCTCCAGCACAGGAACCATCTCTTCCCTCAAGATTTACACTGTTAGCGCACAACAAATAGCCTTGGCTGCACCTTCAGCACTATTCTTACTCACAGGAGAATCTCAAATTATAAAGGGAGAGGTGTGTCCAAACACTTGTTCCAAGATTAAGTAGTTACAAACTGCAACTATAGACAAAGTGTTTATTCACTATTTATCAAATCTCTGCAGCTCCAGGAATGCATTGGCTTTTTTGACACCCTCCTCCCCCCACAAAAAGTCATTCATTCTGCCCAAACAAAGGAAGAACAGTCTGGTCCCAACTCTCATCCCAGCGCAGCTGCTTGGATGCACGAAGGTTTTTTCTGAAGTTGTGAAGTTTGCCCTCCAGTGTAGGAAATCCCAAGAAAAGCATCTGTAAGTTAAAAATGAAAAACAGAAAAATACCATCATGTTACATTTTAGGTTCATTCTAACCTCCCCATTGTTAACCCTCAACTACACTGCTGCAGTAAGGGAGCAGGCTTAGGTCTGGACCTATAAATAGTGAACAATGACAAATTTTAAATGTTCTTGTGAGCTTCAGATTCATATTTAAATAGAAGCGAGGCAAATAATATTCATCAGCCAAAACAGTATCTTCTGAGAAAGCAAAATACATGGATGACAGACATAAAAAGGTGGCTCACATAGTAGCACCTTTGCAGTTATAGCTAGTGGAAAAGAAAAATCAGTCAAGCCTTTACCTTTAGTTGTTCTGCAAGTTCATTTGAGTCCCTAAATATCAGACCATTTTCATCGTGTTTCACAAGTTCATGTAAACTGTGATCAAAAGTAACAGAAGAAAACGTGAGACAAAAAGCTGCAAGAAGGACATACACATTTAAAAACTTGCAGTGACACCCGAAAAGATCACACTAGGATGTCTGTTACATAATGATCCTGGATGTCTAGCTACGAGCTTCATACCTGACAAACCAGAATGAATGTGGCAGTTTTTAAACATTTAAGTGTAAAGATTTTTTCTCCCTTCTATGTCAAGACTATTTATATCTACCATTACAGTGCAAAAGGGCCCTCACTCCAGCTTTGTGCCACTCATCTGCACATACATTAAAAATCAGGGCAATAATCTACTTTAAAATTACCCCACAAGGAAAATCTGTCCATGAGGCAGTTCATGAGCTCTCCAGAGAGCATTTATCTTTCTTTATAAAAGCTACTGTCTCCCCAAAGGACCATAAATTTCAAGACTGATGACGCATACACTCACCCCTTCACAGAACAGACACGTCCATGCAGATAAAATGAAGTATATGGAAACAAAGGATCACAGGGTAGTTATTTTTTAAGGCAAGTGGTTGCATTAAAAGCTCCCAACTTTGTAGAAACTAGTGTTAATTTTTTGACTTACTGTAAAGCCACCTTGATTTCTAACCTATCATATTGAATTTTTAAAAGTTACTATGGAATACTACTGGAATCTCATTTGGTGCATGTGGTAGCTGAACTCTTTCTTTTTAAGAATAATGTTTTATATGATCCACTTAAACTGTAACAGAATAAACAAGCTCTTACCATTCAAAATATACTGCACACACAGGTAAACTGCAGCCAAACATATCCACCACCTTCATGGGCAAATCCAAACCACTAGATGATTTATGGAGACACACTCCCAGGTCTGCTGAGCCTGAAAAGCAAACGGAACAGACAAGAGGCTGAATTCTCTCAATGCAGCACCTCAAGTCTTACTGTAAACCTTTCTATTTATGTACTACTTTGGGTGATACAAGCTAAACATGAGCAACCTTGAACACCATCCAGACTGACTCAATTTTAAGCACTCGGGGCAGGGGCGGGAAGCACAATATATTTTGTAACCAAAATTAGTCAGGCTTTAGAAACATACCAGGCAAGTGCAGATTAAAATAAAGGGAATTTTAGAATTTCATTTATCTTAAAAGAGCCTTTCTGCCTCTTAATCTACTAAGAATGGGTAAATGCACAGGAAAACTCCATCACAATCCAGACAGGCTATGCTGCGTGGCTCACTAGCGACCTCTTCCTGTTCAAGTGATTTCAAAACAGAGAAATTACAGTGTGATTTTACAGACATTAGTTAAAAAGTACCAAATAAACACAGTGTTTTACAGCCATATAAACTGGCAGGCTCTAACCCCGCAGAATGTAGATCAAGTTGAATCATGTACTTTATTAAGCTTACTCACACTTTATGTTATTACCATAAACACACTGAGGGAATACTATTCCAGGGACATTTTAATTTAGAATTTCAGCTACTTTTGGTTGCTCAGCCAAAAACTTTGATTTCATTTACTGAAGTGACCCTGAAACTGCACAGGCACCCTGTACTTCAGCATAGTTAGAAGAAACAAAGAGTACAAAGAACAGGCTAAAACAGCAATACAGGTACTATGCCTAATTGTAGTTAAGAGAAATTTAGCAGTTTTGCTGGCATGAGCCAAAACCACAAATATACTGTCATTAACCAGCAACTTCATTTGCTTATTATATTCTGCCAGCTTCTGTGCAAAATCTGTTGTCAGCTCTCTGCAACTGTGCTAAATTCTTCTTCACACATTCTGAAGCCTATTTCATAATCCACTGTTTACCAAGCAGAAGAGGGTAATCCTCAGCTTCAAGCCACGGTGTACAGATCTGGATATGCTTAAAGTGCAGTTTATTTATCAGTCCATTGTAGTAGTCTTTTAGAGGTCCTTTACCTGTTTTAAAAAAAAACCCCAAATATATAATAGTTTATCACAATGACTGAAAATACTGTGGCCTGTGCATCTTACTGTACAGCTGACAAACTCCTGTTGTACCAGATATCACACACAATCCCCAAAAAGGTATGTAAAAGACTAAGTCCCCTCGAAAACAATGTGAACCTAGACCTCTCTCACTCAGGATTTAGAATAATGTGCCATCAATACAGAAGCACTTTGTTTGGAAAGGGCCTTTAAGATCATCAAGTCCAATCATTAACCTAATACTGCCAAGCCCACCACTAAACCATGTCCCTGAGCACCACACCTACACATTTTTAAAATACTTCCAGGGATGGTGACTCAACAACTTTCCTGGACAGCCTGTTCCTGTGCTTGACAACCCTTTCAGTGAATAAATTTTTCCCAATATCCAGTCTAAACCTCCCCTGGTGCAATTTGAGGCTGTTTCTCATCCTATCACTTGTTACTTGGGAGAAGAGACCAACCCCCACCTCGCTACAACCTCCTTTCAGGTAGCTGTAGAGAGCCATAAGGTCTCCCCTCAGGCTCCTTTCTCCAGACTAAACACCCCCAGTTCCCCCAGCAGCTCCTCACAAGACTTGTGCTCCAGACCCTTCACCAGCTTCGGTGCCCTTCTCTGGACACACCCCAGCACCTCAATGTCTTCCTGTAGTGAGGGGCCCAAAACTGAACACAGTATTTAAGGTGCAGCCTCACCAGTGCCAAGTACAGGGGTAAGATCCCTTCCCTGTCCCTGCTGGCCACACTACTCCTGATACAAGCCAGAATGCCCTTGGCCTTCTTGCCCACCCGGGCACACTGCTGGCTCATATTCAGCCAGCTGTCAACCAACGTTCCCAGATCCTTTTCTGCTGGGCAGCTTTCCAGCCACTTGTCCCCAAGCCTGTCGTGTTGCAGGGGGTTGTTGTGACCCAGGTGCAGGATCCGGCACTGAGCCTTGTTGAACCTCATACAACTGGGGGCCTATCAATATCCCCCAGTCCTGACTGCGTTTTGCCTACAGCCATAAGATAACCAAATAACCAATGAAAAATTTAATCAGCACAACTGGCCTTTCAAAATCACACTAAGTTTTAGTTTGCTCTGTGTTGGTTTAGGCCCTGCTGGGACCGGAGACCACGTTGCCGTTGCCCCTCCCCCACCCTCAGCCGGTCAGGCTTGCAGTGAGGTACAAACCCTGGGTTAAAATAAGAAGAAATTTAATACAACAGTGTGATAAACATTCTGAACAACAACAGTAGTAATGATAACAACAATAAACAGTAATAACAATAAACAACACAGAAGATATACAGAGAAATACCGCAATGGATACAGACAGCCCTGAGCTTCCCTAGACAAAAGCCACAAAGGAAAAAAAAATTTCCCTCTGCAGCACTGGACCTGACCTCAGCATGGTATGAATAACATAGCTGAAGATCCCCTCCCCCTCTCTGCTGGGGAAACTTAACCCTATCCGAGCTGAACCAGGACATGCTCTTAGTGAGAAAGCTACCCAAGTAACACACATTCTGCCTACACAACTTTTTGGCAAAACTTAATCTCAATGCTGATCTTAAATTCTTTTGGATGTGGAGTAATGCACAGGTGTACTCGACGGAGAGGCTGAGAGCTTCTCCTCTTTAAAAATGTGCCATAATTACATGGCTGCAACAGTCCAACTATAAATCACTACTTCTATAACCAGACAAAAAGCCATGAACCCCTCCTCTCCACCATCCACAGAAGAGTCAGCAGAGAACAAAAGTGAAAATGAAATCTTCTATTATTAGCACTGAAAGAACTGTAACACCAATAAACTATTACCTGTTATCACACACACTAAAGATGGAAGCTTGATTCCCTCATTGATATACTGCTCATAATCTGGAGAAGATAAAAAACTGTTTAGAATTGACAAATACACAGATGCTTGGTTAAACAATGGTCACAGCATATTGTTTAGCTTCCTACTTCAAGTAATTTATTTACACGCATATACCTAGTAAAATTGCAGTAAATTTAGCAACATTAAAACTGACAAACTTCTACAGAAATAAATTATGGTCTGTTTAAAATGCACTGTTCACAAAGCATTTGTTCAACTACACCCTATCAACTCTTTAATCTATCAACTGCACAGGCATCTGCAGTTTCTAGAAACTGCAGATGCAAAGTCTCCAAAATAAGACAATGTGTATTCCCTCCTTTCCTACTGGTAGGTGCCTATGAAGAGCATATGTAACAGTTTAGAAAATTAAACTGCAATTTACAAGCTACTTAGAAATATAATTCTCCCTGACAACTACTCTAATTGAATACAGATATTACACTACTATAATTCAACTACTACTCTTAAACCACTGCTAATTAATCAAATACACCCGCACTTTCACTCAAATATGGGAGCACTGTTCTTTAATAAAATTCATCATAACTGTCCAGAATACAACCATTCCCCTTCAAATAGGTGAGATTATTTCCCTCATACCTACCTTCTAAAGCTTTTAAAAGGACTGAAAAGTCTTCATCCTCTGAAAGAAAAGGCTTTATTAGTATAATTCATATTTCTATAATTTATAGTGAATTATTGTCTTTAAGTATCAAAATTTTCCTCACCTTCCTCTACATGATTTAAGTATGGACCATGCTCTTCCTATTAAAAAATCTGCTGTAACTATTTTCATAAATAAAAGTCTATAACCACATACAGTCCTTATTTGCTCCCCTTATTGGCACCATGGCAGACAAACAAACCACAAATACTGAACATCCTCAAAGCTATCAAGTTAACATTTTCTAGTTTCTGAAGCTGAAGAATTAAGTGTAGAAACTGCCCTGTTAATTCAAAGGTATAGCCAACTGTGCCCACGGTTACTAGCAATGGATTTGTTTCCACTGTTCCCTTTTTCATACAGAGGAAAAAAAAGATACTTATGTAATACATATTATCAGAAATAAAGAGCAAATACTTTAGTTTCTTAATCTATTTTACACTACCATGCAAAATAGTATGTCTAGAATGAAAGTTAAAAAAAGAAGCTGGAAATCTCCTCTAATCATTCTTGAAACTGAGCAACTAGACTGTAGCTCTATAATTAAAATACAGCTTAAAAAAATCATTCATTTTTAGCCACTGAGATATACCGTATACAACTTGTCTTCAAATTCTTCCAGACAAATGAAGGGAAAATGTAACTGATGATGTAAATGTGCCTCTACAGGGTGTCAAGTGTGAGGAAGTGTAAACAGTCCTAGTTTTACCTTTTGTTAAACAGTGGTTAAGTATTAAAAATAAAACTGTTACAGTTACTGATTTGTTATTGAGTTGATGATTTTTGGTGATTTTGATAAGGAATGATTAGGACTAATCAATTAAATGGAATCTCAGAAAAATATCAGTTTTTATAAAAAATAGTGGTGTAATGTTTTAGGTCGTCACAGAGATGTTGTATTTAGTTTAAAGTAACCATACAAGCAGTTATGTTGCTAGACGAGGTACCACTGTTAACACTGTTTGGAGAGGATGATTTATTGCCCTGTAGAAGAGGTGTTCTAACGGTTGTATTGTGAAAGGGCCTCGAAGCATGTTAAAACTGCAACATGAGCCAAAGTCCTTGGGTCAAGGGCATTGTAGAGTGTTTGTTTTAGGTCAGCAGTCCGTGGTGGTCACAAAAGCTGCCCTCGACTCATTTCAGGACTCAAGTGCATGTGACCAGAAAGAGGTGGGAATAAGAAACTGAGTTAAAGGAGTTAATTCCTGTACGTATGAGAAAGTGATTAATATGTCCGACTGTACCCTATGTAATCGGCATGCTACACAAGTTAGGTGTGCGCTGCTGGTGAGATGACTCCCCTGTGCACCCAGCTGTTAATAAAGGAGGGTCTGCTTATCTATATCACATGGTGTCAATATTTTATCCAGTTTTAGTGACGAACTATTTGTTTCCAAACCTGTCCAGCTTGTGCTGCTGATGAGAAGAGCTGGCCGTCCTCTGGTCTTTATCACGTGTCCATTTTTTTCATCCACTTCTGTAAAAGCAGACCTCTCTGCCTTCCAACCGACAGACTCTGTACTACAGAAACAGGATTTTCTGAGTATGGACTACACAAACGCAGAAGGAAATACTGTGCTTAACTGGCATGAATTTCAAACACTTTGTTCAGATTTGCTGCTCTACTTCTCCAAAAACAAAGACATTACAATACTGAGCTGCAGAGATACCTGATCATGAGATAATTTTTCATCTTTTCTATTGCTACCAAGAGCCTAGTGATACTACTGCTACAGGCACGATCCCATCTTCTAACAAAGTGTTTTCCTTAATGAGCTGAGAAAATAGCCTCTCTTTCCAGCTCTGTCTCAAACACATAGTAGAGCATGGAGGCCAACAGTGCCTTTATTCAACTGAACTCAGAACCTATACATTCTGTGGTGGGCACTTCCAAAAAGAAGCTGGTGGCTTTCACTTGGTTTTCAAGCATTGATTTGACAGAGCAACTCCCTGTTAAATCTACTATAGGAGACACCCTGAACATAGTCAGGGAACATTTAACGCTTAAAAGCTCTCCATAGTAAGTGAAAGGAAGGGATGCTGTTAATGAAGCATCCAATCCCTGCCATCTAGTTCAGTGGGAATTAGACAACTGCTGAGTTCCACCCCAGAGACAATCTATTACAGATTGCCTCGGTACTTATACCAACTTCTTTAAAAATAAACACTTCATTATTTCCACACATCAAGCATTGTCTTAGCACAGTTCAATCATTTCACTCATTCTGGCCTCTCCTAGCGACAACTAAGCTAATTTGCACAGCATCAGCTGCCGGCTAAGAGCATACAGAAACCACCCTCCCTGCTGATTTTCAGTAACTTGTGATCCCGTGCAAAAGTATTTCTGATAACTAAGTGCAATAACTTTAAATCATTCAGTTAAGGACTATAACTGCATGCTTCACTTACACATACCGTGGTTTAAAAGCCTCATAGTCTTTGGCAAGTTTCATGTACAAACGATGTTGAAGTTCTAATGGTGTTTCCTTAAAATAAGAAGCTGGCTTGTCGTACATTGTTACTGCCCTGTAATGAAATAAATTCACAAGGTAAATAAAAGCCAGATGTAACAAAATGTGTATTGTAAAGCCACAGGCTACAACATAATGTAGAAAGTGATTAAGTAAATCAGTAGAGCAAAATAATTAATTTTTTGACTCTTACAACTTTCTGTATTCCTGAAGTTTGCTGGAATACACCAAGGTGGACGTATTAATCCTGTAACAAAGGAACCCTTCCTTCTGTGCAGATTCAAGGAGTGTAACACAACTGCGAAAACTGCAGACATCATTGTCCTGATTTTTAAACTTACTTCACAACCTTCCCTGAGCAACTTTGACCTTAAAGCCCTCTGACTGTAAAAGTTTGCAGGGCACAATAATTGCTAAAAAACACAGTGATGTCTGCCTAATTCCAATTCCATAGGCAGCTTTGTAGCAAACTTCCATAACATCTGGACTGCCACCTCCTAGCCAATGGGGTGTTAATTATGATGGGTAATGAAGGTCCACACTCCACTAGCTCATTACAAAACTGAGCTAATGTATTTCAGTGGTGATGGACGGGCCTGGGAAGTTGCTTTTGTGAGATTACCCTGGACTCAAAATAAGGGATATTTTCTTTCACTTTACTTTGCATATGCACGCACTAATTTGTCAGAGGTATATGACTTACTTTATGTTGCAATTCACCCACAGATCTTCTTTCATTGCATTAGTGACACACAAGTTGTAGTCAGACAAACGCCCAAAAAGCTTTTCATACCTGACAAAAATTAAATCTTAGTTAAAAACCATAGGCAGGCAATTGCATTAGCCAAACAGTAACTGCCAAACAGTGCCCATGCCTGAAAAAAAACCCAACTCTCCCCCAGCAAATGAAATTTAATTATCGGCTCCTTATACTGCAGCAGTATCAGTTTATGAGAAGGGATACTACATGATTCCCTTATACTTTAAGGTCCAAGAACATCAGACTTGAAAGCCTCTGAGGCCTTTATCTACACGTAACCAGTCAGATTCAGCAAGAAACGGACATTTAACGATGAGTTGGAGTGTAAAGCAGAACTAGAGAATAAAAAAACCCAGTACGTATAAAGAAATTCTAGTAACAAAATTGAAGTTTGCATATGCACAGAAAATCAACCTGCTTTCATCAATCGCCTTCCTACGTCTTTAACAAAGGCGTTTTACAGAAAGCACTTTCTGAAATAAAAAGCAGTTTAACAAAGCAAAATCCAGAAATTCTGCATGGAAACAGCCCTTCACTAATTATATTCTCCCCACTGGCTTCCATTCTTCTGAATTTTGCAAAGGTACATAATTTATAAAGAGGAAAAGAAATTACTGTACAAACCATTTTGCAATTTGTACTAGCAAGTGATTTCTTCCAAGATTCATACTCATTATAGTATATCCATAGTTGTGCCAATCAATTATCAGTTTGCTTCTCCAAAAGAGGCAGGCTATCCAGGCAACAGCTATACTAGGTAAGCCTGGAGGATTCTGTTCAATAAATAAAACAAATAAAAATAGCAGAAGACTGTGATCAAGTGACAAACACTAAGCAATTACCAGAGAAAAAAATCAGGATCTTAATGAACAGAGACACTTTTGTATTCACCAATTACAGAACTGCCAGTTTATCCTATGAAGATAGGTGGGCACTTCAACTTTACTGTTCAATCAGGATCAAAATTCTCCTCCAATAAACACACAAACATTCATGTTAAAATTTATTCTTTACTGCTATCCATGCCAATGAAATTCAAAAGCTCAACAGGAGGCACAAACATGAGTTGTTAACAGAAAAATCAAAGTTGATATAGGTTTACACCGTTTTTAGTTCTCAAATAATTAGAAAAATGTCTGAGACTGCTAAAAACGCCATGTAAGGTTGTACTACTTATTTTTATTAATATTAGTCCCAACACAAAACCTACCTGAAGAAGAATATAGGATGGCTGATCTATCTTCAGCATTGTATACAGTAATTGTATTGTCTGCGCAATGACTTTTATGACATATTGGAAAAGCTTTGGGCCAACTGTAAAACGACAGAAAACCTGGTAAGAATATTACAGCGCTCCAGAAATGTGCACTTCACAGAGAATCAGCCACCTCTGCAGAGAAAGGTTTAAAATAACGGTGTGCCATAAAAATGGAAACCTGTTTTTAAACAAATACCTCACAATCCCTACAAATTCCTATTCTGTGTTTTGTACAGGGAAAAAAAAAATGGGGTAGATAAACATACACGCAAGGTAAAAATAAAAAAGAAACAATTTTTTTTTAAATGTCCTTGCTTCAGCCTGAATCAGAACTACATTAATGTGGTCCAATACCGCAGAGACAAGTGCCTAAAGCCCCTAGAGGCACCGAGGATGTGCAGCCTCTGCGTGCGGCTGGGCTGAGCGAGGCTCGAACCCCCGGCAGTGGCTTTTTCCCACTAAACCTCGCTTCCCCTCTGTCCTCCGCTCCCCCCGAACACAAA
>NW_020799118.1:15979259-15998828 GCF_003259725.1 Athene cunicularia | reverse complement strand
GGCTCGGTGCGGGGCGAGCAGAGCGGCCAGAGGCGGCGGGGTGAAAAAAAAAAATAAAATGTAGAAGTGGGGTACGTGCTGGGGAAAAATAGCGGTCACTAGAGAAGGCCTCAAAACTCTGTATTTTAAAATGACCAAAAAAAGGGGGGGGAATGGCCTGCCAGTTTATGGTAGTGGGGCTAATGAATTTTCTTTCTTCAGGGTACTTGAAAGGAGCCCTGGAGAGTGGCCCTCAGAACATTAATTACTTGATCGGTGTGCCTGAGGTGAAAGCTTCGTGAGGGGCTGTCTTCTTTGAAAAAACAATGCATTCTCTAGCACAGAACAACCCCAAATATTTCAAAGATAAAAATAACTAGTACCTGTGATGGTGAAGAAAATCAGTTCTTGTTGAAGCTCAAAGTAATTGTACTGGAGTGTTCTGCTTTTATGCAATGAAACAACAAAAATGCTGAAGTTAATGAAGAGTAAGGGCAAGATCTGGCATCCACCCTGAGTGTACTTAGGCAACAAGGGCTCTTCAGGGCCAAGACCCTGCTGATGATTTTTTGGGTGGCTTGGAGAAAACCCCTGAGGGCAGGTCTGCACAGCAGGGATATTTAGCTGCAAAGGCCACAGAGAAGCCAGATCAGCTTCAGGCTTGCTGATCATGTGCCTAGTGCTTGTTTTCAAGTCACTGGAACTAAACCTGTGGTCCCTTCCATAGCTTCCCTGTTTGGTCCCTCTAAGCTGTCTGGCACTGAAGCTGCAGTGATGCACTTGGCCAGTATCTGCTGAGAGACAAAAATGATTTTTTCTGGCATATAGGTTATTTGTAAATGACATCCTATCACTCTATAGCACTACCATTAACTTTCTTTAAAGGGACTCTTTTTCTTCTGTCATTTTATAGAATGTCAGAAATAAAGAGCCTTATTTCGTGGTATGTCAGCAAGCTAAAAAACTGGCTAAATGGATGTTTCTTCAGAATAGCTACACACATATGCATGTGAGAGTACCTTTGGGTATAGACACCACAGAAATCAGGCAGGACCTGAGAACTCCCTCTACAGCACCATTAATTACAGGCTTTCTTTGATTTGCTTTCAGAATTTGAGGAAGAAGCAGCTGTGAAAAGGGGCCACAGGAAGAGGAAATGAACCTAGCCTCTGGCATAAAACAGGTTTCCCTGAACACCATTCCTAAAATAGGTTTAGACAAAGCAAAGACCCTGTGGTTCCTTGATTCCACTTGCAAATAGCCTGAACTGCAGTGATACACCTAAGATAGCTAGGAACGTATTTGTAATTTTATTGGTCAGGTTTTCCCCAACTTCTCAATTTTAGGGCTACTCCTTTCCCTCCTGACTGACACCAATATTTTTTCTGTGTACTTCATCCCAAAGATCTGTAGAACAGCCATTCCAGTTGCAAAGGATAACATGCACATCATCCATGTGACGCATTACCAGTAACCAATGGTATGATGCTTGTGCTTGATTAGATCTTAGGCACCAGGCACCATATGTGTTTATTGGGACAACTCTATGTGTTGAAAGCCAAACAAGCTGGTTGAAAATGTTATTTCATACACTGTTGAAACAGATTGATGATGACAGTCCCTGCTGGATGTGTAGGTATATCAGATACTGATGTTCTTTTCCATTCCTCTCAGGCTTGTTCAGAAGGACACATTATATTTGTGGGGAGCCTATGGTCCATGAAGATGCATCCTCCTAAGAAAATAATGTTATTAGTCTGGCTTATTGCAGAATATTTGAATCCAGTGTAAGATTTTCAAATGCAATTCACAGTTCAGATCCTCCCTTACTTCAGATTGGAGGAAAAAAAAAAGTTTAATAAAATGCTGTGCAATGTTGTAAGAGTGGGTCAGAAGATCAGCATTGTCTCAACACGGTCACTGGGGACATGGACAGAGAGATACCTGACAACGACCTGTTTGGAAAACAGTTGCTGATCCCAAGAGTGGAATGTGGTGCAAAGGCTCCTGAATACAGAACTGTGTGGTACAAAGAGTGCTGTGCTGTTCTTGGGAATACAGAACTGTGTGGCGTGAGTGCTGTGCTAGTCTGCGGACTACAGAGCCGTGCAGTACAAAGAGTGCTGTGCTATTGTTTGGTACCTGGGCCCAGCCGGAGCCATTAGAGATAACCGCATAGCCACTGTCAAAAAAGATGGATCGCAACTGTTGCCATAACATCAGTGAAGAAATCATGAACTTTAGATGAACTTTGCTTCATTATAATACCAAAACACACCTCCTGGTTGAAGGTTGCCCGCCTCCAAGACTGACCACGCCTTGGACACTCCCCCTCATGCATGTGTGGGAGCCTCGCTTGAGAAGGGCGGAGATATGATAATTGCATTCTGAGAAGGGCGGAGATCCCTGAGGCAGAGGAGGAGCAAGGTGTGTCACTAAGCATAAAAGATGACTTCTGGGCAACAAAAATTTGAAGCTTCCCCACCAAGAATCACCGCGACTGACGACGGAGCGCTGGCTGGACCTGGGACCGTTGGGGCGTCTAGAGATCAGCGGTGGTAGCTATAACCTCTCTTTCTCTTCTTTCTAAACTTTTCCCCTTTCTTTCACCCATCTCTAACTATTGTGTGCCGCTTCATGGGCAACACAATAAAGTTTCACAGTTTGATTGATACAATCCCCTTTAGTGTTGGTTGCCTTAATTTTGCACTTTCGAGATCATAGTAAACAAACCATCACGAGTCCACCGAGTGGACCGTGATATTAAACAGGCGTCACAGACAGGATCCCGAGAGACAGGGGGGTGCAGGTTGTGTGTGGTCTGTAACAGAGGAAGAACATTTCATTCCAGCCACACCTGGCCCTACATCCGAAAGGGTGAGAGGTGTCCAGAAAGCAAGGGGGGCGACTCGAAATTCCCGCACACCACACATACCTCAGTGTATTGCACCCCAATCTCAAATTGAGGGCTCTGTCTATCAGGATCAAGTACAAGGATCTCTTAGTGCAAAAGGGGGAACTGTCCTCAAATAGATGAGGTTGACTACCTGGGGAAGTTGAAGGGGCAAGCAGAGGAAGTCTGCAGTTGTGTGTAACTAAGTTTTAACTCCCCGTTGTAGCTTTTGGTCCCTTCAGTCACTCAGGGAAGAGAAGGGTGACGCAGTAGTTGCTCTGTGTGTGTGTGTGTAACTAAGTTCAGCCTCCTCGAAGTGAGTTTGGACCTTTTGTAATAAGAATGACTGAAAAGGATGATTATCAAGACTCTCCGTTAGTGAAAAATCTTAACTCGTTCTATGCACTCTTGGCAAAGTATGGAGCTCGACCCTCCCCACCTGGGGAAGATTGGGCTCGAGATACCTGGACAGATTTGCAGAGTGTAACAGACCGAGTGATTTCTTTACAGGATGAGTCTATCTGTGCAGTTCTAGGAGCCAGCCTGGTTGCAGCAGTTGAAGACCGCTTTAAGCGGCGTACTAATGAAAAACAAATCATAGAATCTCTTGAAAATTTGGTGCAACTTTTTCAGAAAACAGTCTTCAACCTGGAAGAGCAGTTAGCAGAGAAAGAGAAAGTAATTTGCTTGTTAAAACAGCAGATAGAAGAAAAAGAGGAGATAGAGGAAGAAAATTATTTGTTAAAAGATGCCTTAAGAGAAGAATATTCAAAGACTGCTGAATCATTGGGTGAGGTACAAATGAAGATGGAGAAATTTGGTATTCAGCAAATAAGCCCAATATATCCCCAAAAGGAACTAAAGGAAGCGAGGAAATGTTTCAGGGAAAACCCCCAAGTGAGACCTTTGATTAAAGCAGAATATGCTTATATAAATGACGAGGATAATGACCCTCATATTACAACTAAAGAGATACCATATACTCTCACTGAATTGGCCAAAATGAAAAGAGTATATGGACGCCTTCCTAAAGAATCTGAAATGGAGTATGTGTGGCGCGTATCCCTAACTGGGGGGGACCAAATTCAGTTAAGTGAAAAAGAAGCAATTGGTTACTGGGGTCCCGGCGTCTTTTTAACAACAGGGGATGGACGTGCCCCATGGTCCCTAACCCAGCGGGCTGCTTATTGGGCCGGAGGCTTGACCCCTTTGGACAGGGGGGATCCCCTGGCAATCACTGGCACAGCTGATCAATTGCTAGAAAGTGTACACAAAGCAGCCTGCCTGCAAATGATACATGAAAGGAAGTTAGTTCCTGGATGCGAATCTCCAATGATGCTGCCAGTGGACCCTGAAATCATGACTCCTTTGATAAGGGGACTGCCAGAGTTGCTTAAATCTATGGGGATTGATCTCCAAAGGACCATCGCGTCATTAGGCCCTGCAGAAAAGCTTGAGAGCTTTCTGAAAAGCAAGAGAGATGAAAATAATGCTTACACAGATTCACCTTTTAATCACAGCTCAACTCCTTCCCCTTCAAATCTTAAAAAGGTGTGGACATGGGGAGAGGTAGCACTGGAACTGATAGACTGTAGTAGAAAATATGGTCCTGTGAAAACTCTGGAGGAGAAATCGATAGGAATCCATCAAGTAGGAGCTAAAGATCTACCCCTTTTTGCTGGTAAAACTGACCACGCTGCTGTTGCTGACTGTTCCCGCTCTAAAATAGGCAGGGGAGAACAGCCTGTGACTCGACAACAATGGTGGGCTTTGGGAATTAAAAAAGGTGTTCCCAGGGATATAATGGATGGTTTACCCACTGATAAGCTGAGCAAATTGGTATCAAAGTGGTGTAGTCCTAAACAACAGCCACGGAACTCACAGAAGAAAAAAGAAATCTCTCCTGTCATGCCCATGGTCCCCCGCCATGGAGGACACAGGCGACAGGAAAAGTGAGCAGGGAAACAATACCTCCATTCCCCAGTAGTGGGTGGGGGAATGGAGGATGGATTTACGCCCGGCAGCTCACTAAAACTAATAGAGGAGATTTATTGATTACAGCTATTGTGGGTCCTAAGTGAACACCTGTAACCTGATACTTTAATAAATTGATATTGGTGCACAGATCTCTGCCCTGACTGAGGAAGATGCACAGAGATGTGGGGGAATTCCCTCTAAGTGAAGCATTTGTGTCCAGAATGCTTTAGGGTCAACAGAGGTAAAGCTGACGTTGCCGGGAGAGGAAAACACAGTCACTTGGTCATGGTAGTTGGGGACATTCCAACTGACTTGTTAGGAATGGATGCCCTTAAACGAAGGGTTTGGGAGGACTCAGAAGGATTGTTGTGGACTTTTGGGACACCGCAGCTGAATATCAGGCTACTTCAAACTACACCCCCTCTGCCATTTAGCAAAGTAACTAATGTTAAAAAATATCCCCTCTCCCTGGGAGCAAAGGAAGGTATCAAACCAGTCGTGCATGAAATGGGGGAGCAAGGAGTGGTGATAAATACCCATTCTCCTTTCAACTCTGGTGTGGCCAGTGAGAAAAACCTAATGGGAAGTGGAGGCTCACAGTAGATTTTTGGAGGCTGAATGCTAACACAGAGCCTCTAACTGCCGCAGTCCCTAATATGGCCAAACTGGTAATAACAATTCCAGAGAAAGCTCATCCAGTCATGGCAACCATTAACATTATGTTAAAGATATGTTTTTCATTATACCTTTGTGACCAGATGACAGAGATCGTTTTGCTTTTATGTGGAAGGGAAACAATTTACCTTCACCCAGCTGCCTCAGGGATACAAACGTTCCCCTACTTTAGCTCACCATGCTTTAGCTCAAGCACTGGAGAAAATACCGAGAGCCGAAGGCAGAGCTGTCTGTCGGTATATTGATGATATTCTCGTTGGGGGAGATAAAGATGAGGAGGTGGGGGCAACCTAACAGAATATAATCTTTTATTTGGAGAATTTGGGTTTGCAAATTCCCCCATAAAAGATTCAAAAGCCCTCACAAGAAGTAAAGTTTTTTGGAATTTGGTGGAAAGGGGGAATGACTTGTATCCCACTGGGCACCCTCACTTCCCTAGATCAGATTAAAATGCCTGAATCAAAAAAGGATTTGCAACATGCTTTAGTTATTGATGTTCTGGAGGAAACGCATCCTGGACTTTTCTATCATTGACAGACCTGTCTATGATTTGCTGAGAAAAAGGGCCAAATGGGAATGGACTGCTTCTCAGGAAGAAGCAATGTAATTGTTAATTTTTGAAGCAACAGCTCACCAGGCTCTTGGCCCTATCCACCCTACAGACCCTTTTCAGGTAGAATGGGGGTTTGCCACAACCAGATTTTCAGTACACATTTGGCAATGTGGTCCTGAGGGTCCAGCCCACCCCGTGGGATTTTACTCTCACAGCTTTAAGGATGCCGAGAAGAGATATACTGCATGGGAGAAAGGTTTTTTTGTGGTTAGCCTGGCTCTCATAGAAGTGGAGAAAATTACACATCAGCAACCAGTCGTGCTAAGAGGCCCGTTCAAAGTTCTAAAGGCAGTCGCTAGCAGGACCCCCCCTCCTGATGGGGTGGCCCAGAGAGCCTTGGTATGAAAGTGGTATGTCCAGAGTGAACACTATCACAACCTTTTCTCAGCGACTGAAGGAGCTTTAAAAAACTATAGCTATCCAAAAAACAGAGAGCCTGGATGGCAGCCAAGACAAACCTTTCTCAGTCATTTGAGTGGCCCCTCCTTTTTCCCACGATCAATCAGTGAATGCTTGGTTTACCGACACTTCTGCAAAGCGAGAAGGGAAAGTGTGGAAATACCAGGCAGTAGCTCTCCACACTATTGCTGATGAACAGAAAATAACAGAGGGAGAAGGGAGTGCCCAGGGAGAATTAATTGCAGTATGGAGCGTTTTCCAGTGTGAAGCACAAACCATCTCCTCTGTCCACATTTACACTGATTCCTATGCAGTGTTTAAAGGATGTACTTGAATGGCTCTCTTTCTGGGAGCAAAATGAAAGGGAGGTTAACAGAACTCCAGTGTGGCAAAAGGACAAGTGGCAAGAAATCTTAAGCACTGCTAGCCAAGGGAACTTTGCTGTGGGATGGGTAGCTTCTCATCAGGTAGATGGGGGCTCAGCAAGGGAATGGAATAACAGAGCTGATGAATTAGCAAGACTAGCTCCTGTACAAATGACCAGATAATTCTGGGAATCCAGCTCACTTCCCAGGACAACCCATTTTGGTAGAACTTCCCACCATGGGAAGTGTACCACTCGTACTAAAAACCCCACTGAATGTATATCCATGGGTAGCTTCTGATGGCCTCGGGAAGGAGCATCAGATAAATACTCACTGGGTAATTCCATCATTCTAATTTTCTGTCTGGTTTTAATTTTTGCCTCAGGGAGGCAAGTTCTGTTGTTTTATTGTTGCAGGAGAACTCCGAGGGATGCCAAGAATAGCATGGATCATGAATCTTTAATTGGATTGGTAGTACTTTTCTGCATCTTACCACTAACCTGTAACCAAAAGAATACAGAATGGCCATGGTCCCAAGCTACCATCAAGCATACTAGCACTCTGGGACAGTATCCCAAAGACCGTCTCCCAAGCTTAGCCACTGTAGTACAGCATGATACTGAAGTGTACCATCCCCAGGAATGGGAATGGGACAGAAAAGATTCGGTCCATGTCCTGACCGGAACTATTGGAGAAAAAATTCAGGTGGGATGCAGAAAAGTGGAAGGATCTCTTCATGAGAAAGCCTCCTCAATTACCATCTCTGGAAATCTATTGGATCCAAATTCCAACATCACTGCAGAACTCTGTCCTACTACAGAATGGAAATGTAGCAAACAGGATTCTCTCATTACGTGTTGCCGTCAAAAGAATGTCGGTAACTACAACTTAGACCCAAGTACCAACAATGTTGAAATCACCAAATTCTGTATTAAGGAACAAGGAGATTGTTGGTATAACTTCACTTTGACTAAGCCAGTCTATGTGGTGTGCAATTGGCAACCTTATCCATTGGCAGGAGGCCTATCAGGCCTAACATTTAAATTCAGACTAAATGCTATGACTAAGCCTCCAGTGACACATGTTGCAGTAGTCACACACCATGGTATAAATACCCTCTTCACACTGACAAAGATGAAGTTATACCCTCTTTTACAGTGGTACAAGGAGCGACATCGCAATAAGATGCAGATTGATCACTGAATCCCTCATTGAACCCACAAACAGTTATGGAACTGGACCACATGGCCCTGTTTTGTTGGGTAAAATTCAAAACCTAGATTGTTGGCTAAATTTGACTGCTGTACATTACTCCCATAAAGTTATGCATGGCAAAAATAACACTAAATACTGGGGAGAACTCAAAAAGATGTTGTAATACCTACTATCCAACCAACTGTTGTGCTTAGCCCAAAAATTTGGTTGTGCTTAGCCCAAAAATCTTTGGAATTGGACCACATGTAATCAGAAATACGAGCCAACAACAAATGTTGTTTAACCTGGCATGGTCTCTCAAATGAGTTGAGTTGATGATGCAAAACAATGTTTTGGAAATTCAGCCAGCTTGCTCACCTTTCCTAAAGGCTTTTTATGAGGGATGGACAAACTGGCTGCAAAACCAAACTCCTCACACAAGACAAACACAGAGAGACCTAACAGGTGTTTTGGGGACAGGATTGGGAGTTTTAAATAGTATCGATTTGGAGGTAATAATGAACAAATTGGCTACCTCAATTAGCGATTTGACTAACTTAGAGCAGCCTTTGCGATCTTCCTTATTGGCTTTGGGGACTAACCAGTGGCTGTTGTCAAATATATTACCAAAATGGGAAAAAATAAATGTAAAGAACCACGAATTGATTGCAGACACATTTGTTGTGATCCAAAATAACCTTTCTTTGGCTCTCAGTTGTATTCAGGCTCAACCGTGGATGCATTCGGTAGCTGCCTCAATTATGATAAGGTGAAGAAGGCACTCTCCCCACTGAAATTTGGAAAAATAATTTGGGACAGTGCCACTAATTTTGAGAGGAAACTCCAATCCTGGTGGAATCTGGTAACCTTTACCTATGACCCCATCACAAACACAGCTAAAACCTTTGTGCTTACCATATATATAATGCCACCACACACTCATTGCACTAGGGTTGAACGGTAATGGAACTATACTCTATCCTCCAAGAGCATAGAGTATGGGCCCAAAAGGTGAAAGGTGGATGAAAAATGGCAAACTGTCAATTTTGAATCTTGCATTGTACGGTAACAAGGATTTATCTGTGAAGGCAGTGTGATTAAAGCTCAAAATACTTTGTCCAGTATCTAAACAGATATCTTGAGCTTTAATTGTATTGCCTGCTGCCTGCACCCACTGGGATGAATCTCACTTTGGTAAAGCAATTAATACAAGCATTTGGTAGAGATTTTGGAAAAAAATTAGGGAAAATGGGCAGAAAACCTTAATAACTGTTCACCATAATGTGAGAGAAATACAACGAGTTTTGGAAAGAGTGCAAAAGGGTGCAGAACGTAAGTGGTGGGACACACTTTTTGGATGGTTGCCTACTGCTGCAGGCATCCTGAACAAGCTGTGTCACCCCATCATGGTTCCCTTGATATTGGTTTTGTTCAGTTTGGTTTTGTCAGCAGGATTGTATGTCATAACCTGGAGAATGATGAATCAGTTATCAGTTTGATGTCTGTATTGAAAACACATAGTATGCTTGATGTCCCATCCAATGTGGATATCCCCAAATCAACTGATGTTTAAAAAAAAGTTGTTTTTTTTTTATACAAACAGCTTTGATTGTAATTGTTTCAACAATTTAAATTTTATAAACTGTTTGATCACTGTTATTTCCTTTTTTTTCTTCTCTCCCTCTCTCTCTTTCTTTTGTTTTTCTTCTTCTTAACTGTGCTACCACCATGAGCTCCTGACATCCTGAGGTCCTGATGTTCACATTGAGCTGGAGGGTGGTGCAAGAGTGGGTCAGAAGATCAGCGTTGTCTCAACATTGTCATCAGGGACATGGACAGTGAGGTACTTGACAATGGCCTGCTTGGAACACAGTTGCTGATCCTAAGAGTGGAATGTGGTGCAAAGGTTCCTGAATACAGAACTGTGTGTTACAAAGAGTGCTGTGCTGTTCTCCTGAGCACTGACCGTGTGGTGCAGGCAGTGCTGGGCTGTTCTGTGGTGCCTGGGCTGTCTGCTACAGAGTGCTGTGCTATTGTTTGGTACCTGGGCCCAGCCGGAGCCATTAGAGATAACCGCATAGCCACTGTCAAAAAAGATGGATCGCAACTGTTGCCATAACATCAGTGAAGAAATAATGAATTTTAGATGAACTTTGCTTCATTATAATACCAAAACACACCTCCTGGTTGAAGGCTGCCCGCCTCCAAGACTGACCACGCCTTGGACACTCCCCCTCATGCATGTGTGGGAGCCTCGCTTGAGAAGGGCGGAGATATGATAATTGCATTCTGAGAAGGGCGGAGATCCCTGAGGCAGAGGAGGAGCAAGGTGTGTCACTAAGCATAAAAAATGACTTCTGGGCAACAAAAATTTGAAGCATCCCCACCAAGAATCACCGCGACTGACGACGGAGCGCTGGCTGGACCCGGGACCGTTGGGGCGTCTAGAGATCAGCGGTGGTAGCTATAACCTCTCTTTCTCTTCTTTCTAAACTTCACTTTTCCCCTTTCTTTCACCCATCTCTAACTATCGTGTGCCACTTCATGGGCAACACAACAAAGTTTCACAGTTTGATTGATACAATCCCCTTTGGTGTTGGTTGCCTTAATTTTGCACTTTCGAGATTGTAGTAAACGAACCATCACGAGTCCACCAAGTGGACCGTGACAAATACTCAATTCTTTTCTGTGTCTAGAGAAAATGCTTGGATCACCTGTTTCTGAGTATTACAAGAGTATTTTCTATGCTAGCATGATGAAAATAAACTTGGAGATTGAAAGCAATGGATTTGAGTTTTCTACTCAAGACCTCTTAATGGGAAACAGCATGTTATCCTCAGTTAACCAACAATGTGGTAAATGTTATTGTGAAATAATAAAAGCAAAGGCTTTTCTCTAGCAGCATTGAATCATCTAACAAAAGATATGAAATACTTGCAATGTTAAAGTAATGAATTGCACAACTTTTGAAACATCAGCATCAGATAATATCTCAAATTTTACAACCTGAATTTTTATCCCAACTTAAGCAAGATGTATAAAGTGAAGTTTATGATTGTTATATCCTTTAGCTGTACCATCAGGGCCATCATTTCTAAACCTGGAATTTATTTGCCTAAATAGATTGCTAGGATTAATGTGGTATGATTTTGGTTCAGCATTACGAGCATCTGGTTTTTTTTTCTGGAGATTAAACATATAAAGCAGTAATGTGGTTTTCTGGCCCATTTTGTTACCCCTGGTTATGTTGTGTGGTTTCTCAGACTTCTACAGACTCAGGTGATGGCTGGAGAAGATTCTCACTTGGCAGAGGCCTAAGGAAGGATTCTCTGGACAATCTAGTGAGTAAGCCTCACCACAGGAGTGATACCTTGCCTAAACATATAAGATATAGACTGTAAATCAAGGGGCTGTTTTATAGCTTTTCTCCACTGGAAGAGGAACAATCATTAATGTTCTTTATGTCCAAAATATTTCACAAACACGATGCAGCCTTCAGCATAAAGAACGTGCCCGCTCACAAAGAACCTTAGCCCATTTGTACTAAGTTTCCTTACTCACAGGCTCTTTCTTCAGCAGTATAAGGCCATCTCTGCTTCAGGAAAGTGGAAACCAGAGAAAGGTGTTAAGAAGGTGTATCTTTTAGAAAGCTTTGTTCCAGTTACTGCTGAACAACTGTGCATAAATTATTCAATAATATAAATCAATACAATTGTTTCCAAGGTAATTCTGAGTTCCCTTTCTTACATGTAGGAGCGGCCTTCTTGTCTCTCTAAGAATGTTTGCAGAAAGAAGGCATCACAAATGCTCACATGAATAAGAAAAATGATCCTGATTATTCCAAGATTTTTGTCAGGGAGGAATCCTTTTATTAAATGAGAGTTTGGAGACAGATCTCACAGCATGAATGCAGAATGAAAACTCCAGTCTGCACCCATGCTGAATAAGCTGTTATAATCAGAGCCTGAAACTGGCTTGGAAAAAATACTCTAAGAAAGGGAGCAGCAAGAGCCAGCTGTGTCCTAAGAGAAGACAAGCCAAAGGGGAGCACAGCATGGGCCAGGAATGATCTTGCCACCAGGCCAGAGGCCCACAGCAACCCTGGCCAGATGGTGACAGCAACAGGTCCCGTTGCCAGTCCACACTGATCATCAGACAAAAGCAAAGTATCAAGGCCAAGGTCAAGCCACTAAATCTAAACAACAGTTCAGGAACACGACTGGAAACAGGTACACCCACAACATACCTCAGGGAAGAACTGAAGGCCAGGCCTGAGCTTAAATGAAGCTTCTAGGCCCCTGGGCAGAGGGTGTGATGGAGGCCCCATGGGTCTGTTCAGGGCCATCTGCTGCGCTCAGGGCCCTGACAAACTAACAGCTGGAAACACCAAGTCCTTTTGCAGGTGGCTTGTGAGCAAAGGGGGTTAAATTTCACATTCACCAGCTGTATTATCATTTTACTGTGTATCTATATAGGTTAAACAAATAAAAGGTGCTTCTGGAAGACATGATGGATACAGCATTTGTAAAATAAAACACTTGAACAAAGCAGGCTGTTTAGAGTAGTCAGAAAGCTAATGTTCACCCATAAAATGAGTCAAATATCTCCCTGTCTAAGCTATACTGCAGGATGCCCAGCACTAGGAAATTCAGAAATGTTAAAATTTTTACATTTTCACCTCATGTGGAAACTCCAGTATTAATTTGTTTATCCATGTTCATGGTCTTTAGAACTACAGAAGTCCAGCACATACAAATATCAACTGAAGCTATTCATACTGTGATACAAATTCATATAATGAAATAAAATGTTTTTCATTATACAAAGGATAGCTTATTTCTTCAGTGGCTATCATTGTAAAGATTGACAATATCCCCACTAGGTAAAAAAACAGGATTACACTTCTCTACAGCTGGGTATGATAGAGCACAGAGAGTATTTTATCCAAGGTCAAATGCTGAGCTCAGGGTCACGCACAAATCATGGGGTAAAGATGGCTGTAAAGTCCAACTGAAGTTCTAACCTGCAGTTCAACTTTACCATTTGATCTCCCTGACTAAACTATTGTAGTCTTCCAGATATGCAGGGGTTTAAAATCAGTACAGATCATCACGTATGCAAGCCAGGCAACCTCATTCAATAATGAGGACAGCTGACAGTTACAGACTGTCAACAGGGAATGCCACTTACATAGAGAGGTCACTGCTCCTTGAGCAACCCTAGTGCTCATTCTATAGTGAAATAGGATTAGACCTTTTAAATCACAACCTCATCTTGCAATACAACGAGGAGCTCCACCTGGGGAGCCAGTTTTTAATTACAGCAATACTGAACAGTCGTCCACAATGTCGTATTTCCTGGCAAGTTTTTGAGTGTCCCAGAGAGTCAGGGATGATTTCAGTGCAGCCCCATTCCCACTGAATGCTTACGATTTTCTTTAGCTCAAATTCTACTAAAATCTAAAGAGCTCTTCAACTTCGTTGGATCTGAATTACTATCCTGGATATTTCTGTGATAGCTCTCGATTTGCTGTCTCCAGTCCTGATCCTACCAGGTACTAAATACCTTCAACATCTACATTCCACTAGGTTCTAATACATGTATGTAATAAGCCATTTTCAGACGTTTTCAGTTTGCTGATCCCCGTTTTCCCATGGAAATGCAGCTGCCAAGAGCAAATAGAAGCCTCCTGACAGAAACATTTGCCACATTATCTTGCCAAGGCCCTGTGGAAGTAACTGAACTCCAAGGTGAAAAATCATTAACTTACAGCCTTGTGCAAGACTTTAAAACTAAGTTCACTGTACTGACCAGGAATCAAATGAGATGTGTCACACAATGCAGAGAGTAAATGGTATTTCTTCACTACAAATAGGAATAAAGACACAAATAAAGGATGCTCTTCTGCAGATGCTAATGGCCACCCAGTCTGGGTGGTATGCTGGTGTTCTGGTTATGTTTCTTTTACCCTTATGGCAAAACCAGATGTTAGATATATTTCCATTGTAATTCTCCATATTGCCTCCCAGCAAGTATGTGCTAACAATGAAACCATTGTTCCCTCTTAAAGCCTATAACTAATTACAAGTGTGGGCAGACTGGTTCAACAAGATAATAAAGCCTGGAATATTTGCTCAAAGATTCTGTTCAGAATGCATCTTTTGCTAACTGGGAAAGCAGTCAAGATCTCTTCAAGAAAAGTCCCACTGTCCCACATCTGCAGCTGATTTACGCACACACCCCTGGCACGGCAGTCACGCGCCCACACCAGCCTGTAGATCTGTTGATCTGTTCTTTTGGGAATCTTTCATTTCATTCCCAGCTAGCTCACCTGACAGCTACTTGCTGCATATCACTTTACTGTGAAATGCAAATTGTTTTTCATAAATAAAGTGCAAATATTGTGTCCTGTGAGGGAATGAGTGACTGACTGATCCCTGCAGGCTACCAGGCATAACAAAATCCATATACCTGTATTTTCTGGCAGGCTATCAAACTACTTAAAATTACTTACAAGTGTATTAGCTTTATAGATAGTGTGGCTTGACTTTATAAAGGTAGAGTTGCAATAACTGTTCTTTTGCCTTATCTATTCCTCAGAGCACTTAAGTTAGAGAAAGATAAATATGATGCAGTCATCGCTTACATCTGAGGTTCTGAAAATAGGAATGGAGATGTGCATTTATAAGAAATTAATTTTGTGAAAGAACTGATTTTTACTTGTAAAATTTTTCATATTTATTGAATAACGGTTATGGTTTTCATAAGGCTTTTGCCCTCTTTTCTTCCTGGGACATTTCAGAAAGTTTGGCAATGCTGTTTGCAGTTTATTCTGGAAATGGTCTACTTAAGCTCAGTGAGTCAAAAATCTAGACTCAGCACCAGTTTCCTAAGACTGTCTGGTCACTTTGTATGCATCCCAGCAATATTTCCTCTCAAGAGCAGTGCTGAGTTAGCAGATTTTTATTCCAATTCACTTTATCATCCCTGTTAATATCTTGCCAAAACAGAATAACTAGTTAGCCACTATGTTATTCACTGGGTTACACCGCAGAGCACTTAAAGACCCGAAGTGCTACACAGCTTTTGAGCCATGTCTGTACCTGTGAACATCACCAAACTTGTTCTCCCTGACAGATACACAGTATGTATGTGTGTAAGCACTGAGGATCCATCTCAAGTCTCCCTCCCCTTGACAGAACACTGCAAGTGCAGTAAGTAGAGACACAGAAGCCTAAACTCTTCTGACTAGTGGAACTTGGGTAATCCCAGAAGTCACCAACTCAGATGTCTCAAGCTAACCTCACAAAATCCTGATCTACCTTGGCTACTCTTACTGCCACATAATAGATATAGTACAGACCTTTTAAAAATGGCATTATGGTTTTTTTCATTTGCACTGAAAATGTTAACACGGAATATCTCAGTAATAAGTATTTGCACCAATCACACCTGCACTGTGGGGGTACAGACTAACAGTAGTCATAAACACAATACGACTTCAAAGGGTTTAGACTACTGAAGCCATGCTATATTTCCAGAGGATAAACTACTGCCATTTTTAACAACAAGGTAATAATTTGTTTTTTGTGTTTGTTCTCCTGTTTGCTCAATTTCTAAAGTGCAACCTCTGCTACCGCGGAGAGAAAAGGAGTCAGTCACAGAATAAGCTCAACTTGGAAGCAATTCTAGGTAGCCTGAAATGCTACTGCAGGTAGCCTAGTGCTGAGCCCACAGCTGGGTTCATGCTGCTGAGAACCTCCTGTGCTTTGCTCACTGCACTGAAGATGACAAGGCCATGGTATTTTAAAGGTAGGGCTCCCTGGCCCCAAGCTAAATGTTCCTCTAAAGACCACCATACTCTAAAATGAAATTAATTTTATTCTGTTCAGTACCTGCTGTGACATGAACTGTACATCTGCCTGACCTTCTCTAATTGAGCCATTCTCCTCTTTATGCTAAGACTACAACTAGCACTAGATAGAACCACAGCACATAATTTTTTCACCAAGCTTTCCAACCTCAACCTTCCTTCCTGAAGGGAAAATGGTGTGAAAGGACCCTTTTAAAAATGCTCCTTTCTTCACATATAGCACCCTCTACCACTTCAAACTCTGTACCTTTCTTTTAGTTGCTGCCTTTTAATCTCACTAGGTGCTTTTTATCTGCTTTATTCCCACCTAAAAAATCCCTAAGGATCCCTAAGGAAAGCGTGAAGGTAAAAAGAAGTGACCTAGTTAGAGGAAATTTTTACACAACTTTCCAAAGACAGTTTCTCTTGACTGATTTGTATTGGCTTAGGTACTTGTTCAGACAGGTACAGGTGTACATTATAGAAATATCCTTTTTACTTCCACCCAGTTCTAGAGATCTGGGCATAGAAGAGGGAGAAGGGAGATGCTAAGTTAATCAGAAAGAGAAAAGCCAGTATACATGGCTTACAAGATTCCCAGTAAGCTCCCACAGGCAAATTCAAATTACTAATTATTAGATATGTTTTTCCACAACTAAAAATTTTCAAGTTACAGGAAAAGGATCAAATACTTGTTAATTGTGTTCATGCTCTAATTTTCACAGCTGGGCTGAAATTCAGGATCAAGACAGAGGGGGAGCTAGTATTAGATCTAGACATCAGCATGCACGTTCCTTTCATGTTATTCACTGTCATAACAAAAAAAACAAAACCAAAAACCCCAAGCTCAGCTGACCTCCACTGAGTGGAGAAGCCAGAGATATTCTGATTTAGAACCTGACTTAGACTAAAGCCTAAGTTAGGTTTGGAGCTGTGTCTTTGTAACAAAGCCCAGGACAGCTTAGCTTCTGAAATTCATTCAGTCATAAGTGGTGATTTATGTCAGTGACACTTATCAGTGTGGTCATAAGGTGTTTTGCCAGCACCCGTACATACATATACTTTAAAACCTGTATTTTGGGGAGGTGTGTTTGTGACACGCTTGAAATCGAGACTGGTTATTTTTACCACCAGGAAGTTCTCTCCATTAATGGAGAAATCTTGTGTTGCTGCAAACATGGAAATTTGGACAGTGCCCCCTTCCCTCTTTGAAAAGCTATAGAAAAAGAAGTTACCTACACTCCATGCATTACATCATATTAGTGCAATAGGAGGGGCTGCTTTAGAGAGGAAAGCAAATGCCCTATATTGAGAGAAAAGACTACTCAGTTTTCAAATACTGGTTTGGTTTGGTTTTCATTCCAGTTTGCATGAGGTTTCCTGTTCCCTATGGATTTCCAAAGGCAGATTTTGACCTGTGGATTCTACACCCCATGCTGTGATCCTGGCCTTTCCTGTAAGCTACGGAACAGATGGGATGAGTTTGGGAATTGGGTGGGAGCCTTCTGATTAATCCCTTAGGATGTCCCCTGTGAAAAGTTTAAGGTGTTTGAGCAAAAGACAATGCACAATCCTGAATGAACTCCCAGAGTACTCTACTCACTGCTTTATGTAGAGTTTAAGAGATTAAGCTCTACATAAATTTTGAGATTAAAACCACGTTATTAGTCCACCCTGAAGTTTCAACTGGGCACCCTTCTTTCCAGCTCAAAACACAAGCAGGACACATGCTGCTCTCCACTGCTGAATGAAAGTGGAGCCATAATAACCCATTTGCTAAGATCTTTTAACACACTGCTTCATACTAAGTGGGTTTTCCATTTCATTTCTGAAATAAAAGTACATTTTTCCACCTGGAAGGTGCCAAGCAGCACACTTACCTACACCAGGTACACTTACCCTGGGAGAGCTGAGGCACTACCCATGTGTGCTTTAGCACTGGCCATGGAAACACCAGTGTCTGCCACCTGCAACACGGCCTTGGCCACGTGGCTCCACAGCCCCACTCCCCCTGTTCACAGGGGTGATACCTTGTGTCATACGATTTACAGAATCAAAGTTTTGAAAATAATTAGACAATTGAGCTCATCGGCCTCATGTAGGCTGAACAGACATAAATGCACATCAGGCAAATGCAATGAACTGTTCTACAGTGACGATGGGGCTTTCTCAGTGCTTCCTTCTTGAATTCCCCTCTCCCTCACTCAGCAAGTAGTTCAAGGAAAGTGTGTGCAATGCAGCTCAGTCGGCTTGATTTTTTTTTGCAATATAAATATGAAACTTCTCTTTCAAGCTACATTTGCGCACCGAGAAAGAAAGGAAAAGTTTAATTGTATCCCCCATCCCAAGACGACGGGGTCATCTGCTGTCAGCCAGCAGCAGCAGGCCTGCCCTCTGCAGTCACAGATATCAAAGCCTGCCAGAGCCATGCCTCCGGGGGAACAGAGGCTTGGATTTCAAGATGAGCCCCACCAGCCTGGGAGCAGACTGCACGCCTAAAAGATCTATTTTGTTCCCAGTAAAAATATTTTGAAATTTCATTTCCAATATAATAACTTACTGGTAGTATTTTCTGTAGTGATGGGTATGGCTCAGACCAGAGCAATGAAACACTGAAACAATGTCCTGATGTTAGCATTTATATCCCCCAAACAGCTAGCCCCCAAACCCTGGAAAAACCCATTAATTTCTTCTTCTATTTAAACCGTTAGAATTTAGTAGAACGCTGAAGGGTGCCTGCTTTCAGTGTTGCTCCTCGGGTGGTTATGGCTTTCCAAACAGCCTCTTTTGTTGGGTCAGTGCTAGAGCTGCAACTTGGCTGGAAGTGCCAAAAGCAAGTTACCAAGGTCAAGAGAAAGAAATATGAAACTTAACAAGTGTTTGGAGCAGTCCATACAGCTTGAGGAGGTGACAGGACTAAGCACTTAATATAAAGATGAAACACAGTGAATAAAGTAGATGCCCTTACCACTGTTAACAAAATAGTTGTTTGATTCAAAACAGAATTATGGAGATTAGAAACATTTTTACTGAAAATGAGTGGTCTGGCATATAGTTCCTGGTTAGAAAAAAAATAATTACCTTATAGGCAGATACAGAAATTATTTGCTTTTTTAAATCATGTATTTGACCTGAATATTTTTTAAAAGAGAGAATTCCCAGATTTGTAAACTAAGGCTCTCTGCAAGGTTTTGTCCTAACGCTGTCAGCCGAGGTGTATCACAGGGTCCAAGCCACTGAAGTTACAGTAGAGAAAACCTGGGGCTGACCGACTGTATCATCATCCCCCCCCGTTTAGTTCTATTTCCCTCCCGGGAGATGGACAGAGCCCTAATCCTCCAAACGAGGATGATGAGTTGTAGTGGCTGTGAAGTTTTACTTTGCTGCCTGTGAGAGGCGGCGATGAGAAAACGCCGGACCCAGAGGAACGGAGAGCGTGTCCCCCCCGGGTGCAAGTGAACTCAGACAACGTCTACATCCCCCGTACTGAGGTCGGCCACAGCTTCTCAGGAAACACCGGACTTTAAAGGACTTCTTTCCCTCTTCTAGTCGTGGAAGTCCGCCGCGGCGGCGGCTCGGGGCGCGGCTGAGGGAGGGGAAGGGCGGGAAGCGGCTGGCTCCG
>NW_020799118.1:15962416-15979209 GCF_003259725.1 Athene cunicularia | reverse complement strand
GCCTTGCGGCTCTGGCCGGGCGCCGCCGAGCCGGCGCCCCGAGGTCGGCCGGGTGGTGCGGGTACTAAGCGGGACGGCCCGCCTTAAGCCGGGGAGGGTTACGGCGGTACCGGGGAGTCCCCGGGGGCAGGCAAGAAGCGGGGCCCGGGCTGTCGGTGGAGCCGTCCCCAGCCGAGCAGCTCCGTCCCGTCCCGTCCCGCCGCGCAGCGCTGGCTGCTCCGCCAGGGCAGCCTTGGGGCAACCGGATCTTCTCATTGCAGGGGCCCCCCCAGCGACCCCCTCCTGCAGCCCTATTTCCCCTCCGGGCACGGCCCTCGGCACCACCACAGGCACGTCAGAGACTGTCAGCCCCTCAAGTACGGCAACGTAACGCACGAAGCTTGGCCCAGCGACAACAGGACGAGTGGCCCAGTGGCTACCACCAGAACGTTTGTTTCTTACATCCCCCCAGGGGGGAAGGACCACAAGGTGGTCTATGGCCACTTCACTTTTGTGAGGAACCCCCTGAGGACGTTCTCTGTGCTGGAGCCGGGCGGCGCGGGAGGCTGCCAGGCTCACCGCAGAGCCCCTGTGGAAGAGACCGCAAAGCTCGGGAAGTGTCTGGTGGCCCAGAACGGCGGGTACTTTGACATGGGAACTGGAGAGTGCCTTGGGAATGTTGTGAGCGATGGAAAGCTGGTGAGAAACTCTGGAGGCCTGCAAAACGCTCAGTTTGGCATCCGGAAGGATGGCACCATGGTGTTCGGGTAAGAACTTGCGGCTTGTGTGGAGAATGCTCTCTCCTCCCCAAAGACCAGTAGGCATTACTGAGGCGGGAGGCGCTGCCCAGGCACTGCCACCTTGGCCTCTCCCAGTTAGAGCAGGAGCAGGCTTTGAGTGCTGAAATCAGCGATGTCCTACCTGTAGGCTATTGAGCTGTCCCTCTGGCCGCTGCCAGATAAGTCACTCTGTTCTCTGGCTGCTTAGATTCCTGTGTCTCTGCTTCTGACATGCAACAGCTACCCTTGATTATGGTAAAAGGAAAGGGGGAGAGGTCTCTGTCGCCCGCACAGAGGAGAGGCAGAGCAGACTATAACTGCTCTGGCTGCAGTACAGAAACACTGGGGTTGGAAGGGACCTCTGGAGCTGCCTCATCCAACCACGTGCTCAGCGCAGGGTTAGCTGGAGCAGGTTGCTCAAGGCCATGTCCAGTCAGGTTTTTAACATCTCCGAGGACAGAGACTCTAGCACCTCTCCGGGCAAACCTGTTCCTGTGATTGGCAACCCTTTACAGTAAAAATCTTTGTCTTATATTAAGTTACTTACTGTTAAGTAGAAATCCAGGAATTTCCTGTGTTGCCTGTGCTCAGCTGTGTTGCTCTTTTAGCAAGATACCAGGATTGTTTCCCTTAAGTGCCAGTGTCTGTTAACATGAAGCTTCTCCCAGTTTTCTGAAGGTCTTTTCTGCCATTTCCTGAGCAGGCAGTCTGTAGCAAACACCCACCATGATGTGACCTACATTGATCTGCCAGAGCTCTAATCCTAACCTGTAAACCCTCAGCTAGTTTGTGGTCAGTGACTAGGCAGAATCATCGAATCGATTAGGTTAGGAAAGACCTTTAAGATCGTTGAGTTCAACCGTTAACCTGACACTGCCAAGCCCACCACTAAACCATGTCCCTGAGCACCACATCTACACGTCTTTTAAATACCTCCAGGGATGATGACTCAACCACTTTCCTGGCAGCCTGTTCCTGTGCTTGACAACCCTTTCAGTGAAGAACTTTTCCTAATCTAAACCTCTTGTGTTACTTGTTACTTGGGAGAAGAGACCAACCCCCACCTCGCTACAACCTCCTTTCAGGTAGCTGTAGAGAGCCATAAGGTCTCCCCTCAGGCTCCTTTCTCCAGACTAAACACCCCCAGTTCCCCCAGCAGCTCCTCACAAGACTTGTGCTCTAGACCCTTCACCAGCTTCGGTGCCCTTCTCTGGACACACCCCAGCACCTCAATGTCTTCCTGTAGTGAGAGGCCCAAAACTGAACACAGTATTTGAGATGTGGCCTCACCAGTGCCAAGTACAGGGGGACGGTCCCTTCCCTAGTCCTGCTGGCCACACTACTCCTGATACAAGCCAGGATGCTATTGGCCTTCTTGCCCACCTGGGCATGCTGCCACTGGCTGTCAACCAACATTCCCAGATCCTTTTCTGCTGGGCAGCTTTCCAGCCACTTGTCCCCAAGCCTGTCGTGTTGCAGGGGTTGTTGTGACCCAGGTGCAGGACGCGGCACTGAGCCTTGTTGAACCTCATACAACTGGCCTGGGCCCATTGCTCCAGCCTGCCCAGATCCCTCTGCAGAGCCTTCCTGCCCTCCAGCAGATCAACGCTCCCACCCAGTTTGGCGTCATCTGCAAAATTACTGAGGGGGCCCTCGATCACCTCGTCCAGATCGCTGATAGAGATCTTGAACAGAACTGGCCCCAGTACTAAGTCCTGGGGAACACCGCGTGTGACCAGCTGCCAACTGGAGTTACCTCCATCCACCACCACTCTTTGGGCTTGGCCACCCAGACAGTTTTTTACCCAGCAAAGCGTACGCCTGTGCAAGCCGTGAGCAGCCTGTTTCTCCAGGAGAATGCTGTGGGAAACAGTGTCAAAGGCTTTACTAAAGTCTAGGTAGACAACATGCACAGCCTTCCCCTCATCCAGTAATGGGGTCACCTTGTCATAGAAGATTGGGTTAGTCAGGCAGGACCTGCCTTTCATAAACCCATGGCTGGCTGGGCCTGATCACCTGGGTGTCCTGTACGTGCCATGTGGTGGCACTCGAGGTGATCTGCTCCATAACTTTCCCTGGCACCGAGGTCAGACTGACAGGCCTGTAGTTCCCCTTCCAGCCCTTCTTGTAGATGGGTGTCATCTTTTCTAACCTCCAGTCACCTGGGACCTCCCTGGTTAGCCAGGACTGCTGGTAAATGATGGAAAGTGCCGTGGTGAGCACTTCTGCCAGCTCCTGCTGTACCCATGGGTGGATCCCAACAGACCCCATAGACCTGTGTGTGTCTAAGTGGTCACTAACCATTTCCCCTTGGATCATGGGGGCTTCATTCTGCTCCCCATCCCTGTCTTCCAGCTCAGGGGGCTGGGTACCCAGAGGACAACTGGTCTACTCTTAAAGACTGAGGCAAAGAAGGCATTAGGTACCTCAGCCTTTTCCTTGTCCTTTGTCACTGTGTTTCCCCCAGCATCCAGTAAAGGATGGAGATCATCCTTAGCCCTCCTTCTGTTGCTAATGGTTTTATAGAAACATTGCCTTTTACAGCAGTAGCCAGATTAAGTTCTAATTGGGCTTTGACTCCTCTAATTTTCTCCTTGCATACACTCATGACATCCTTGTAGTCCTCCTGAGTTGCCTGCCCCTTCTTCCAAAGCTCATCAACTCCTTTTTGTCCTGAGTTCCAGCCGAAGTTCTCTATTCGTCGGTCTTCTTCCCCGCCAGCTCATCTTTTGGCACATGGGGATGACCTGCTCCCTTGCCTTTAAAATTCCTTCTTGAAGAATGTCCAGCCTTCCTGGACTCCTCTGCCCTTCAGGACTGCCTCCCAAGGGACTCTGGCAACTGGGCTCCTAAAAAAGGCCAAAGTCTGCCCTCCAGAAGTCCAGGATAGCGGTTCTGCTGACCTCACTCCTTCCCCAAGAATTGAAAATTCTCATTGTCTGATTGCTGTGCCCTCCAGCCATCGCATCACCTTGCAGCCTTCGCTTGTCAGCCTGCTCCACCGCTTCCTCACTTGACTGGGGCCGATCATCTCCATCCTGTGCCATTCCTCGTCTAAACCATTCCTCAACAGCTCACCTATTTACAGAGTTACTTTTGCCTCACTTGGTCGGGTCCTCATTTCTCAGAGAGGTTTCTGTCCTTGTAAAAGCCAAATCCTTGTTGTCAACACCAGCTGTGCTACTGCACATTGACCCACAGAATCCATCCCCTGCTTCTCAAGCCCTTCCTCCTCCCTGGCAGGACTGAGGAGAGGAGCACCTGGGCCACCCTCCTCCCCTTAGAGCTCTGCAGTTGCTCTTGATACGGTCCTGTTTTCCCCTGGCAGTGCTGCTGTGCCCGTGTGGAAGAGCAGCAGGGGATGGCAGGCTGGGGGCTGGAGAAGCCTCACTGGTCTTCTCATGTCATCCCAGATCTGAGCCCCCAGCTCGACAGATGAGCAGATGGGGACCTCTGCCCCCACAGCAGGGAGCTTCCCCCTACACTCACCCACCGCCTCAGGTTCTGCTGCAGGGTTCAGGCTCAGCTGGCACAGATGCTTTTGTTTCACAGAGCCCCCACCCCCTTGCCTGCTGCCAAGGCACTGAACCCGAGTGGAAGGAAGAACCCTCCTGGTGCCAGAGCTCAGAGTCTTCCAGCCTTCATCATCACAGGATTTACCACCCCACTGTGCAAATCCTGGCTGCTCCTTCTGGGCATTGGGGGGTTCAGGGTTTTGTTTCTGCAGGCTATTAGGGAAGACCTGTCCACCTCTTTCTCATCATCCCTACTGTGCAGAACTCCTCCTGTAGCTCCTTGGCCCAGCAGTGTCACTCCCCAGCCAGCATGCACTAGGACACCCTTTCCCCTGGCCCCAGAGAGAGGCACAGGTATCCCTGCAGCCTGAGAGCTGGAGCACTGCCCTCTGCCTCCTCAGCTTGAGCAGAATCAAGGTGTCTGCTGTGCCCTCTGCAGAAGCTCCAGCTCCTCACCACATGCAGTATCTCTTGACTCCTGGGAGCTCTGGTCTCAGCAGTGGTTATATGGGCTTCTGCCTGGCATCAGCTGAAAGAGTGTGTGACACCCCCTCATCAGCTGGAGACAAAAGCTCAAAGCACCCTTGATGAGTGGACAGAGGGACTGTTAGTGCTTGCTGGGAGTGAAGGCCCCCAGTAGCTCCCTTTCCCCAGCAGCAGGAGGCACCCTAAAGGTCCTAGAAGGGTTCTCCAAGGTCCTTCTGATGGTCTCAGAAGATTGAGAAGCAGTCTGGAAGCTGCTGCATTCCCCACCCTTCTGTTAGCCCACTCCTATGTGCCCTCAGGCCTCAGCATGGGTCTCTGCAAAGCCAAACCAAGTGTACCAAGATGGGTCTTTAGTGTGCAGCCATTCTCTGACAGCCTGGAGAACCACAGCCTTGATTTACATAGCAGAGCTGGTGATATGTCTTCTCTAGTGAGGGGTCTTCTACCGAGGGGACCAGCAGCAACTGCAAAGTCACCTTTGAGTCTGTCTCAGCTCTGCCCTGCTTCTCTCCTGCTCTGGCAGGATTTCCCATGTTAATGGAGTCGTGGCATTGTGTGAGTTGTCTGCTTAGTGTCTTTGTGACTTTCAAAACATGACAGTAGAAATAGTTAAGGTGTAAGTAATTTAGTCTGTGGGGAAAGTAATTTGCACTTGACTGTCACACTGTGTCATGAGCAGCGGGACAGTGCACCAGGGCATGTTGTTACCCCCCACCTAGAAAAGATTATGCCTCTACCACCTGGACTGAGGATGGATAATCACAGGCTTTAAAAGCTGGCAGTTGATTAGTCCATGCTCAACTGCCGCTGTTTTGTAGTTTGATCCATTTTCAGCTGTGTTCGTTTTGTCTTTGTGTTCTCTTCCCACTGGTAAAGGGATTTCTTGCATGTTTTCCATTCAGGTAATTTCAATTACACTTTTCTACAAAGCATGAAGCTTTGTTCAGCTGCAGTCATGGATACTAAAAAACTAAAAGTTGAGCATCCGGCTCTCACAAGACATGCCTGGAGCATGCAGAGCAGTCAGTTGTAAACCAAAAGCCACTGGCAGAGCTTTCAGCGAGAACGCAGCTGTTCAGCCCGGCCTTTGCTGCTGTCCTCTCCTGGCAGTTGCAAACATCCCCTAGGGTCAGGTTCCGATGAGGCAGATGGTACTCAGCACCCTAATTCCTGAGAGAAGAATATCCCTTGGGAAGCACCCCACAGTGTTGCACAATGCCCCATCACGGAAATGGTTGCTGAACAGTCCTTTGTGCTGTCTGACTGTTCAGTGAACGGTTTTGCTGTCTGGAAGAGCAGAGGAAGCTCTTTTCCAGCCAGAGGGGACCAGGTAGTGTCCAGCAGTGTCTTTCCCTTGGTGCAGCTGTAGGCAGACTGGATGCTGTGGCTGAAAACCCTCTCAAAAGCAGTTTGGTGACACTTATTTTGCAGAATGGAAGCTGACAGACAGCAAGGTGTTACAGCTGCTTCCACAAATCCCTGAGTATTTGGCAGTGGCTTTGCCCTCATGTTCTGCCAGATGCTTTCTGCTCTTATTATCCTGGCTCAGGTCCACTGGCCACATTGTTGGCAGGAGTTGTTTCATGCACAGTGTCCTGGGACTGCCATTAACAGTGATTTTGTGTAGAAGAGCAGAGAACAGGGTCCACTTGGGCTGCTACAAGTGATGTTTTGCACTGCTTGAGCTCTAGTTTTGTATGTAGCTGGCCTTCATTTGGCCACTGCCTCCCCTTCTCCCTGCTCCGGGAGCCTGCTGGCAGCAGAAGAGGCTTCTACATGACCCTGCTGTGACTGTGGGTAACCTCTCCTGCTCTCTCTTTCCTAGTTACCTGTCTGAGGAAGATGTCTTGGATCAAGCAAACCCTTTTGTGCAGCTTGTGAGTGGGGTAGTTTGGCTCCTAAGAGATGGAGAAGTGTATATCAGTCAGAGCCAAATGGCTGAGTGTGATGAAATTCAAACCACAGGTAAATATTGTAAAGCCTGGCTTCAGCCAGGGCATAGATTGTCCTTCTGGTGGGGCTGTTGGAAGGAGGGGGTAGCAGTGGGAACTGTGTTGTCTAGTTGAAGTTTACTACTCACTTAAGAGGTCCAAATTTCTTCTGTGCTGCTTTACACCGAGTCTGGGGCAAGTGCAGTACAAGGAATAGGCTGCCTGTAAGGTGAGGCTGCACTCACCTGTTTAGGGTTGTTGAACAGAATTTGCTGAGGACTGTAAATAGTTGTGGCAGGATTAGTATTGGTGTTTGTCTAGAGGAACTCAAAGCAGATCCCTCTTACAGGGGTTTAAAACGTCTGAATCCCCTTCTTTGTCCCTGTGCCAGACAAAAACTTAACAAGAGCACTTCTGGAAATGTTATTCCTAGAGGGGCTTGGATGAACAAGAGGAACCTGGGCTCTGTTCTCACTGTGTTTCAGTTTAGATGAGCTCCTTGCTGGGAGCTGTTTTGCAGACAGATGTGTCTAAACAGCCAATGTCACCCAGCTGGTGTATGAATTATTCCCTCTCCTGCACAGGAACCTTTGACAAGTTCATCAATGTGATATCAGCCAGGACTGCAGTTGGACATGACAGGCAGGGGCAGCTGGTCCTGGTTCATGTGGATGGACAGACAGAATCCAGAGGGTAAGGCCAGGGTTGTGGTAAGGTCTTGGGATGGGTGCAGGATTGGTCTTTAAATTCTGTCACTGGAACTGGAGGGACACTGCAGCTGCCAGTGATATGTTTTAAGGCAGAGGCTTGAAGAGCTCAAGAGGTGGGTTGAAGACACTGCTGTTTGGTGTCTTTCTGGCAGAGCCAGAAAAGGCCAAGGCAGCCTGCAGGCAGCGAGTCAGCAGACCTGGGATGGGAGAGCTTCCCCCTTCCACTGAGGAGAGGGACCAAGCTTCCCATGCAGCAGTTTTGTTGAAGTCAAATAGCATGAATAAACAAGGAACAACTGTTTGCTTTTGCAGGGTCAACCTCTGGGAAATGGCTGAATTTCTGAAGGAGCAGGGAGTCATCAATGCTATCAACCTGGATGGTGGAGGCTCTGCAACGCTAGTCTTAAATGGGACCCTCGCCAGCTACCCGTCTGAGCACTGGTAGGTGCTGGGTGGCACATGCCCAGGGCTGTGCAGGTACCATCGGGCTCCCGTCAGCGCGCAGAGTTCGGTCCTATACCCCTCTGCTCTGCCAGGGAGTCCCATCTGCGTTGCTGGGAGATTGCAATGTGAAGTCAAGTGACAAGTTTTGGGAGAGAGAGGACTCCAAAAGCTGACTAATGTGGGAGTCAGATAAGGAGACAGTTCAGAGCTGCACCTTCACAGGAATTAGCAGAGATCTGTCAACAGCTTTTTATTATGGAAGAGAAATACTGACTTAGAGACCATGCCCTGCCTCATGTGAGGGAACCTAAAGAATATTTTACTAAACTATTTAGTAATTTAGCTTTTTAGTCATTTCTGACTGTAGACATGAAGGGATTTAAAATTCAGTTTGCAGTCTGACAGGTGAAAGCCAAGCATTGCTATAACTGCAATTATGTCACTTATATCAAAGCAGATAATACTCAAGACAAGGCATGTTGAACACCAGTTAGGAGAGCTGAGACTGCTTCAAGGGAAACTGCACATTGCTTCCTGTAATTCTGTGTTTGAAATCACGGCTATCCAAGAGCAGTTAACACTTGGTTAAAACATTGACTCAAGCCTAGCTTTATGTTTATATTTTCCTATTATTAATTTTCTTGTTTGCCAGTGTGCATCAGGATGAAAATCTGTGGGTTATATCAACTGGTTTCACATATGGCTGGGAGCAGCACAGTGCTTGCATGCCTTATGTGACCCATGCTCTGTCCCCAGCTCCTTTGACAACATGTGGCGTTGCCCTCGGAGCATCTCAACCATCATGTGTATCCATGAGCCCGTCTGCGAGCCGGCTGACTGTGGTGGCCACGGTGCCTGCGTGGAAGGGGAATGTCACTGCACCAGCACCTTCTGGACAGGTCCAGCCTGTGACACCTTGGACTGCGGCCCTTCCAACTGCAGCCTGCACGGCATCTGCACCAGCTGTGAGTCCCTGTGGTGCACAGAGGCCTTTAACTGAGATGCCAGCAGGTGCCCCTGGGTGGCTCTAGGAGAAACATGGCCCTGGGCAGTACATCCATGGGCAGTATCACTTGCCTGCCTGCAAGGCACCATGGTGGCCCCTCAGCACTTCACTGGGCACAGGCCCAGCTGGTTCACAGCGTCCCTGCCCATTTCAGTGTGAAGGAGTGTGGCTCCCATGAACTGGCACTAGCAGAGAGCAGCACCCTTGGAGAGGCTTCCCAGCCTTGTAGGGCTGCAGCTGCTGATTGTCTGGCCAGCCCATGCGCTGACTCCGGCAGCCAGCTGTGTGCCTCAGCCCTTCTGGGTGCACGGAGCTGCTCTCCCCTTCCCTCCCCATAGAGGCGGTCAGAACACGTTTTCCTTAGGAGACAGCAGCAGGGCTAGGCTGGGGCTCAGGGCTGGAAACCAGATCTGTAATAGGACTTGACTTCGAACTCTGTGCCTGTTTCCCTCTCGGCTGACTGGGGTTGTGCTCCTGGTTTGGTTGTAAAGCTGCTGATGGGATGGGCAGTGTGTTGGGCTGTATGACAGAGCAGCTGAGTTCTGCCCCCTTCCCTTATTTTTCCTTCTTTACTTGACTCTTCTGTTTCATGAGCTTTACAAGTATGCAGTTGCTGCTCTTCCATAAACATTTCAAATCTAGGAACTGCTGCGATGTGCACACCCCAGCTTCAGCTCTTCCATGCCTGCTCAATCCTCTTCCTGTGCTACCACCCTAATTCAACTGACTGTCAAGTTTGCAGCAATGAAGTTACTGGGCAGAGCTCAGTGGCTGCAGGTGTTGCTAATAACTGACCCAGAGTTAATCCCTTGAAATGCCATCAGCAGGAGGTTCTGCTGTCCTTGCAACTGTAGTGGGTTCATGATTTGTCTTCTATGGGTTCCCTGGCAGAGAGAGTTAAGAGGGCACCCCAAGAAGCAGAGGCTCCTAATTTTGAGTTCCTGCTGTTTCTGAGTCTTTTGCTATTGTTGTTAATGCCTGCTTTTGTGTGTTTGCACAGCTGGATGCCTGTGTGACGCTGGCTGGACTGGCAGGGACTGCAGTGAAGGTAATGCTAACTTCCACTTCACTTCTTGACAGCGAGAGGAGAGTGTGAACTGCTTCCTCAGGGCTGGCTGCTGGCAGTGGTGGGTGCCTTCCCAAGAGGGAGCAGTGAAGGGAAAGCCTACACCATGTGCTTTTCTTTTTGTCAGTGTGAGTTTAATTGCAGCCCGAGCATCTTAAGATGGGCTCGGTGCAAAGCACTTCAAGTCCTTGCTCCTTGTTCAAGGCACAGTCAGCCTGTGTTCTCTGAGCAGCCTCCAGCACCCTGTGCTGTGAATGCTCCGGGGGTGCAAGTGTGGGGTGGGAGTGCTCGCTGTTGTAGTGAGGGCCCTGACGAGAGCTCTGCTTCTCTCCTGTAGCTTGTGCCAGCGGTTTCTATGGGGACTCTTGCACCCAGAAATGCCAGTGCCAGAACGGTGGTTCCTGTGAGCCAGTGCAGGGAGCCTGTTCCTGCCCGGCCGGGTACTACGGCACCAGCTGTGAGCACGGTAGGAGCTGCTCTGAGTAACGGCGGGGCTGGGGGGAGGCTTCGCTGTCACATCTGAGCCACCTCCTGTAGGCACAGCAAGCGCGAGGTCTGCCCGGCAGGCTCAGGCTGGAGCATCACCTGCCAGCACTAGGGGCTTGCCTGTCCTAACCAAACTGGCTAAAAAGAAAAGGAGGGAAGCAAATAGTTTTCTTCAGCATTAGAAAACTGGATGCCTGTGGTACCTCTTCCCACAGAACTGTGTTGCTTTCCCAAGCTTGTTAGTGTAGAATGTGAATACTTGACATGTATTACAAGGAGCAGCTGAGGGAACTGGGGGGTTTAGTCTGGAGAAGAGGAGGCTGAGGGGAGACTTCCTGGCCCTCTACAACTCCCTGCCAGGAGGGTGCAGAGGTGGGGATGAGTCTCTTGAGCCAAAGAACCAGCAACAAGACAAGAGGGAATGGCCTCAAGCTGTGCCAGGGAGGGTTTAGACTAGATATTAGGAAGCATTTCTTTCCAGAAGGGGCTGTTGGGTGTTGAAATGGGCTGCCCAGGGCAGGGGGGAGTCCCCATCCCTGGAGGGGTTGAAGAGTCGGGCTGACCCAGCGCTGAGGGATCTGGTGGAGTTGGGAACAGTCAGTGTGAGGTTCATGGTTGGACTGGAGGAGCTTCAAGGGCTTTTCCAACCCAGATTATTCTGTGATCCTTTGCTTGGGGGTGTGGCAGCAGGCCCTGCCTGTCCCCCAGCCTCCAGGTTCCTCAAGTCAGTGAGTGTGAAATGCTGCAGAGGGCTGTTCTGGCACACAGCCTTCAGACTCCTGATGTACCTGTGCTAGTAACTCAATTGTGTAACCACTCCAGCTTTTCTGAAGTGCTCGAGGCCCTGTGTATCTGAATGAACAGCCTGCTCTGGTGACAGGACAAGTTAATTACAGCGTGGGTGTAAACTTCTTTTCTGCATGGTTAGTGATGCTTTGTTCTCAGCCTAGGAACACTCAGCCAGCCTGATCCCCGTTTCACAAAATCTTCTCTGTGAAGAAAACACAATAACAGCGGTTAACTCTCAGTTTGCTGCTTCCAGGCTGGAGGAAGCCGGGTGGGCAGGCAGAACAGCTTTGCCAGGCTGCAGGAAACCTGGGGACTTGGCTGCTTCCCTTTAGGAATTGGCCGCTGCTGCCCCCACACCTGCCTTTGCTTAGGAGCCAAACAGCAGGACCGTAAAACATGTGGGAAGCAGCGAGGCCGGAGACTGCTGTGGTAAAGCAACACAAAAGCTCTGAGCTTGCCCACCCTCCCTGGCCCTGAGCTGGGACCCACTGGGAAGCAGGTGGAGCTGAGCTGGGGCCAGAGGTGGCTGCAGTACAGTCTGGTTGGTTTCAAAGCAGGTGGAGCTTTGATAATGAGTTGATAATGAGCAACTTCTTTGTAATCAATTCCCTAGAGTGTCCCATGGGCTGGTATGGGCCAAACTGCCAGAACCAGTGTGCGTGTGAACACACGTGTCCCTGCGACCGGGAGACAGGCAGCTGCAACATCACCTATGACTGGGCAGTACAGAACCAGTTAAACAAAGGTACCTCTGATTACTGTGGTTGTTTTTTTTTTTTTTTTTTTTTTTTTTTTTTTAAAAAAAAAAAAAAAAGTTGGAAGAGCAGCTTTAGTGCATAATGTTCTGTTTCCTTGGTTATCAGCTCTCGCTGGCTGTCATCTTACCTAAGGTTGCTCTTTTTTAGTGGAATTTTACACCCTCCCCCTGACACTGCCTTTCTTCCCTGTTCTTTGTTTTCCAGCTGGGCGTTGTTTGGCTTCCCAGAATAAGGGAAGAAGCAAGGAAAAATTCTCTCTTTCAGAGTAAGTGTGTAATACTCATCCTGTATGTGCATACATCCACACCGAGTCCATGCCATCAGCTGCTCACTGAGATGGGTGCCAGGGTCCTGTGTCGGTGAAGGTTGGAGACCTGCTGGTGCCGCGCGGCCCCAGCCCTCCCTGTTCTGGTTCCACTGTGTCACCTGCAGCTGTCGTGGTGGGAAGGATGAGGGTAGGGAAGGCAAGGGGCTAAAATCGTAGTGGTAAGACACGGGCTGAGCTGGAGCCGCCATCAGTGACAGTTCATGTGCTGAGCCTGCCGCAGTTAAACAAGAGCCACCTTCCCTCTCCCCGATGCAACAGCCAGACAAGGACAGCTCTGACACCAGAGCCTGGCCTCTGCAACACTGCTGAAGCTACAGTCGTGCTGCAGACACAGCCAGTCACTTGTTAACTGAGGGGAAAGCTGAAACCATCTCCCTGCTCTGGCTGCTGGAGCAGCCTTTCACAGAGCATGTTCTCACCTGCCTGAGAGCACAACCACAAGCTTGTGGTGACAGAGAAGGGAGTGCAAACCTTGAGAAAGCATTTGCACACTGGGAACATGTGAAAGCAGGTCAGGAGATGTTGCTTATGTGGATTTTTCTTCCATCTGACAGGAAAACCTGCATCTCCCTGACCTCTGTCTTGGCTCTGCTTCTGGCGATCAGCGCCATGGGAAATGTGGGCCTCTTTCTGAAGGGCAGGTCGGAGAGGCTCCATGAGCGCGGTGATTATCTCTACCACCCCCTGAGGGAGATGAATGGGGAAGCCACTCACACCTCCACATCGGCTGCTTGTGAGACAGAGGATACTCAGGACCAAAGCCAAGAGCTCCTTTATCATCTCGGATGAGATGAGGTACTTTACTCTGCACCTTGTGCATCTGCACAGCACTGGCTGTTACAGAGGCTGTGGCAGGCCTGGTGTGATGCTGCTGACCGACCCAAGAGCAGCAGCAACAAGATACCACAGTCCTGGGACTCCCTTGCTCCCAGCCCTGCCCTGCTGAGAACACGGCCAGTGTCCTGCCTCCCTCTGCAGCCCTAGCTGAAGCAAACAGGACTCTGTAATTAGTTGCCATGAGAGGTGGCCAGGCACAAGCCGTGGGCCAGCTGTCACCCATGGGTGGATGAGGGAACCCCACTGCTGCAGCAGGAAAGGAAAGGGGCTGATTCCCTCCAATACCTGAGGGAAGGGGGTAAGGAACTTAGGCCATAGGCACTCCAAAGGTCCCGTCTCCCGTGAGCAGTGGTAGGTATGTTTAAGATGCAAGATAACTTGCCTCTGGCATAAAGCTAGGCTTAAGGAAACTGGCTTAAGGATGGGGTAGTGTCTGCCCTTCCTGGGTAAGCTCAGACTTTTATCACAGAACTGAAAAAAGTTGTCTTATGTTGAAAGAGGTGGAGCACACACTGAACCCCAGCATTCTTCCTCCTGGCCGCAGTGGTAGGCTCCAAGGCTGACACAGTCTTGGGCCTTTCTTGCACCTGACTTTCTTCACCTGGCTCTTGACTGCAGGGCCAATGTTTTCTTACTGAATCCTTAGTCCTAGAAGTAGTCTAACCGGTGCTCCATGAGCAATGTGGCTGGTGGCTTGTTGCAGTACAGCAATATAAAAAGCCTTTTTGGTTCAAGAATTCCTGCGTTCTCTTGCAGCTGCCAGAAGCCAGCATGCTCTGCCCAGGAGTCTGGAGCTCTCCCGCCTCGGGGAGGGAAGGGAAGAGGCAGCATCAGCCTGGCAGGGCTGGGTGGCACTGACCGAGCCAAGGGCTGGCCTGGCCTGGCCCCTGCTGCTGGAACTGCCCTTCCCTCATCCGAGGGAACCGCTGCCCTGAAGCAACCCAAGATCCTGAACATCTTGGCTGGAAGTCAGACATTTTACTAGAATACATCCTTGCACAATGCATTTTAAAAAAATATTGGAGTTTGCTTCCATGGGAGGGAAAACTAGCCTTGAATGTGCTACTTTAATGCTGCAAAGGGAGTTTTAACGCCTGTCTGAGCCTGAATATGAACCTTTTTATGCACTCTATCTCTCCCTGTAAAGGATATGGAATTTTTATGCCGTTCTTGGTGTCAAAATCAACCTGTAAACAGAAGATTCTATTTTTCTATTATTTACAGAAGACTCTTTGAAACTTGAATAAAGTCTATTAGTGATAACTGCCTGAAACTTCTATTCTTAAAAGTCCGTTGCAGAAGGACGACACAATCCTTTCCCAGTTAATGTCTGTTGGGCATTCAACCCTGTGAACCCTTTTTATTTTAAATAACTGCTTACATTGCAGGATGAGGTGTTGTACGAGACTGCTGTGGTGTGAAAATTTAAAAATTCTGGTTCCACAGGAAAAAAAATTAAAGTAGGAATAACTGAATACAAGCAAGATTTACCTCCATTTCTGGGGGTAGAGCTCAGAACACACACTTAAATTTTCCAGAGTTTACTACCATTTGAACAGTTGCATCAAACAATTAGACACGTTCTTTAGAGATGCTTTTTTATTTCCAACATATAGAAATGTACAGCTCCTATCAGAACCTACAAATACCGTAACTAAGTACATTTGTTGTCATGTAACACATTACAAAGCACTCCACCTTGCTAGTGTGCCCTTAAGGAAGGTTTGGGGTTTTTTGGCTGAGAAAATTCAGGACTTCAGTATATAAAAATGAAGACGGCTGCAAGGGAGAGAAAGTGCATGCTTGCAAAAAAAAAAAATAATAATGCCCATTTAACTTATTTATGTAACTAAGAGCTTGGAAGTGGATGTTGATGTCATTAAAAGCCAATGCATGTCACATGAATCCAATTTAGACTTCCAAGATATAAATAATCGGGTATAAGAATCATCACAAACTCAAGAATATTAAAGCTCACAGCATGCAGGAATCTTTGACAAATGCTTGTCAGTTTTAGTCCTTAAGCATCTGATACCAAGGTTTCTTGCATTATTTGGCTCACAGGATAAACATTTCTGATTAAAGAAGCATGAGCTAGTAAAATGCATTTTGAAATCAGAGATTCCTCTGCCTAGCACAGCTGGCCTTGGCTACTGCACCAACCCACAGCAGACAGGGAGGCTCGCAGCTTCCTGCCAGGAATTCTGAGCTGCAGTAAGTGTTACAGATTTAAGATGAGTGGATTATGGCATTTTCAAAATCTTTTGAAGAAGAAATCAACTTGGGACTATAGTTGGTTGGTTTTTTTTCCTGTTACTGAAAGGGAACTGATACAACCAAACGGGTCAGCCATAAGATGGAAGTGAATGAGGCTGCGTCACACTGCAGCAAACACGACTGCAGTCACTCAGAATTCCCTCACCTCGTGTCTCTGCCCCCAGCAGGGACAGGAAGCCCAGAAACAACCCTCAGGACAAGCTGGAACACTCAGAGCTGCATGACCCTTGGTGCAGCCAGCACTGCTGCGCCTTCGTGGGCTAGAGCCTCCACAAGGCTAAGCTGCCCTGTCCACAGCAGTTTAAAAAGAAAAAAAAAAGCAAGCCCTTTTGAAACCCAAAAGGCAACAAAGTGTTTAGCTAAAATGACTCAGTTCCTGCATTCCAGCTCTGCCCCCCCATCTAGTCTGACATCCATGCCCCTGCGTGGCCACTGCTGACATGCTCCGTGTTTGCCCTTCCCAGTCCTGCTGGGACAGAAGCCAGTAAATGGTGGGATGGGACAAACCTTTAGAAATTCCTAATAAAGGTTTCACATATAACCATATTTAATTGTAAACAATGGCACAACGCTTTGTACCTACAACACCACATCCTTTCTCTTGAGAACCTCCTATCGCACATTAAACATGGCAACAGCTCTTTGAGGTAGGTATTTTGTGTTTTGCATATCGAATATTTGAAACAGGGGAAGCCCCAATTTACCGAGGAGCTTTTTTTACGTACCCAGCTAGTTACCCGAACACAACTTCACTGGACAGCAGCTGCCGGGATGCTGCAGGGATGCTGCAGGGAGGGCCCTGCTGCATCACCACCTCATCACCCAAAACTAGAATTTGTTTTTCAAGGTTCTGGCTTACAAGATTTTTGAGAGATGAGTAGCTCCCAGGGAGCCAGAATCCAGAACTTCTCCCAGTCTCAGCTCACAAGAGGTTGCTGTGAAGAAAACAGCATATTTGATTTCCTAAAGCATGCTGATGTCATTTTAGAGGGGGAAAAAGGTGTATTAGAAAAATTCTGCTTCTCTTATATTTGCAGTTCACAAAGTCAAGTTTAAAAAGCACAGCACAGTATCAGCTGCAACATCCAGGCTGTTGCCCCCTTTTTCCTGTTATGTTAACATTCAGGAAAAAAGGGGGGGGAATCTACATTGGATTATTTAAATTGGTAGCTGAGTAAATTGGTAGGTGGAATAACCTGGGCAGTTTTCCTTAAAACTGGCAAGGGAGAGGTCACAAGCTGCTTCCCAAAGAGCCACGTGCAGCCACCTCTCGTGGGGCAGAGCAGTGGTGCCACCGAGGAATGAACGAGGAACCGCTGTGGCTGTGACTTCCCCAGGGGCAGCTGAGGGAGTGCACCAGGACCAGCCCTTCACCTCCTCCTGGCTCATTCTGAGACCTGCC
>NW_020799118.1:15958002-15962366 GCF_003259725.1 Athene cunicularia | reverse complement strand
GGGGGGGGGGCGGGGGGCAAGTTCTAGGTGTCTCACTGACGAGGTAAACACCCAAAACTTACTGGGGAGAGGAGAACAGCACATGCCACATTTTAAAATTAAAGCGACAAAAATCCAGTGCAGTGGAAGAGATTCTTAACCAGAGCAAACCAAGGGAAACACAGGAAACAGGAATATTACTACTGTGGGATGTGACCAACCATGTTAGAATCAGGCTGAAATCCTTAGAGAGGACAAGGCTGGGTTGGCTCCTGATGCTTTGGGAGTCAGTTTGAAACTCCTAACTGTGGACCCTCTTGCTGTGCCAGCTGGAGGAGGAAGGAAGGGGGAACCAAAACTACTCAGCACATGTAACAACTATGGCCTTTGCAGACAACCTGGTATTATCAAGATCTTGGGAAGGGCTGCAGAAGAACATCAAAGTTGTGGGGGTCTTGTGATCTAGCAGGCCTTGAAACACAAGGGGAGAAGTGCTATGGCTTTTACATCGAGCCTACAAAGGACTCATACAATCAATGACCGTTCCCCATGGACTGTTAAAGGCACTCCCTCAATGTGGTCGAACCTGGGAGTTCTGAGAAATACCTGGGCCTACGTGTAGACCTGTGGATTGGAATATTAAAAACAGAATTACTGGACAAAGTGAAAGGGTGGTGACATCAGATCAGGAGATCTTTGAAGTTGTTTCAGAAAGTTGGTATCTTGAAGAGATATATATACTATTCCATGTCTGAACTATGTGGCAGAGCAGGCTGATGCAAGAGCTCCATACCTGGAAACATTCAACTTGACAGTAAGAGCAGCTGTCAAGGAATGGTTACATCTATCAGCAAGTACTTGTGATGCCTCCCTATATTCCAGCACTAAGAATGGAGGCTTAGGCCTTACCAGACTTTTTGGATTGATTCCCAGTGTGCAGGCCCAAAGACTATATAGAATTGCACAGTGTTCAGATGAAACAATAAAGGTGTGAAAGTATTGAGGAGGAGTGTGAACAGTTGTGGATTGTAGCAAGAGGAGATAAAAGAAAATTCCATCTATTTGGGACCCAAAAGTAGTTATGGTAATAACAGAACTAGGCAGAGAAGAACAAGTCTTTCCGAGACCCTGTTTTCACCCGAGACTGGTGAAAACAGGAATTTGTGAACCAGACCAAGCTGCTGTCCCAGGGCTGTGGACTTTCTGGCTTTGAGAAGGATAAAATCAATAACAACTGGATTAAATATTAGAGGCATTCCCCAACAAAAGCTCATCACTGTGTTATAACTAAGAGCTAATGTTTACCCCACGAGAGAATTCTTGGCTAGGAGAAGACAGGAAACACAAATTAAATCGTGTCAACATTGTGAAGTGGAGAATGAGACCTGCTCACACATCACTGAATACTGCCCTGCAGTACAAGATGCTGGAATCAAGAGACATAACCAACTACGTGAACTATTGGTGGAAAAGGCCAAAAAGAAAGGATGGGAATTATTTAAAGACAAACAGAAGACAAACAAAATTAATTATATAAGCTAGACTTGGTATTTGTCAAAGAGGAAAAAGCTCTGGTGGTAGATGTCACAAGTAGGTATGAAAGTAAATCAACGTCATCGGTGGAAGCAGCAGTGGAGAAAGTAAATATCAACATCTCAAAGATCAAGTACAAGACCTGACTAATGCTACCGTTATCAAATTTATGAGATTTCCTTTGTGTGCAGGTGGCAAACAAATAGTATCTGTGTAATTATGAATCGTTGGTGGAATTGGGACTCTCCCGCTCCCGACAGGACAAAGTTGAGTGTTGTCCATCATCAGTAGATATTGTACATAACTTTGTTAGTCAATTGCATACAGTTCTAAATCCTTACCTTGTATCTGTAGCTGTACTTTGTAATGAATTATTTCAATAAATTATTCTTCTGTATATCCCTTATCAGTAGGGTGGAACTAATCAGTCTCAGGATGAACCCGAGTGAGTTAGGCCCCAGGGAAAAGAGTAGGAGCACTGAAAAGAAACCACTGACAGTATGTAGGGATATAGGACTCAAAATAATGTGTCACTTACTCTGGTAAAAGGACATAAATTACTGATCTGGACAATCAATTACTGATTTGGACACAGGTGGATGGGCCACCTTTACTTAGAAAAGAAACATGTATAAATTATATATGTTTGATAAATAGCATCAGAAGCATGGGTAAAGGATTTTACATGAGGGATACATATGCCCTTTTAATCCCAGAACTCTTGATTTTCATTCATCTGGGAGAAATGGTAAAGTCCTCAGAACAACTGATTTCTCTGAAATCAGAACTTTCCTGGGGCCTGCATTAAAAGTTTCCTGTTCCACTCTTACAGTGAGAGATGCAAGGTGGGAGAGTAATTGCCTTGGCTCCAATCCTTCAAAGAAACAAACAACTTCAACACATCAAGTTCTTAATCTCCCATTGCTCCAAATATTCTTCTCTCCCTTGTCAGTGCCTGGTGATTCAAAACCAGTGATTAAAAGCAGGGTTAGAAGGAACTACTTTACATGTATGTCGCTCTTAGCTGCACAGACTCCATCAACCTTAAAAACTTTGAGAGGGAAAGAAGCCCCAAATCTTTACTGAGAAACATGGCCACAGATACATGGATTACTGTGATGGAGGAAGAAACCAACTTCCACCACTAACTGTGCTTCCCTGCACCCCAAGCCCAGAACTTTTTGTGCTGTTTGTCCCCAGCTGGGGAACTGTAAACTCATTCATTTCAGACCACATTTGCCATATTATGTGACATGAGCCACTCAGCTGGGGTAACCTGAGCAATTGCAGGGGCAGTACCCTCATGATCCTTCTGTAGGCAGCAGATCTGCGCAAGGTAACCTCCAGCTGGTGGGGTGAGGTCTTCACACAGCACAGCTGGATCTGAACCCAGACATCTGTCCACATCACAAGTCCTGCACATCTGCCAGCTGCAAATGCTGCCTAAGGGCAATCAAGTATTCGACACCTGTTTTCATTTTGTTGCCACCTAGACAAGGACACATATAAAACTCTGCTACCCAACCTGATAAATGGACCACTAGCACCTTCACTACACATCTACTCTCTGGAATAATCTGTGGAGATTATGGACAAACATGGTGGTTTTGGTGTGTCATGAAGACGCACTGTCTTCTTACAACACTTGAACTCAACCCTTGCCTCTAAGAAACATCCCTCTAAGATCTTGAAGGCAGAGGACTCTAACCTCACCTTTTAGGAAAAGATGACAGACAGCCCTTACCCCAAATGCTATGTATGATACAGCCCTTTATGCAAGAACATCCAGTGAGCACAAAGATTAGAACTTAAGTAGAAAGATTTCTGGGTATTGAAGACAATCAGTTATTTCTTTCTAAAACAAAGTTCGTGCCATTAAAAAAGGTGATTGAATTTAATAAATAGTCATTCTGAAATTATAAATAAGTTAAAAATTAATTTAAAATAAGCTAGTATTTTGAATAAATACATTTCAGTAAGTGCTTAAATACATACATGCTTTTTTTTTTTTTTAAAGTTTTCTCTTCAAGTTAGCTCGTGTTTTAAAGAAGCAAGTTCTATAATACTGCCATAAAATTTTGTGCCTTCAGGAAATAAAATATTGCTTTTCTTAGCCCTTTATTATTTGATTCAGTTCCCATCCACTTTGATGAGATGGGTCAGATCTACTCATTATTGCTTGTAAACCTGAGGAAAAAAGGAACGTTATCTTTAAGTAAGATGCTGCTTACTGGAGGCAGGTTCTCTGCCTGTACTTTCTAGAAAATCCATTTTGACTTTTGTGTCTCAGAGGGTTAAAAAAATCCAACACATTTCCTAATAGCATTCTGTCAGATCGGAAGAGGTTTTAGGTTTGACCTGGAACTGATTTCTGAAACATCCTATCTGTATAAAGATATTTACAGTTTGCTTCAAGTCCCTGCATCTGAAGTGCCCACTTTACTTTCCGATGTGTAATTGGTACTCTGGGCACTCAGAAAACTAGATTAGTTTTGCTACACATGAATAATCTAGTCCTACAGATCAAACAGATAAGGCAACATCAGTCTCCTCTACCACACGTAGGAAAAGGACTGACTGGAAAGAGCCCTTTTAAGTTGAGTAATACACGGATTCATGCAAACTGACATTCATCCAAACCCCACAATTTGTGAAAAAGACTACTGAGAAGCAGGCATCTGATATAATAAATCTGCCATTTGAATTCTAAGTTTTCATGTCTAAAGTAGCTCCCAGAAGCCTCTCTGTGTCCAAATAGCTGCTACCTGTGGTCACACGAACGACTGCCTCAAGGCTCAGCCCCTGTAGGCTCTTTGGTTTGGTGCACAGAGCAGCTCCGGGGGGGGGGGGGG
>NW_020799118.1:15921052-15957952 GCF_003259725.1 Athene cunicularia | reverse complement strand
GGGGGGGGGGGGGGGCAGGAAGCCCCGAGCAAATTTTCCTTGCTGCTGTAGCCTTGGCCCTGCTATCTAGAAATATGGGAGCTGCTCTGGGACTGGCTGGAAGATGTTGTGGCTCCACTCAGCTGGGAAAAGCCGCTGTTGCAAGATTCCAGGCTCGACATAGATCCCCTGGGATGGGACAAAACAGATATATTTGTTAGGAAGGCAGCTATTAATGGATAACTGAATACATTTGACAGATCAACTTATACTCTATGACACTTGCAAAAGTATTTTATTTTTTGTCCCATCATTTTCAACTTGGTCTCTAAGAATCTTTGTGTCATGATGAAAAATTAATTTGTTAGAGACATCTTTTCTCCTAGCAACAGAAATTACACCTTGTCTCTTGCAGTCAGGGAGTAGAACACAGCTGGAGCCTCTGTGGTGCTGCAATCACTGCTCCTGAGCAGAAAGGAAAACTCAAGAGCACTCTGAAGGCAGCACAGCTCAGTGGATGCAGCTCCCTCTGCTAACCTGAGAACTCCAGCCTGCTACGCATGAAAGTCCCAATTCCAGCATGTTCAGCCATGGTCTTCTGCCAAAAGCAGACTGGGTTCACCATAGCTGCAACAGCCTACTGTTCCTGACACGTTTTACACAGGTAGAGCAACAAAAAGCAGGTTTGAATGACTGAAGTGAGGAATTACTGCTGCTCCGACTCCACAGGATCTGGCCAGGTCACATTCTCAAGGTCGCCACCTGCCCATCTGCAAGTCTGTTCTACCTAACACTTCCTCCAGCTCCTAGTGAAAGGTCAAGTACTTGCAAAGAATTCAAATTACTGGGTGATTTGAAGAGTACTTCTAACATTAAAGGAGGCTAGGCAAATCCTGCCAAGGTTGATGCACTCACATATTCAGAAAGCACTCACCAAATCATGACTGACATCCTTCAAGTGCCAAGTGAAATATGTATGAAATAGCCCAGCTGATATTTGTTAAGTTACTCCAAAAGTAACTTCTCATAATGTTCCTGACTAAGATCAAAAAACTCCCCGGTCAAAAGCCTCCCCCTTTTCAGGTAGCTGTAAGCAAGAACTGAAGCAAAATTCCACTGCTGTAGGTCCTTTATTACTTACAGCACTGAACTAGATTCTTTGTGCAAAATGCCACCTGGTTTGTGCCCATCTAACTTATCAATAAACACACGCCCTGTGGAGGTCACTTGGATCTGGATGTTTACCTCACATCCAGTCCTCTCACTTGGTTTCTCTCTTGCAAATCGTACAGTAAATCCCTACCTGAAGTCCTTGGATGCAAGCACCTCATAGTAGTATATAAGCTTGCACTTGTGACTGGAAACTTGCAGAGAGGCAAGAACATCATCCACCCGAGGGAGGCTACTGCCGGAACAGGGCAGAGGGCCGTGCATTTTCCACTGGAGAATGTAAAAGCCAGGCCAACGAGTCACATGAGATCCCTGGGAAAGAAAGAGAGTGCCATCAGGTGACTACTAGGCATCTTAAATAAATGAATGACTTGGCAAAAGTCAAAAGAAAATACTGAGCTAACTACTTTGGGGACCATACACCATTCACTTATTTTACACACCAAAGCCACAGCCCTGTAATGCTAGTTGAAGAAAAAAAAAAGTTATTTTCAATTAGCTTTTTGGCATGGATTAGTGCATCTCCTTCCAACGGCTCAGTCTAAATTAGGACTGCAATAGCAGCCACTTTCACAGGGAATCCAGAGAATGATGAACACAGCAACTACTTCCAAACAATACATGGTTTCCCATGCCATCTATTCCTTCCCCTTGCCACCACTAGCCATTTTGGAGTTTTCTAGGGCTGTAGGATCCATACCAAGACTCAAACACATCTGACCTGGATGCTCTCCCCTTCCCGGCAAACCAGTGGAGATTCCATCCGGCTGTAATCCACCCCCAGGACCCATGTCTTGTCAATTAGCTGCACATTGTCCCCAGCAGCAGAGGTACTTGGTAACGTGGCTTCTTTATGATTTGTTTCAGGAGCTCGTTTGGAGTGAAAGAGGCTGAACACCACATCTCCCTTCAGGATGTCAAAGTCCCAGGTGATGACAGATTCCCCTTCCAGAATCTCCACAACTATCTAAGGAGGAAACAGAACAAGAGCACTGTGGAGTCAGGCCTTCAGGTGGCAGGCAATGTATTCCTCCCCACTCCGCAAACATGCTTCTCTCTACAATCCTTCAGCTAAGGTCTTGGTCTTGATTCCCAAGAAGGACATGGACTGATTTCCATTGCCAGTCTTCTGCCAAAATACATCTGCTCAGGCATTTTCACCCCATCTCTCCTCTGTATCAGAGCTGCTTGTAAATCATTTACTAGTTCTAGGAAAACCTAAATGGAGCAAAGCATTCAGGACACAGCACTTTCCGGGGGGCTGTGCACACCAAAAGGCACTGCTGCTTTCTAAGGAACCTAAGCAGGCCAAATCAGAGTTACTCATCATCAGTGAAGCTAGTTGACTGTTTTGACACTCAAGTGTTGGACATTATGTTTTCTGGTGACCCCCATCAGGCTGTTCCCAGCACATACCTTCTTACAACACCACTGCTGTCCTAGCTACGCCACTGAGTACAGAAGCTGTGCTGTCAGAAGGGAAACTGAGGGAAGCTTTACTTCCCTAAGAAGGAGGAAGATGACACTATCTTGCAGAAGATCAGGTCATAATAGAGATAAGAGATACTGCTTCTCAAGTTGCTGTTCTGAACTTCCACATTTCTAGCTGTTAGCTAGCATTAGCCTTCCTGAGAAAGGCACAGTGCTGCTGAACCATCTCATGCTCACACTTTGGGAGCCCTTCATTGTTCTAGTCAGCCCTAACAAAAGGAACACATCACTGATACCAGTTAATCACCTCCTTCAGCCTTATGAAGTTCTGGTTTATACCTCATGTGGAGCTCCTCTGAGTACACTCGCAGAATGATAGATAGTTTCTGTCCATAATCGGATGTGATCCGAGTTCTCTGGCTCCTCTTCTGTTTGATAAAGTGACTTGGGAACAAGCCCACCTTCTGGGACAGTACACTGGAAGAGTTCAACAAACAAATATGAGAGTTCATACTAATCTAGTGGTGAAGTATCAAGTTATCTGTACCATGAACACTCATTGGCTGTCAGACACAGAGGATGACACCCTCAGCTGGTATAAGATTTCATAGTGGGACTAAGTTTACTTGAACTATAATGGTTTACCTAAGCTCCGTTTAGAAAGCTGACCTCTAAACCCATTCTCCAGGGCAGCATCACCACTTCAGGGTGAAGTCTCCTGCGCACAAATTAACTGCACAGTGCTCAGAGTAGGGGCATCCCAGCCAGAACAGAGGTTAACCACCTCTCAGAAGGGAGTGGAAGGCCAAGGTGTTGAGGAGGAGGGCATCAAGGGAGCTTGCACACTGCAGACTCCACTTGCACAACAGGGAGGGAAACTCACCATGCAGTCTCCTCCCAGGAAGTCTGGGATCACGTCTTTGTCCACGTAGTCTATCAGCCCTCCTGGACCCTGGTAGTTATTCCCACTGTAAATGAGGAACTTCTGCCTTGTGTTCTCATTGATAAAGGGACTGACCTGAAATGAAGAGTGGACAGAAGACATCACTGCCACCAAGTGAAGTTAGAGACAGTGTTTTTACCATTTTACATGGATGCATTAGGCTCTAGACTGGAAGGCCTCATCAGCAGGAATGCAGACCAGCAGTAGTACAGAGCTTCACAACTCTGAACCAGTTCCCCAAAGAAAGGGGCAGCAAATGCAAAGTGTGCTATACCATCTCACAACATTTTATACTTTATGTAAAGTAAGTTTGCAGTAACCACACCACATATAAACCTCACAAGAAATTTAACTTACATTGTCAGAACAGGCATCAGGCAGAACAATATTTATTACTCTTCTCTTCAGTGTCCCTCAGCATGAGATTAAAAAATACTTGTCTTTTCCCATCAACATGAAAACCCACCAAGTTGGGCTACCACTGCTGCATGAGGATTTGCAGTTTAGGTCCAACATGCTGTCCTGCCCCAGTGGATGACAGCCCCTCGAATCAAGTGAGCTACAGGCCTCCTATAGCTTGTTCTGCAGCAATGCTGCAGCCTTTTCAGGAGTTCAGCACAAGATACCTGGAAGCTTCTCCCTCCTTTCAATAAGCAGAACTTACACTGACTGGATGATATAGTTATTTTTACATGCGTAAGTGCTTATGACACTGCAGTCCGGGTTTCACCCACCAGAGTCCAGAGCACAGGAAAAACCCTGGGTGCTCGCACTATCAACAGTCTCCCCAGAGTTTCAGGGTAGTTGTCTTCTACAACCTCAATTATCCGAAGAAGGGCCTTAACTCCAGGCCTCCAGAGATGCCGCATATTTAGCCCTTCCAGGTCCACCAGGCACGTCCAGGATCTAAAATAAGCCCACAGAAAAAGACCTGTCAGAATCTTCATTGCACAGTGGCTGCTCAGTTTATGATCCACAAAATATATCAGTAACACCATAGCCTGTATGGGAGTGACTGAAGCCAACAAGGGAGACCAGCAGTTCCAATAAAAAGTAGATCTCCCCTCAGGCAGCAGACAGCCTGAATCCAGTGAGCTTTCAAGCAAACCAGACACCCAACTACAAAGGCAAGAACATATGCTGTCAGTGTGGAAGAGGGTGAAGGAACACAGGCCTATTGCTACAAATACTTCAAAAATACGTTTTACATGTAAGTGAAATCTGGCAGACAGTTTCCTGTAAAAGAAAAAAAAAAGAATTTCATGGGTCTAGATTAAAATCAGCAAGATTAAATTTATCTGGAAAGTAGAAAGGAAGGATCAATACTTGCTCTCATATGAAGCTGCAGAATTTATCTGCATTCAAGTCCACTATATATGGGTTCCCCAAGCCCAGAAACAGCCCAAAAGAGAGACACTGCTGTCCGCAGTTTAACCCTAAAGGACATCACCTAAATCATTCACAGAAGCATTCTTCTCACCACGTCAGTTTAAACTCTGTAGGGATAAAAGAAAATTAGCTATACTAACGTGATGGGGTGGCCAAAGGTGTTGGTATTTTCCTCACATCTCTTTTGTCCTTCCTCATTAATTGACAGAACCTGAAATCAAAGACAGTGCAGACTAAGATAGCCTGAGCATGACTGAGAAACCAGGAAAGCTCAGAGATCATATTAAAAAAATATAGAACCTGGAAGTATACCAGTCTGGGAACTTGCAGTGTGCAAAACAGAATAGAGACTACAAAAAAACCTCCATCCTCTACTGAAAAGTTACACTGATCATACCAAGGTACGGAAACTGAAAATCTAGGGTGAAATATAAGACTCTCGAGATCAAGTGTCATTAGCAGAGCTGCATGAAAGGGCCATGGAAGGCTTACAGATAAACTGAAAATTATTGGAAAACACCCTTCTGGCCCATTTGTACCATTACAGAAGTTTCACTTCTGTCTCTGCAGGGAGACTGAGAAGCTACGCCATGCTAAAGTCACCAAGCCAACTTTGAGTTACCAGTGATGAAACACAGGAATTATTCGTGTCAGGCAGGTAGATCTCAGCTGCATTATACCGAGGCTTCTAACCACCCCAAGGGACGTAATGTTCCTCACGTGAGAAATGAAAGTACAGCTTACATGTCGCAGTAGTGATTCCTCTCCCAGAGCTTTCACCAAACCTTTTGTGTCCATCTGGCCAAGACGAAGGATGTAGAGTGGTCGTCCATCTTCAAAACAAGCATAAGGGTTAAAGAGGGAAGTGCTCTAGTCTCCCAGGCTAACACTCTAGTACCTTTTACAAAATCCACACTAAATATTTGAAAAGGAAAAAAAACATACACAAAGGCAACCTTATCAGAGAGATGCTGCTTTGCACTAGCTCTAGTCTGCCTGATCTGTGCAGAGAAATAACAAAATGACCAGCAGAACAGAATGGCTATTTACAGGTGTTGAACCACTTTGTTCAGTTTTAAAGTGTCAATACAACTTTCTCCAGAAATCCCAGGTTACTTATGAGGTCCTTTAATGCAAACTGTCAATGTAAGGAGCAGCTTCTAACCTTTGTCTTGATAATGCCATCCTCCGGTGTAATATTCATCTAAGAGGGCTGGGGGTCTCCATGACTGTAGGATGTAATCGACCTGGTACTGCTTTCGCCAAGACAGTGACTGACAGAGCATTTCTCGAGCTTTGTCAATGTTGAAGTCACGAGCCCGCAGAAATCTAAGGATATGTTCATCCTTGGGGATCTGTGAGAAGGGAAAGCCTGAGGATCAAGACTGCTATGTTACCTGTACCATGGTTCCATAAAGCCTGCAGAGCACACACCATTTTTTAAATTCTTAAAACTAAGATAACAAATATTAAAGCTACATCCCTCTCCCTCCCTCCTTAACTAATCCAGCTGGATGCAGCAGATGGTGCTAGGAGCACAAAAGATGTGACCAATTCACAGCCCGTGAGAAGCCTTTCACTGATCCGGTTGCCAGAAGCCCCAGCAACAATGGGCTGGCTAAAGTCTCCCTCAGCTTGCTATCCACAAGGACAAACACCACAGTGTATGGAAGTAAGGAAGCTGCAAGCGCACCTCCCCACAGCGCAAATTAGCGAAGGACAGAAAGCCTCCATACGTAACACATTAGCCAAGTGAAGCACGCGCTGTCTGGAGGGGGATCACAACTGTACACTCATCGAATGATTACCCACTAGCACCAATTCCAGCTCTTGTGCAGGCCCCTTCCTCTTCTGCTTTGCTGCTGACCATGCTCCCCTGGTGTTATTTGAACAGGAAAGCTTTTGAGTTCTCCCAAAAGGCCCATATCACATCACACTGACACCAAAACCAACACATCAACCAAAACTACAACATGCCGTCTCTCTATCGCTCATCCCAACACTTCCTATCAGTAATTCTAGCATCACGGGCCCAAAAGCTTTCCCAATCTAAGGCTGTAGAATGACTTATTCCAACCTCCGTCCAAAACCCCCATGTTCCCATAGCTGAAAAATCAAAGAAAATTTGCCAGGAATACTAAGCAGCAGGAATTAACAATAAACCGGACAGGCTCCACAGAAGGGCCAAATGTGACTAAAAGCTTGTCAGTCACCAAAGCAACTGGATTACAGCTGCATAATGCTGCTGATTTCTCTTCTCAGTCCCTTCACCCCAAGTCCCCCCAAAGACAAGTTTCCATTAAAAATTCAAGTTCTGTCAAGCAGGGATAGTCTCCTATAGAGTATCTGTACTGCACTTAGCACAACACAAGCTATCTGAGCCCTGCTGTAATACAAAAAAAACATGTGTTCAGGAGTCAAAGCTCCTTTGTTTGTCCCCTGACAAGCTCACGAAAACAGAAAGCAGGGAAGAAAGCAAAGCCGCCAGCAGCGTCAGGCTGGGAACAATCTCAGTTTCACAAGCTGGTATGAAGCTAGAAGAGATATTAAGAACTGATACCACCTAAAGAAAGGGGTACAGTTCAGGCTGCCTAAAGCCAAAACTAGAAGCACCCAAAGAGGAGATGGGAGATTAAAGCTGCTCAGCATATTCCAACACTGCAAACACTGCGTTTGTATGTCACCGAAAGGAAAAGGGCAGCCTTCCCAAATAGAATCTCAGATGTATTTAGAAGAATGCCACCAAAATTTTCTGGATTGTAGCAAGATGAAAGACAGCAGAATTTTCATCAGATGATTTACATTTGCATTTCTGCTGCTCAGAGGAAGCTGTTATTCACAAGACAGCAGACAAAACCCACAAACATTTACAATAGTCCCTGGATCCCCTGTGAGACCCAGGAGAGGGGATGGCCATTAGGAGGTTTTGGTGCTTTTCACGTTTCAAACTTAAGCTGTACATAGCTTCAGGTAAGAGGCAAAGTCAGTGCTTCTGTTTGGACCAAAGGCAGGAAGCCCTGAGGGGACTTAGTCCATAGTGGAATTAGTCTCTTTGTCCAATCAAAGCAGTAACTCCTATGTGCAAGAAATGATGTTTTCATTTCAGCCTGGCTTTCTATTTACTAGTGAAACTACATGTACTCTACATGGTGCAAAGCTGTTGATTACTAGCTTTAAGTATGTGCAATTTTAACACCATTTGAAGTTTCCTCAACTACTCAGATTTTTAAAGCAATGATAGATCTGATTCTAAAGGAAAATGTCTGCTTTGGAAGGAACAGGGAATGGATAGTGAAATAGGACAAAGAGGACAAAAATAAGAAGGGACATTTTCTGAGAAATGGAAGCTCTACAAATGTTTTTTGACAGAAGAATAAGGACATCCCTGCTCTGAATTAAAAGAGCAGATTGTCACCACAAGGTAACAGCCTCTCCTGAGAAAACTCAAGTCACATAAGAATAAGGTCCTGATTTTGTGTTATTGTGACAGGCAATCAAGAGAAGCAAACAGGTGAGTAGTTAAGGTGATTTAGGATGAAGTTTCAATAGCCAGCACCATCCTTCTTGTTCAAGGCTGCGTTGGGAACAGAGCTCACAAAGCCTACACAAAGGGCACAAGGCTGATCCTAGGAGCGCTCAGCAGCCAGCTGTACCTTGCCAAAGTACTTAACACAGCAAGCAGCTGTCAGGAAGAACAAGGGCTTGCACACACTCAGAGCTCCAATCACCCCAAGAGGCAGTTGTTTCACTTCTTGCTCATGTGCTGTCACTCCTACCTTCTATAGCTTCCATTCCCCAGCCTCTGACTCAGAGGGGAAAGAAAACTCACAACCCACAGAACAAAACAGGCAGATGTTTAGACTGTGCTTCTTCCACCTGAAACCAAGATCCTTGCAGATCACATGCATGGATAAAGTCTCACTGTCTTACTCTCATCTAGGGCTCATTTTCAGCTGGATACCCAATAGCTGAGATATCTCCTACCACACACAAGTCCACATCGTTTTACTGGACAGGTCACTGTAGACCTGAAAAGGCTCAATGTCCTATATTTCAGAGCATAACTATACCTGGGGATTGATCCCTGCCCTTTGTTTTGTGTCTGCTTGTTGTCAAACACCTTTTATCTCACAGAAGGTTGAATCTGGGGAGACACAGATCACAACCAATATTTAATACAGCCCATTTTATTAGTTAGGCTGTTATTATTAGCAGGTAACTATTCAAAGTTTACCCACAATTACCTGGTTAGCTGGGAGGCCAGCCCCAGCTCTTTACTGAGAGGCAGAGCATCATAGCAACATGACAGCAGTTTACAGGTGTTCAGACAGTCCTTCAAGGGTACCTTTGTTCCACTGGGTCTATATATATTCCTGCAGTCTCTACCTGCATCTAGCAGCCACTGTGCTCTTGAACATGGCCAAAGTTATACAACCTGTTGTTGATGCTACTGTATACAGCAGTCTTGGTCAGATTTGACAGATGCTTGGTGTTTTGAACTTATCAGCTCTTACAGATTCAATAGCATTGTTTAGTCTCTGGAGCTTATCAGCTGCTGGGAGACTTTTTCACACTACTTCAACACATACTGTTCTTCTCTTCAGCCTGTGGTTTTCTGGTAACTGTTTCTCCATCTACACTCACTGGTACCAACAAAACCCACACATACACTCACAAAGGGGACTTCTTCACAAGTTCAATAACAGAACTATAGCACTAAATCTTTATTACATTTTCTTTCTACATGGGTGATACTTGTTAGTTTTTCCAAGAAAAAAACAGGGCTTTATAAATCAAGTTTGAACTCCTTTTACTCAGATGAGACATAAGCTCTCTTAGCTCTGAAAAAGATACACCAAGGCATGTAGAAATTACTGACAAAGCTCCTTGCAGACAGTAGCCTCTTTTGGAAAGGCCAGTTAAAAGCAGAAAAAAAAATTTAAATCTTCCAAAGCTCATGAGTACCTCCTAACTCATTCTGTATGACCTTCTAAGTCAAAACTGTGACTATTGAAACCTTACCTAGCTGTACTCTGTTTTCAAGGGGGATCACTTGCTCCATCTTTCTCCTGTTTTCCCCTCTTCCTAAGCACTCTCTACTCAGCCCACCCAATTACTTTGCCCATTGTTATCCTTGGTCTGTCCTTCCTTCCCAATCTCTCTCCATCAGGAAATCCTGAGTTAGAACCCTCGAGGCATTCAAGCTGCCCTAGATCTTTTCTCAGCCACATACCACTTATCCTCTTGTCCTGATATAGAGACTCCCCTTCAGCCAGGAAGAGTCCAAGCAGCTGCTGAACATTACAGCAGAGCAGAAATTATATCTAGCCCACAGTACCTGTGGTGCTTTTCAGGGAAAAGTGTTTCTATCTATACTAGCTGGCCAACTCCATCTGTACTCGCCCCAGTCTAGTGCCCTCAGCTCCTCTATTTTAGAGGCTTACACAATGTACCTCACACCATAAGGCGAGACTGTCTCTACTTCCTGAATCCTGTGTGGTTCTGAAATAGTACATTTTGATAAAGGAGATTAAAACAAGAACAGAATGAATTCTCCTCAGAAGATTTCAGCCCTTGGCTGTACACAACCTGCCTGATATAACACACAGAGCACACAGCTGACATGCAGGAGCCGAGAGCTCGGTGCCACCAACTGCTTCTCTGCTGAGCAGCACTGCCCAGCGACAGGGGAAGATAACCCTTTCTCCCACCTCACCCTGCAGCTTTTGGGAAACACAACCTGTCCAGACAGGCCAGTCTGGGCTACTGAGCCCCGGTCAACGCCTACCCTAAATACATAGCAAAAGCTCTAGCCCTGGGGACCATGGAGTGGCCTTTTCAATACTGCCAGCACTGAACTGCAGTGCCAGTGCAGTCTGACACTGCTGGATCCTGCTGCAAGGTCACAAAGGCCATTCTCCACGCCTGGCATTTTACCTAACCTTGCCAAAACAGTTCACAGAATCACAGAATCATTCAGGTGAGAAAAGACCCTTGGGATCATCAAGTCTAACCATCAGCCCCACTCTACAAAGTTCTCCCCTAACCCACATCCTCCAACAGCTCATCTAAACAACCCTTAAACACATCCAGGGATCGGGACTCCACCCCCTCCCTGGGCAGCCTATTCCACTCTCTGACCATCCTTTCTGGGAAACATTTTTTCCTAATGTCCAGTCTGAACCTCCCCTGTTGGAGTTTAAAGCTGTTCCCTCTTGTTCTATTACTAATTCCCTGTGAGAAGAGACCAGCACCAACCCCTCTGCAATGTACTTTCAGGAGCTGCAGAGAGTGATGAGGTCTCCCCTCAGCCTTCTCCTCCTCACACTGAACACTCCCAGCTCCTTCAATCTCTCCTCACAGGATTGATTCTCCAGGCCCTTCCCCAGCCTCGCTGCCCTCCTCTGCCCTCGCTCCAGCCCCTCGAGATCTCTCTCCTATTGAGGTGCCCAAAACTGGACACAACCGTCCAGGTGTGGCCTCACCAGTGCAGAGCACAGGGGGACTGTCACCTCCCTGCTCCTGCTGGTCACACTATATCTAACACAAGCCGGGATGCCGTTGGCTTTCCTGGCCACCCGGGCACACTGCTGGCTCCTGTTCAGCTGCTTGTGAATTAGAACCTCCAGATCCTTTTCTTCCAGACTGCTCCAGCCACACCTCCCCACAGTCTCAACACACAAATTGTCCATGACCCTGGGGTTTTTGGGAGGGCTGAAACACACAAGCTGTGAGAACAACTGTTCAGGCTTGCAAAGAGGGGTGCTCTGCCTCACCTACCCACCTTGCCTTTGTGCGTTTCTTGGAGCCACTGGCGAAGGCGGATCAAGCAACTCTCTTGCATGGGAGTCAGCTGGCCCAGATATCGCTCAATGTAATCAGCATCCAATTTGTCAGCTGGAGGAAATAAAAAAGAACAATTCAGTGGAGACTTGGCAAAACCAGGAAGGAGATGTACAGTTATTTCTATACGTAAGGTTACTTATGATTTGCACTGGAAGAGTGTAGGAGCCCTCATTTTAGCTACCTGAGGGAAGCAAGTGATATTCTTATTGTGATTAGGGCATGAAGACACAGACAGCATCTAAGGTATCAAAGCTGGATCACTCTGTCTGTCTCTTAGAACACTAATATTTCATTCAACCCTGAACTGCTCCAGCAGGAGCTTTAAATTAAATACCATGAGCTTTGGCACTCATCTCATTAACCACTCCAAGACCTGGGCACTTAAATCCCCTGGTGTCCTAAAGATCTCACACACAATTCCAATGACAAGAAGCTAAAAATCTGAAAACTGAAATGTTGTTCTGCTTACAGACACCAGAAAGGAAGGGAGAATAACACTATCACTTCTGACAGCAAGGGAGATTTTTGGCATGAGAAGAAGTCCTGTGCATACCAGCAGCTCAAGGCCCCTCCAGACAAGAGACAAAGGACAAGGGGTTTGAGACTGCCAGCATTCACAGAGAGAAGCAGATGTGCCATCTGAGGCTTGTATGTGCAGATACCAGTAAGGAGAATGTGGTACCCAAAGGGGAGCAGCACCGGCCACTAGCTGTGCTGGAGGCATGCAGGCACTGCAGGAGGGCTGGGAGGACCACCTCTGAGCTAGCTCTTCATCAGGAAAGATTTTTTTTTTTTCCCCAGCAGATACCATTAACTACAGAATAAAGCCCAGACACCCACAGGATACACTGTTGCTGACTGATAACACAGAAATTATATTTTCTAAGTGCTACACCCTACTGAATCCACAGAGCTAGCAAGCTGGGGAGCAGTCCCAGGGAAGCTCATCACTTCCTAAACATGAATAGAAGCAGAACAACAAGAGCTACTCTCCTCTTCTACTAGATGTGGTCTGCCACTCCTCAATTAACTTTAATCCCAAAGCACATGAACATTTCTTATAGTCAGTTATGGATTTTAATAATTTTTTCAGATGGATTCCAATACAGACAAGCTACTAGAGAAGGTCTGATAAGACCAGAACCACTGATGGTTCCAAATTCCAAGCTTTTTCCCTAGATACACTCAGCAAAACAAGTTCTGTTTGAGGAATGACAACTCCTGTTTCTAATACCACAGCTCTAAATTAAAATGTCCCTCCTATTTCTTTTTGTTAGAGAAGAATTTTATTTAGTCTAGAAGATATCATCAGATCAGCACACAAAAAGGTAAGTCCAATTCCGACATTTTGTGTGAAAAATGCATTAGGCAGCATTCTGCAAGTATGTCTTGGCCTGATATAGGGGAAAAAAAAAATCCATCCAACCAATCCCCAAGAACATTAATTTTGAAACAGCCAAAAAATTTCATTATAATTCAATTAGAAAAACCTTTAAGTTTCTCCAATTTAAGGTATTAAATACCTTAAAGGTCAGATCAAAACCAAGTTTTTTTCTGAGCTCGAACAAAAACATACTGCCTGCACAGTTTTTCTTGGCTTTTCAGCTTTGGGGAAAAAAGTTCCATTGTTTGTGTTTTTCTTGAAGAAAGAAAATAACTTTCCCTCCTCCCCACCCACAATCCAGAAGAAAAACTTCATGCCAAAAAAATAAAAATAAACTCATTAGTCAGTGCTACTCAAGGCAATTAGATTGCCAGCAGCTGCTACTGCCTGGACATCACATACCATCAGGGCTGACAGCTTCTGCTGGAGGGCAGGAGCTGCCAGTTTGCTCTTTGGTAGTTCCAGGAGCCCCCGACTCCAGTGGTACGTCATCAGCATCGTGTCCACCAGCTGGAGTTTGCTCATCCTTCTGTCCACACACTGGGGGAGGTGTCCAGCGGGGGATGAATGTGATCCCTTGGGAAATCAACTCCTTCAGATAGTGCTCAATCACTTCCTTGCCCTGAAGGGGAAAACTCTTATTAGGAAAAAAAACAATCCTATATTCCCAGAACCAACAAGGTGCAGAAGAGTTTTCCTCAGGACAGATGACTAACACTGTCAGAGAAACAGAAGAGAAATAGTTATCTCCTTCCATCTGCATGACCCTGCAGGGAAAATTTCAGTATGAATGCACCATACAAATGGTGAATTACAATATTGGCAAGGCAAATTCCAATGCTAAGGATACTGCTACCCTTATAATACTTTTATCCCTTTCTCCTGCTCCCAAACTATCAGTTAGCTGCCCAGAGGAAAAGGCCACCAAAAGAAAGTGCCTCTGCTCATCTCTAGAGAGACAGGATGCTGATTTTTACCCAGAACTTTCTCTTCCTGCATGAGAACAGTGTCCTCAGTGTTTGAGGAGCCTGGCACCCACAGCATCCACTGCGATCCCCCTCTGGTACAGCCTGCTCCCTCCCCTGCGCAGACACATTCCAGTGAGCAGATTGTTCTTCTGCTCATTGCACACTGAGTTTTTTCTTCGTTTGCCCCTACTGAGTGATTTCAGAGACATAAGTAAGGGTATAAAACTGGATCTACTTTATAAAAAAGAAAATAGAGGCACACTGAGAGCAGGCATTTGATTTTGGTTTTTATGGCACAACAGGAAACCCAACTTACCCGCTTGATGTTTGATGTGTACTGCTTCATGGCAATTTTCTCCACTGTGCTTTCAAAGCCAAAAAATGACTTGATGTCAAGAGATGCAGACTGTTCAAAGCAAGTCCACTCTTCGTTCTCAGGGTGAACCTAAGCCCAAAGATACACACAGGTAGGGCTGGATGGTAGCAGACAGCTCACAATATGGCAGGGCTCTTGCCCCTGGAACCAAAGTGATTATTTAATCTCCAGAGCTACAGAGGGAGGCAGCAGAAGAGCCTTCTTATGAGGCACTGACAGACCCATATTTATCAGTCAGATTAATGCTCCCAGAGTAGTAGAAACACATCATGAACTGGACATATGGACGTTTGTGGTTTATCCAGCATTCCCCACATGCACAAGGAAGTCAAGATTAAAACCCATCTCTACTCAAGCAGATCTAAACAATAATGTTCATAGCAAAAGTTGCACTAAAATAGTAGTGAGGCTGCCCACTTGAAACCATCATGTCAAGATCTCCTTATGGAAAGATAGGGATGCCCTCTAGGAACATGCGATTAAAACCCCCTACATCTTCAAAGGAAGATAAATGCAAAGTGTTTCTAGTTTTGGATAGGAAACTCAGCCACTAACGTCAGTCTTCCCTCCAAAACACGGGAGACATGGCAGAGTGGGGAGTCTTTCCACTATCAACTCAATATACATCTTTCCTTTCCAGCCATTTACCCTCCAGTTACTCTCTATATGGTAAAAACCTATATAATCTTTTAAACCTAACCCTCTTCCTTTTCTCTGTAGGTGCTGCTGTTCATAAACTGACATGAAAGAAAAAAATTCCAGCCCACACACAAAGATATGAGCTCTATAAAGGACACAAATTGCCCCAGGGAGATATTAAGTTACTGCAAGAGCAGGATCATATTTCTCCAAGCTGCTTCAGAGAACACTGCAGAAAAAGAATGATGAAAATAAACCCGTTTCCGGTGCGCTCTGGCAGGGAAAAGGAAACTGGTAAAAATAGAGCAGGGAACCATCTTGAGGATGCAGAGCGCGAGCTCCCGCCCTGTTGCAGGAAGAGCGCTCCCCGCAAAGCCCAGCTGCTGATGTTTCCTTCCGGAGGACAGCAGCCGAAGGCAGCACAGCCCAAACCAGTAAGTGCAACAACGTCTGAGCCATTCCCGAGTTGACCTGAGAATGTTTCAGAACTGTTGTCAGCGCCTTTCACAATGATGGAAGTTTGATTTTCTGTAGTTTTTCGGAAGCCCCATGTAGCCACCTAGTGATATCTGGCACAGGAAATCCCCACACCATCCAAAATGGTAATAGCTTTTCGACTCTGTCTTGCTTGAAACAGAAGCTACATAGAGTTTGCTTACCCCTAAGAAGCTGAGCCGTTGTCCAATTGCCAAAAGGGCAGGTAAGTAACAGGATCTGGACTTTTGTTTAGGGAACAAAAAGCAGTATCTGATTGCTTCCAGAAACAGATGAAGCTATTTAATAGTGACTGAGCCCTAATAGCACAATTACAACAAAGTAGCATGCTGTTGCTGAAGGTACTGCCACAAAGACACCCCAGGCCACAAATAAGGTTTGAGACCTTTCTCCAAATATTTAAAGCATGAAGATTATGACAAGGTGCTAAAATCACTTATTTGTGGGCCAAATTAATTGCCAGATTTTCCTCTGGCCCTCATCATAAGAAATGTTAAGCATTTCTTTTTAAATATACATATCTAAACATACACCCTAGATCCAGATGCTTTTACCTTGAATTTTAACCAAAAAGAAACTCAGGTAACGTCAGCAGCTGATGGAGCACCATCCATGTTTTCTATTCTCATCCTGGGGCCTAACACTCCAATCAGAGATCACAATCAATGTAAAAAACTTTCTCAAGCCCTAAAAAAGCACTGGAAAAAGCCCGCACCCTGAGACCCAACCACATTTCCAGTCCAACAGTATCTAATCACAGCACACTACCATCCAGTGTTCGAATTCATTCAATCAGTTTCACCCTATACGTTTCATGCATGACATTCCTTCACAGACAAATAGAAACAGAGCACTTACTGAGTAGCTACATGTCTCAAGGACAACAACACGGTTGGCAAAAGTCTCATTGTGGGCTTCAATGCGGAGAGTTCGCTCTTTCCAGTTCACTGTGTTTTTCTGGATGAAGAAAACATACTCTACCCCTGCAATCTGAGAAGGATAAAGAACCAGGAGCGGGGGGAAAAAAAAGATAGTGAGAAAGAGTAACTTTAGGAGCCTTTATCTATCTGAACCAGCCAACAACACCCAGGACTCCTTGTCCCCTAGGTTCCACTTGCCTTCTTCAGCAGCCTAGGAGCATCCACATTCAGTTTGCAGCTCCGCTCAATAATATGTATAGCTCCATCATCACTCCTGGATTCATGCAGGATTTCACTCCCCAGGAAGACTGGAATCTCTGGACATGTAGGAAAGCGCTTCTCATATGCCTGGAAGTGAAAACAAAGCAAGCTTCAGCTTCCGGCTAGATCAACTTTAACTCATTCTGATTTAATTCCCTTACAGGGAGAGTCCAACAAAACAGAGGCCCTTCACCTCAGAGAAGGGGAGCCAATGCACGGGTTGAAGCTAAAGCTGTGTTATGAACAAAGCCAGCATCCGCTCATTTCAGTCATCAAGCTAAGCATGTCTTAAGACAACTTGTCTTTCACACATGAATTAGAAACAGAAGCCTGTTAAAGACTACTAGAAAGAGTACTAGGATAACAACTTGAATGTCAGGAACTGAATCTTTACCTAGCAAAAGCAAGCACAGCTCCACTGAATTCTGCTAAAGACTTGATCTAGAAATAATAAAATTCAGGTTAGGCATATTGCCTGCATATGAAGAAGCTATTTTAAAATATTTAATAGTCCTATGCCTTAAAATTTGATGTGTTAAACAGTTCTAGTCTGTCAAGGGTAAGACCACCAATTACTGGCTACTCATTTTGCCTTGATTTATCCATTTCTAAAACAATTCTGTGCTGGTTCTGAAATCTTCCTTGTTTTAATTAACCACATCCCTCTGAAAAGCTGATTATCCAAAGCTTCTTTACCAGCTCTAGCAAAAATCCAGCTTTCCATGGCACCTGCAGCAAACAAAGTTAACTTACATAAATGGTACCTTCTGTTGCTCCTCTTTCCCCAACTTCTTCATCTTTCATTAAATTTCAAGATCTTTGCAGAATGGAATGTTTTCTTTTGATTTCAGAAAAATACCTTGCATGTTGTGATGCTATTGTAAACACATATTTGAAGCAACACAAGCACAAGCTGCACAAGCAGCCCAGGATTCAGCTACAGCTGTGACAGGAGAAGAACCTGTGCTATTTTTCCACTGCACTCAGAGCTGCATCATTTTGGTCATAAGATTTTTTTGCTATCATTCCACAGCTGAGCCTAACCTCTATGAACTGCTGCCACCTTCCTGTTTTCTATAAGACACAGCTAACAAAAACAGCATGTAATTCTCTCATCAGTATTTCTATTTTTATCTACCACAAAAGAAAATATTAATGTGATAATGATTGAGATCAACTCAGTTGTCAGCATACACACAGCACCACAGGCACGCTCAGGGTGGCTGCATTCTCTGTTACCACAGCAGTTTGAAGGCTGGTTGCCCCGCACATACGTACCCTGGTGCTGTGAGTAATACCTGATCTTAAAATAGCTCAGGCACTTAAGGACAAGTTCCATATCTCCTGCTCCTAGGCCTCTGAACAGAGTAGAAGTTATTTCAGAGTATCGTATTGCTCTAGAATCAGAAGGAAAGTGCAAAGCAGACTACCAGCTAGAGTTCTGGTCATAAACAAAGTGCACAGTTATTAAATCATCCTCTCCAAGTCGCTGAGTTATGTTCTGCTTGCCTTGACACATTTCTTTGAGAGCTTTTCCCATATCTGTGAGGCCTCTACCTGTGCTTTTCACTCCTGATCACAAGAAAATCTAAACCGGTTCAGAAAAATATAAAAACTTCCCATGGCAAGTGACTGTTTCCAACATCAATCCACCTGGGTCCATGCAACAAAAGCACTCTCATGGTTTTAAGAAGATTGATTTGTTATGATGGGAATTCATGGATGTATGTCAGGCACTACTGCAGGATGCTTCCAGCTAACCACCCCTGGCATACTGCACGTTCCTCAAGGGTCACACAGAGCATAAGGGGTGCATCACTTACTGCCTGCTCTCTAACATCTGCAGCTGCCAGCACATTAATCTTCTCAGGTAAAGTTAATACTTCCTACTTGTGTCTCCACCTGCCCTCTCCCAATCCTCCAGACTCCAAATCACCACCTAGTGCTGAGGTCAAATTCTTTACCTTACTAATCTTTTCTATTCTAGCACATACAAGAGTCTCTCCAGGCCACCTACACCACCCATTCCTAGTTACCAGAGTCTCAGCATTCAGACAGTGAAAGCTGTGAACACCTTTGTAGGCCAGCAGAACACCAGAATATTTAGCAACTTTTTTTCAACTGTTTGTCCCATGCCACTCCTTAGATGTGCCCTTAACACACTTGCAAAAAGCACAACTGAAAACCCTACTCTAAAGAAGGTTGCCCCAGTTAATCCCATTTGGTAAAGAGCAGCTAATGCAGAGGCTAGACAACACCTTGCCAGAAGAATATTCCTATTTCGGACCAGCTAAACAATGTCTGGAGAATGAAGAAAGGTCCGGGCAGAGAGGCACATGTCTATGCAGAACACTAGTGATATAACTAAAATAACAGCCTGAACCCATCATCTAAATAGGTGGAACATTTCCATATTTGAGAAAGAATCCCTTTCGCACAACAATATTAAGTCCTTTGATAATCTTCTTTGCACAACAACTCTAAAAATACAGCAGCCAAAGATGCCTGAGATCATATGAAGGACAGCTGAGGCACCACGCTGCAGTCACAGTAAAGTTGCACTGCTAACATGCTTGATCTTTCATCACTGAAGAGTCTGAGCTATCAGGAGAGAAACTCATCTTCTGCACCCAGCATCCTCTTATCAAAATCAGTATATATACGCAGCAGTACAGTAGAACTTCCCTATAGACATGGAAGCATTTTAACTTTTTTTCAAGCCATCGCCAGAACTAGCTGTTATTTTCTTCTTCTCTATGATTCTTCAGAGTGCAAGATGAACAACAGAGTACCCCAATCAAACGAAAGGCACAGAGGTCTTAATATGAGCTTGTTTTAATACTTCAGCTGCATTTGCTGTTTCATCTCCTTGCTGCAGTAACTCTGCACGGACTGGTATATAGGAACTACGATTTGTCTCTGCCTTCTGTGCCCCTCACTCCCCAGAGTAACAGCAGTACTGGGCCACTACCTTCTCTTAACTGCATACCCACAACACTGCTTTAACACAATCACCTTGTCTCGAACAGGATCAAATATATATATATAAAATGAGTGGCTCAGTGAAGCTACTCCTTCCCTTCTTCTAAACCCTCCCAACATTAACATCACCAGGCAGAACCAGCTAACACACTGTGCACCTCCTGCAAACCCGCCAGCAGGCCACACCAGATCCCAGCGTGGGCTCCTCTTCCAGCATAGTCAGTCTCTAGTATTGACTTCACACCAGATCCGACTGAAGAAAACCCCAAGCCGCAGGAGGGCAAGCCAGAGCACTGCATACACCTGGTTTACCAAGCAAACTCTCTCACAGTTTACAATAGTTATTTTCTTGAAGGTTCAAATTAATGTGCTCTCTTCATCCCCAAAACAACTTTCACAAGAGATGGTGGTTCAGGCCCACCAGTGCCTTTTCTTAAATCAAGCTGGTTTTCTCTAGATTTCTTACAAAAGAATTGTTGCAAAAAACGGTGCAATGCTAGTTGGTTTTGTATATATAATGTGAACAACATACAAGTGTCATTTAAATCTTTGCAGTCATCTCCCTCAGACAAATTACATATTAAATTTCACAAGAGAGCTGGGTGAAGACAAGAGGGATTTGGGATCTGTTTGAACACCAAGATATTTTACTTGGAAAGATAACCAATTGTTCTTGGGTGCATTTGAAGTGTTAAGAAAAAAAAAATCATTTAGATACATCTGACAGCCTGTTGGAATTGAAAAAATTTTTTAAAAGTGTAAATTTTAAAATTTATTTTCCAAGTGAAACATAATTTTTAGCCAAGAAAACTTAAAACATGCAGGAAAGTTGTAACAGACACTCAAGTTTTCAGTAGTGTCAGATCCTCCTTTCACACTGAAAGGAAGATGAGGAAAATTTGTGCCAGGCTGCAGCACATGTTTGTGTGAACGTGCCACCGGCACAACCTGACTCTCTGTCCCAAAGCATCTCAGCAAATGTGCTGCGGGAACACGCATGGCCAAGCAGCCACTGGGTCTGCCACGGCACGGGGTGCTGGAGAGGGGGGCTCTCCAGCCTCACCGCACAACCCACATCAACAGTAGCACTGACAGGACTACCTCAAGCTGCTTACACAGTGACCTCTGCATCCCAGCCATGACCCCTTAGTGCCACAGAAGCTGACAAATGATGACACTCACCGAGCAACAATTAATCAGCAGTGATATGGCTGACTGTGAAATCAGAGTGATTTGACCAAGGTTTTGCCCTGCAATCTCCTGGGTGATGTGGCTAAATGGTTTTACCTGTGTTGGCCAAACGAATTATGGGACCAACACTGTGACAGATGAAAGTCAGCTTGTCAAAAGGGTTGAGAATAACAAAGGGAAGCCACACTTGAGTGTTCTTAACTGTATGTCACATATAGGATAACCAGTACAAAAAATGCATCTGTGAGAAGAGATGGCCCTGAAGGTCTGCCAGATGCCCAACAAGAACAAGTTAGACAAGAACACAAGTGTCAAACCAAAAAAGTTAACATTCTAAAGCCTCACAACCACAGAGAAAAGGGGAAATTACCCTCCTCTACAATCCCGCTACTTCACCTGCTTAATTCCTTTCCCCTCCGGAGCACAGATTCCTCTCTGAGTCCTTCATCTCAATACTACCAAGGTCTTACAGGGCAAGCCTGTTCCTGCTCCCCACTTCAGTTTAATCTCCAGTAGACTGACAATAGCCATATCACTGATGTTCCCTGTAGGATCCAGAGAACACGGCCGGAGGGCAGGATCTTTTGTAACAGCTACTCCCGTTTCTCCTCTGCAGGTTTCAACACCCCCTTCTAGTAAGTGACCTTGAAATCAATTACATACCAGAGGCCTTAGGAATCCAAAACAACAGGGACATCCAAGCACTGAATTACTGCATGAAACAAAACACCTCAAAACAAACTCTCCTGCTCACATGGAGGCTCCTGGCAGTTTCTTCCAGCTCAGTGTTTACTGAGTCCTGAGTGGTTCCAGCGTGCTCCAACAAGAGGCAGCTTTTGTTAAATGATCTTGTTTCATACCTTAATATCCTAGAGGGAATGTTATCATCTCAGTCTTAGGGCTGCAAACCAACTCCCAGGCAGCAGTTCTGGCCTTCTCCCCACACCAGTCACCTAAGAGAGGTGATTCTTCAAGCTTCTCACTAATACACAGCAAACAGGCAAGCTGGTTTGGATTCTCCCTATCCGCATGTAGATGCTTTAGCAAATAAATATACAGAGCTTGCGTGCTAAATGCCACTGTCCATGAAATCATGCAGAAACATACTGAGCTATTTTGGAACAGCAGTTGGCAGGAAAACATTAATCTTCTACTTGATAAGCAATGCTCTGAAGTGGCTGCACGGCCATCAGGTCTTTGGTTTGGTTGGTTGGTTTTTTTGCTTTGTTTTGGTTTTTATTCATACTAGGGCTTCCTTAGTGGTGGCATCATGGAGGTGTGCTGTTTCAGATTCAAGCAAGAGCACAGTAATAGAAAAAAACAAACTATGGACTGACTCCTGTATGATGCCAAGATGAACCTGAGAGGGATCATCTACAAGAGTGTAAAAGCTCAGCTACTGGTGAAAATTACAATGTGTAGAACACACGAAGGATCTAAACTGTTATTCACCCAATGTAGACAGAAACTTTTATGGTCAATATTATATGAATATGTTACAAGGACACTTCAAACTTTCACGATCAAACAGAGTTTAAATTTGTATTAATTAATGAGGTTCCTCGAGGTCATGTTGCAGCCACATGCAGTTTGCCAGGATAAAGGAAGAAAATATACATCTATGTTCAGGTGAATGGGAAATGAGGAGATATGATATCAAGTTTTGAGCTAAAGAGGTCCAGATCATCACCCCTGCAAGCAAGATAAGACCCCTCATCACTTATGTAGGAAGTGGATGCATTTGGACTAGCTTTTGAGCAGCTCTAACACATAAGTATCCCTCCAAATTCAGGTGTTTTCAGATTATGGCCTTCCAGGAAAAAGTAATCATTTCATCTTGCAGTCCCTCCTGCTGCTTAGTCTAACTACTGAAGGGAACCACAGAATCTACATACATATTCACCAGACACAATCCATTTGCTCTGTAATCACTAGAACAGATACCTGCTCCTTGCTAACCATAGCAGTGCAAAATAAAACATGGAACAACTGGGAGCAGGGAGGGATCATATGGATATTTGGGGTGTGAAATGCACTGAAGTCAGGGAAAAGGGACCTTTGTTTTAAGGAGGTACAGAGCATCTGCAGAATAGCAGAAAAAGTCTTTGGGGCCTGAAAAAAACCCACAACTTTTGCTGTAAAGAAAAAAATATTTTCCATTGAGAAGTCCATTGGACCACAGTACCCAGGCTGCAAACATTGACCCAGTGTTCTCTCTCCCTGGACTACAGCCACTGATTTGCCTCATTTCTTCAGATTTTGGTGAAAGAAACAATTCAGGGAGCAGCAGCTGTCTATTACAATATCAGCACAACTGAGTAACACAGCAAACCTACTCAAACCAGGACGTGCACTGCAGCTGTACAATGCTAACTCAGGAAACTACCAACATGCCTGACAATGTCTGAGAAAAAAAAAAAATCCCATTCAAGTTAGTCTGCTAAAGTATTCCCCTCTGCTTACCAGAGAGAAAAAACTTGGTTGGAGCAGCTCAAGTCACAAACAGTACAACACACTGGCTTTTACAAATAGCTATGGAAGCAACACCTTTTCCAGGAATCATTGCTGGCTGGTTGGACACATTTGCCATAGCCCACTGTGGAAAGAGACAGATATACCGAAATGGGAAGGCGAGGAAGCAGACATCTCAGGTGACTAACACCTTAAAGAATAAAACACAGCAATTGAGCATTACATCACACACTCACTGCTCAGTGAGTCACCCCAAAATCAAAAAGGCTGGCTTACAAAGAAATGCCTAATTGGAAGGACAATCTGTCCTTGACAGAAGCTTCTGTGAGAATTTATATAAATTTGCCATAATTCAAGGGTCAAACTTAGGCAAGTCACCATGCTTAGCAGTTTAAAAAAGAAATCCATGCTGATTGAGACGTAACAATTGATGATAGTTGTACATTTTCTCACCTCTCTCTTAGTCCCTGCTCAAGAGCTTATTGTCTTCTGCACCTACACATGCAGTAGAAGAGAGAGGGTCTTTTAGTCACTACTAGAATATAAGATAAAGGCAATACATGCTGGTACGTTGTGCCTCCTTGTGCTATGCTGCAGTGCCATTGAACGATAGCTTACTTTAGAGCTCATCCATTCCAGCACTAGACTGTATTAAGCTTGAGACACAACCCATCCTTCAAGGAAATAGGCCTCCATGTTGCAGCTGGAGAAGGTGATTAAAGAAAAAAAGGTCTATCCTGTACAGCCTCTTTGAATTACTGTAAATCTCCTCTCCAATGCCAGCACCATCCACTCCTAAACCATTCTTGCACAGTAAATGGATTCTTATGCAAAGGCAATGCAAAGCTAAAGAGACTTGTACGATCCCCACAAGACACACTAAGACCAGATGTGCAGATGTTGCCAGCAGTTCTCCAGAACTCGGAATGAGCAAGCAGTTCTTCCATCCACTTCCAACAGCTGTGGCAAACAGCACTCAAACATTTTCTAGTTGCTTGAGGGGAAATGTCCCACACCATAACCCCAAGAGAAATATCAGCTCTTTGCTCGGCCTGACTATTGCTCACTCTCAACCTGCTTAATACCAGGAGGTGGGGGTGGCAGGGCACAGGCACAGAGCACATGAATACAGCTGTGAAGAATCATCCCAGCTGACACAGAGATCGTTACTTTCAGACTTTTGTTGCCAAATTCTTCTCAGCAGTAAGATGATGGGATATTTATAGCATATCTTGACAGCATGATTTCAAACCATCAAGTCACACTGAAGCATGTCTTGAGTCAACACTAGATACTCTGTAAGTGCATAAAAATGTTAACCCAGTAGCTTCTGACAGTCACAACAAACTGGCAACAACAAGGGAAGCTGCCTTCTTTAAAATACCTGGCATAGGCCATGGCTGCAGACAGACCATCCACATCCAAAGATGATTTGTCTGCACTCAAGAGGCAAGTCCTATAGACCTAACAATCCTATCAGAGAGAGCAGAGTCTGTTTTGTAAGGGAGTATCTGTTTCTTAACTACTGCTCAGATTACTATCAGGACATTTCATGTCATATGTGACATGGATTGAACAGCAAAGAATAGCTATTTTAAAACATTCTCCCCCTTGCACATAGATTCTCTCTCCATCTCAGGGTACTGCCAACCAGAAATACCATTTCAGACAGTATCTGAAAACTGTGTCATTATCTATGTCACAGCAGCTCTGAAGGAGCTTTTGAGCACTGGGCATACAGGCTACAGGCTGCAAAGCTCTACCCAGTGTCATCTGCAGCTACCCAAGGACACAGTGGGTAGCAGGCCACTGCAGGAACCTCTTCTCCAGCACTCCTGCAGATGTTGCACTTAGAGCTCCACTCCAATCTCTTTGGCTACTCTGCACAGACCTCTGATCCACCACTACTGCTTCAGAGGGATTCCAACTGACCAAAACCGCTCTGCTCTCCCTGCAGCAAGGTCTCTTCTGGTTCCAGAGTTCACACCTGAAAGCAGAGGCTATGTACCAGCATCAAATATTTTAGTTAAGATTCTGCTTTATTTAAAACCAACCTGTGATGATACTAGAATAATGACAACAACTTGGGAGCTCCAGATGGGGATATTCCACTCTGTAATTACAATTTAGTATATATGAACCCCCCAAAATGTATTCTGTGGTGCATCTGTGCTAAGTCACTAAGATATTTCACTGCAGTTGACCTAGACAGCCGATTTGGACATCTTACACAGCAAGACAGCAGCAGCCTTTCTGAGACCTGGATGAGCTGTGAACACACATATTGAACTTGTCACTAAACAAACCCACATAACTAAAGTGATCCTTGCTAGACATCAGCTTGCTTGTACATTATACTGCTTTCACACTCCATTTTATCTGTTACCGTGTACTGCAAACTGTTTGGGTCACACTGTGGTGCCTACCCGGCTCAGAGGTTCTGTTGCAAAAGCATCACCCCATCAGTCGGTGAAATACTGAATCCTTTAAGACATTACAGCATTACAGAGGAGAGCATGCATGATCTATCAGGATTTAAGCAGTCTCTTTAAACACTCAATGTGCTAAATGCAACAGGAAGAAGTCATTAAAATAAAGCTACTTAAATATCTAACATCTCTAACACAATGTTTTTTGATGCTAAAAAGGCAGAAATAAAAATAATTTTGAAAAGGTGTATGGAAAGCAGTACTGGCTGTCAGGACCTGAACCTCAGTATTTGGAGTTTCTTCTCCTGTAGCTAAACTAGCAAGGAGCTGCTTTCTGTCAGACTGCATATCCAAGCCTCCCAACACTGTTGGCACAAAAGCATGTCAGGAAGATTGTGAAATAAACAATGCATTTTGATTTCAGTCATACTAGATGTTTGACTCTTGCATGTAACTCTGGGACAGAGCCTCAAATGCTGTGAAGGAGCAAAACTTCAGTGGCTGCAAAGCAACTTTGCCAGTGTGCAGACAGCCAGTGTAATCAAGGCTGAACTGCTGGTGGATCATTCAGGGGCAAGAGTGAGGACCCCTGCCAAATCCGGTGACCATCACCAAGACTGCTTCAGCAGGGTCAGGCACGCAAGAAACATCTCGCCTCACACAGTGACCACAGATGTTTGCTTTTGATGAGCTATGACCCTGTGCCACAAGATGAGAGAGTAAAGGCAATGGAGAAGTTATTTTTGACTCTAAATAAACCTGTAACATTTGTAGCCTGAACTGAATTTGCCACCCAGCTTGTGTGCACCCCCAACACTCAAACCATACTGAGAAGATGCAGAAGTATACACCATTAATTTCCTGATTTATCTTACCTGAAAAATAAAAAACTCTGGACCAACTAAATGCAAAGAACACTGAATTGCTGTTAATGCTACAAGAGAGTCACAGAGCTGCTTGGAAGTAAGGGTTGCAGGCCAGGACTGCAGATGACCGAGTTTTCACTTGCAGACACAGGCAAGGGAATCATGAGCTGCCACCCAGCAGATCTATTAGAGTCTGAGTGATGCTCGAGATAAGAAATGCCTGTATACCACACATGCACCCACAGAACAACCACCCCCCATCCCAAACTCATCTTGCACATAGCAGAAGTACCCTAGACTGAAAAGTACTACTCAACCAGTGCAGTGAGAAACACACACCACTGCTCTCCATGCATGCATTTTCAAGAGATCAGGCTCTCAGCTGCTCATATATGTGTCAACACATGCCGTGGGCAGCACCAAGAAATGAGGTCAAGCAGAAAGAAGCATTGACTCACATTGTACACGTGTGGGGCTCAAGAGCCGTTTGCACTTGAGCATGGAGTACAACTGGTACACACAAGAGCTGATGCTACTGCAAGCTTCCAAATGCTTGGCCTTTGTTCTGTCTTTTCAAAACCATGGCATTTTTAGATAGCAGTAGTAAGCTTCTCAAATGATGCAACTATAAAGCTGATACCCTGTATGCAGTAAGCTTAAATATGTATTTTCACATATGCATACAGCTTTTTAGCTTTTAACTAAACCCAGACTTAACCTACTAGTGTAGTGTTTTACAAAGCTTTCATTTCATAAAAAAAATAGAATCCCACATAGTAAAGTGATAAAAGTTTCATTTGGTTCAAGGTGTAAAACCTGCAAGTAGAACATTCCCCTTTTCAGGATCTGCATCCTTCACTATTCCCTTGGCACCAGGCTGTGCAGAAAGACCCCTGGCTTGCAGCAGAAACCATAAATTGCTATTATTACCAACGAGAGCTGAACACGAAGCGCATTGTAAACGTGGCGAGAGGACCAAACAATTGTCAGAAGTGCTGTCAGTAAGTTTCTAGTTTACACCACTACTGCAGCAACTCAAACTATACATCAAGTATGGAAGACCAGGTAAGAGTCCCTGGGGGGTTATTTCAGCCCTGTAGCTTTAGAAACCATCCTAAGCAAACTTAGTGTATACTATAAAGTATGTGAAAATGGCAGATGTCAGTTACAAGCGTGAAGGGCTGAGTACACTACTAAAATTAATAGGAACAAAACACCCTACTACTTTCAAAGCTAAAACTATCTCATCTAGCCTACATTAGCAACAAATAATATTAAATATGCAATCCCTCTCTTAGCTCCGTTTCCTGTACAGCTATGCATTTTGGACTTGCTCACCCAAATCAAATTCTAATCTCCATACATCAGAGAAGGCTCACAACAATTTACAGAGTAAGTCAACATTCATGAGCTATGTGGCAGAATTACCTCTCCTTCTGGATTTCTCCCCTCATTATAACATTTCAGTAAGAAAGCAACTTCTAGCTTTAAAACTACAACCACCACACAAAGAAAACAAGAAGTATGTTTATACTTGGGGATTTTCTTGGCTGTAAAATAAAATCAAGCGACATATGCAATCTCAAGCCTGCTGATCTATTGAAAACAGGATCAGGCCCAGAGAGGCAGGGACAACCCATATGAGGGAACAGCTCAATTTAAAAGGAGACACAAAAAAAAAAAGATAAAATGGGAAGAAAGAACATGACAAGATCACAAAGCATAACAAACATCAAGGTTCTTTTCAAGTGTAGGGGATAAAGATGTCAGGCACTGGTTATAATTTGAAGAGCATAACATTTCTGATCCTTTAATTCGAGTGCAGATTAGGAACAAAGCAGGTGAAAATGACTACTGTGAATATGGACAGGTGTGGAAAGACAGTCCTTTGTTTAAATCTTTTTAGAAGAGAGGACTCCTTTAACAAGAAAAAAATTCAGAACTCCTGAATGACCAGAAGAAACTTGGTAAGCTGATTCCTTTTTACTTCCTCAGATGCACAGGACCAGCAAAGAGAGCAAGGAGAATGTGGTTTTCCTTCCAAGGGCTTGGAAGATATGTCAAATCTACTGCCTGCAAATGCCAGAATGCAAGCTGCAAAAGAATTAGTAAGCAGCAGAGTGTAAATCTATAGACAATTATCCAGACACACACAATAACAAAGGTATTAACAGTAAAAGCACTGGCTCATCTGTCAAGCACACCCATGTGCTGTCTAGAGGATGAGCCGCACATGCATGCACTCTCTACAAGTCCAAGAAAGATAAATTGTGTTCCTGACGGCAGGGCTCAACAAAAGGCATGGGAAACACTGCGTGCTTGAACAAGGCCAGGAAGCAATGAATCGTTTGCCTCATTTGGCTAAGACAACCCTGTTTCTCAGATCCTCATATCTGAATGAAGCACACGCACTGTTTTCTATAGTGGTGTCCAAACATCCGAGGTTCTGGGGGAAAAATACGTCTCCTAGCAAACATTACTTACCTCATGACATAGCCTGAGCAGACCACAAAAGTATGACCCTCCCCATTACACAGACGAGGAATGAAGCGGAAGTGTATCAGGCTGAAGGGTGCATAGAGACCCATAAAATAAGGAAGTGTCTTGAGGTCACCCACATGACCTCTGCTTTCCTACCATTTACCACTGTATGAGACCTTGGCACTCCAAAGGTTCGCACAAAGCGTCTGAGGGGAAAAGATGAAAGCAGCTGAATATCAGGTTCCCAGTGCTGAGGAAGCTGCTGTCAGATTTATGTTGAAGCAGATTAACAGCAATGCCACGTGCTGAGGAGCAAAACAGCTTCACTGTACGCCCACTCTCCCTGCAAAACTTCCAGCAACTGACAGCTAGCACCTGACAGCTCTGTGAAATCTGCACTGCCTCCACACAAACTGAAGACTCCATCTGAACATATCAAATGCGATAACAAAGCCTGCATCCAACTCTGCCTGCATGGACTGCCACTAGATTGAAACACTACTTTATAATGCCAGTCTTCATAATAAAGCAGATCCTGCTGTGAACATATGATTTTCACAGGACAGAGTGGGACTAAGAGGTCTATATTCAGCTCCCTACTCCACTACACAGTCCTTTGAGTGACCCGGGGCAAGTAACTTGAGCTTCATAAGAAAGAGGACTAATAACTTTGCTAAGGTAAGGGGAACTGGAGTTTGCTGAACTACTAAAGGATGACATTTACAATCTCAGCACTGAAATCCCAGGGAATTTTAAGCCCTGTTATGTTGAAAAACTGAAAGCAAATAAGACTAAACCACTTGAAAAATAAACCCATCAAACCCTGGCCTTTAGGCATTCTGCTAACAAGCTTACAAAGGATTTGTCTCAAGGCAGCCCTCCTATATTAGCAGCTGATCTACTGACAGGCATCTGGTGTTAGGTTTATCCTGCTAATATAGACAACAGGAATGTGGAGAGGTATGCGTAGAGCAAAAAACACCGGTATCTTTATAACAAGTACTAGAATACTTGTACTACATAACAAGTATTAGAATAACTAATACAGGATGCACTGAGAGAACAAAGAACATGGCCAGAAAAGTTTCACTGCCACAAACATCAGCACCAAACTGGTTGGGGCACTTCTGCAGCGTGCTACTGGCTTAGCTGTTAACAGACATGGCAAATCTGGATAAGACTGGGAAAAAAAAAGGGGGTGAGGGGACAAATTTGGGAGGAAGTCCAACTGTCCAAAACCAATTGTTCCTTTTGATGATCGGAGAGCATCAAAGTGAATAGCAACCACTTTCAGCTAAGTAACTGCTGCTACCTTTTGGGGTTCATTTTTCACACTTAGGACCAAACAAAGAATCTCTCCTTCAGTTTTAACTATGGAAATAGAAGACTGGAAGCAGTTTTGGACAGAACAAATCTTATGACACTTATTTCCCAGGAATCTAGAAGAGGCAAGAGGAATGCCATGTATTATGTCAGGCTCTCCCTTCCATTCATGGGAATGATATCAGCTACCTGAAATGGCTATAGCTTTCCATCTTCATTCTTGGTCTTCAATAGACTAAAGAAAACTGGTGTCCTTGTTCAGCAGGAAAGAGAGACAACAGAGAAAGCAGTAGACTAAAAGTGGCAGATACTAAGTTTTGGGGATCCCTAAGTAGACTGAAATGCCCAACAGATTACAAAACAAAGCCTTGCAAGAGTCTATAACCAAGCATCTCAGATAAATGCCCAAATGTTCAGTGCTGCCCTTGAAATGCAAACAGCAAACCTTTCAGAAGGATATTTGACTCACACCTTGAAGAACAGTGACAAACTCCAGAATATCACAAGTGTCTTTAAACTCTACTTAAATAAGCTGCCATGGTCCAATTCACTTTCTGCATCACCAGCAAAAGAACTTCAACTACAGCCCTCAAGCTCCTTGTGGAAATCACAAAATTTGAAGAGATCTCCCAACAGTGCAATCACAGAGTGAGCAGGGAAGAACAACATGGAAGAATTTTTCTAAAGATTTTTACCTTTTAACCAAATCAAAAATCTCAGTATGATTTAGAATCAAGTTCTAGATACAGACATCCTACAATACTGATTGGGATCATATCTGGAGAGATTCTAAACTGAATGACATTTGGGGATAAGTCAAAGATGGTGTCTGGCCACAAACTGACCCTGCCTATCTGAATGTCACAATTTTTTCCTTCCTTGTGAAGGAGTAATTACAGGCAGTTGGGGTTTTCCCCCCTCTAATGACTAATTAACTCTCTTAAAATACTGATATGCTGATTCTAATTTTTCATGGAAAATTGAAGAAAGAACAAAAAGATAATGAGAGCTAAACCTCTGTTCCTGCAACGTACTCGTAAGGTTGCCACAAAGACACACTAACCAAAACCGCAGTCCCCCACCTCCCACTGGCCTAAGGTTGCAGCCCTTAGCAGCTGGAGAAGTAAAAGTGCTGAGTATTACTCACTGCCATGACGAGCTCAAAAGGATATTTGTAGACTCGAACTGGGGACTGGTATTTCTGCACCATTTTTACTACACACCTGTAATAGAAAGAAATTGGAACATTTTAGATCCCTTACACCAAATAGTGCAATACATTCTAGCAATTTTCACAAACAGACTCTTCTCACAAATAGAGAGCAGGAGACATATTAGGTAGAATATCTTGCCCAGCATCACTTAGCAAGTCAGTGGCAGAGACAGAACAAAAGGCAGGTCTCTGCAGTCCCAGCCCAGTGCTGCATCCTGCACACAGTAGTGTCCTTTGCTGCCTCTCAACACTACTGCAGTAAATTCAACTTATTACTCCCACAAAACTCATGATAATTAAAGCACAAGACAGATGTAGAGCCAGAATTGACTGTACACTGGAGAAGTAGCCTTGCAAAACTTAAAGGGTGAATCTGCCCTCTAACCCCCTTTTCTGCATTACATTTGTAATCATTATGCAAAATCCCCCTTTTGAAAGCTTCTACAGTGTCCCATAGCTTGGTGTTTTAAATGCTTTTGTGCATGAAGTAGAATTCAGTCGTTTCAACCCACTAAAATAAAGGAAAAGGAAACAGCATGCTTAAAGAACATGCCTGACACTAAGCTAGCAATCACATCCCACTGACTGGATGCCCACTGCTTCCAGCTGAACTAAGGAAATAACTGCATGCAATGGGAACAATTCAGTTCTCAGCATTTCATTTCTCCTAGCCACCTCTCACTGTTCTCATCAGGATTCCTCCCTCAGACTCTTGCTGGGGTTTTAACCTTCAAATATGCATCAATAACCAGCATCTCAAGGAAGTACATAAACCATTAAAAAGCTTATTAGGCTGCTTTCTGCAATTCCTCTAGGTTCCTTTATATCCCTCCTATTAATACCATCAACGAACATCAGAAACACAAAGGACTGGACGGCTGGTTTGAGACACTCTGCTGATTCCACCCCACTCAAATTCCACTGCTAAGCAGACACAGCCCTCGGCAACATGACGCAGTGTAGCACTGAACTCAACAGTCAGAGCATTAAGACAACTTATCCCTGACATTTTAAGCCCAAAAATGGAAGTGAAAAATTAATTAAAAGGCAAACGGCAATAGATTCTCCCTCAGAAAAATGACATTACACAGTAAGATCTAAGCAAGGGAGAGGGGAAAAGGCTTTTTAAAAGTTTGAGTACCTGAGAACAGGGAATGTTTGTAGAAGAAAGGTCTCGCAATCGCACAGTTACTCTGCAGAGGATCACGTTACCCAAGGAGCAATGTTCAAGACTTGCTGAACCTCTAGGAGTGTTACTGGTACTAAAAGCCAGTCCACTCAGAAAGAATGCATCAGCAGAGCATCCAACTCAAACTGAAGGGAGCAGAGTGGGGACAAGCAAACACCCAGGAAGGCCAGGCAGCTATCACGTATCAGATACCCGAGCCAAGAGGCATGGGGCACCTTGTAACGCAACGCTGTAATATGATTATGCAAGTGCGATACCTAGGCTGTACAGGAACCTTCCGAGTAAGTGCAAATATAGCAAGAGAAGCCTCGTCAGATGTATTTAGCTGTGATCTTTCTCCCTGTCCTGGCCCCGCCTGCTAAACCAGGAATTCCTGCACCTCAGGAGGAAGGGGTCAGGGACCTCCACAGGAGGAAGTCTCAGGACAGATCACTTGGTCTAGAATCACCCACAGCCCAGAAATGAAGTCACCAGCACCAGAACAACAGGATGGCACAAGCTGAGGTTCAACAGCCTTAACCATGCTGCTTGGACAAATCTGTTGCTCCCTAGCAGCTGCAATACCTGATTACCACAGGTTTACTGCCCTGTACTTGTCTGGTTGAGGGAAGCTTGAGAAAGAGAGCCAGTGACTATTATACCCATGGGAAGCTGTGGAAGACAGAGAGCTGATAACTCATACCTGCCCTAGAAACCTTTCATACCTTGGGGAAAGCGCAGTGGCAGACCTTCTAGGCCCTCTCCTCAAAACAGAGCTGCGAGACAGTCATTCTGCTTCTCAGAGCAAGAGGAACTCCAGCTATAACTCCTGAAAAGAAAACCAGAAAAGGCAGTGAAAGGTAGTTACTCAGTGCACACAGGTACAGATGGACAATTAGCACTGATAAAGGCATAAGTTTTCCAGGTGTTACCACTGGGCAGTTGGGCCATATAAAAGAGATGCATTCTCACAGGGCTTTAGAACTAAAAAATCAGACAAGTTTTTAAAGTCACCTCATGCATTCCACTCAAATTATGAACAGATATGTTCAACCATCTTGTAGAGAAAACCGGAAAGAAACCACACAACTACAGAACATGCCTGCTCCTTAAACATCCATCATACCACTCCAGCCTCTACAGTGGCCCAGGCTACCTCCTCCACTTTGTATTTGCATCTGGCTAAAAGCACATATTAGGAAACAGATCTCAGCCGAAGACCAGTGACTCACTAAACTGCAGCTTCATCATTTCGAAACCCCAATCCACGGCAAGAGGCAGACCTGTAGCCATTCACTGGTTAACACCAGGGAAGAACACGAGTTTTGCTAGCCAAGCGTAGTGCAGTTCCTACAAACTCAGAGGCTGGAGCTGCCAATGCAATTAAGCAATGTATCTAGCTAATAATCACTTTAGCCATCCCAATTACATATTAAAAGTCTTCAATTATTGCACACCTGAATACAGGCTACCGCATTTCACAAAGCATCCCGTGACACACTGACAGCAGTGCCAACAGCACGGAAGCTCAACAGCCTGCAGCTCCCTGCAGAGTCCAGCTGGCCTGTGCACCCCCTTTTGCTGCAGCCCATACAGCAATTCACAGATGAACCCAAACCCTAGAAGGCAGAGAGTTAATTATAAACTTGAGATAGACCAGCTGGCACTGTACCAGCAGAAGGAGGGCATGGAAGGGAACATGAAATGGAAGGATACGAACCAGTGATGGCACCTGAATTTCTCTGCTGTAACTCTGGTAGCATTTCAGAGAAATGGTGACTTCCTAACAAGAAGTAGTGTACACAGAGCATGCAAAGCTACCACTACATATTAGCTGAGCTTGAAGACTGTGAGGGCTCCCATGAGGAATACACATCACCACACACACAGAGCGAGGAAGAGAGGCAGTGATATTAACTATATGTTTCCATTTTATTTAGAATCATCCACTATGTAGCTGAGGGATTTTCCATATGCTTAACTTTTATTCTACTATTTGTAGCAGAGGCTTAGTTGACAGAATACAGCCAGATGGTTGGAAATCAGAAATTGAGTTTATATATTAAATATACATAAAGCCCTGAATCAAAGCCCCCAACTCCTGCTTCTCATCCAGGCTAGTACAAACTCATCCAGCACTTTCCACATTAGAGCTGCCTGCTGGATGGTGAAGCACAGCAGCAAGTGACTTTATTATCTTCTTCCACCCATGGTGGCTTCTTTTCAGCTGGAAGAGAACAACTGAGCAATTTTTTTGTTTTGTTTTTGACAAAGAACTGCTGAAAATAGCAGAATTCCAGACTTCCTCAAATACTATTACAAATGCGAAAGCCAGCTGCGGCACCCAGCTAAGTTGGTATTTCCAGTTAGAAAAAAGGGGACTCAGCGTGGCTGTAGTGTTTCCTCCCCCATTCCAGAGTAAGGTGGAGAAAGGTGCATGACATCTCTGCCTAAAATGCCTTTCACTTAGACAGATGTTGACACAGTAGCTGATGCTTTATATACATAATAAGATGGTACCAAGCTGTACAATATTTAGTAGAGCTCCCTCATATGTAAGAACTTGAGAACAATTCTTTTGTAGCTTGGTAGAAGGAAGCCTCAAAGTGGAATGGTGCCAGCATAAGCCTTTACTATCTTTTAGAAGCAGACATTTTCCCAGGCAGGACTTCATCTTATCCCCTGAGAAACACCCGTGGCACGGGGTGAAGCAGCACGGAGGGCTGCAAGCCAGCACGCTGCTGTGGAGCCTGGCCACCCCTCTGTACACCTTGCAGAGGTGCCTGGAGTCCTGTTGCAGATTATAATCAAGGCAAACCACACAAACATTCAAACCACAACATTCACACATTCTTTACACCACAATAAGGAGCAATCTCTTCGGCTGAGAGGGGAAATAGTAGTAACAGTGTACAGCATTCTGCTCTCACAGCTTATAAAGCTAGCAGTTTCTTCTGTGTATGTACCAAAATATGCCTAATACTTCCACACCTTTGTCTCATAAGATCATTTTTTCACCGAAGAACCACCGGTGACCTTTAACACACAGCCACATACTAAATCCCGGGTATTTGGCAACCTGCAGCAGTAGCTAAGCTGTCTTGAAGGAAAGCACCTCATTCCTCACCTTGCTGCTCCGTAGGAAGTCACACTACACCAGTTTATCCATCATCATCAGTAGTCCAATACTTAAGTTCAGTTTAAGAACGAAGACATGCTTCAGCTCAACACATAAACCAAGAGTAGGTCCAGTCAGCAGGTCACTTCACAGCGCAACAAAGGACCAGCACAAAATTGCTCCAGCTTGCCCCAAGTGAAGCTCGCAGTCACATTTCCCTGAACACAGGTATTCCGTGTGCAGGCACACACCAGCCAAGGCAGCTCTATCCACACAGCCCCTCCTCACTGCCCGCTAGCCGATTTTACTACTTGGAGGAGTTAAACCAAGTGACCCAGAGAACAGCACATGCTTGGTTTAACCCTGCCCTAAAGCCAGTGGGGTTTTATATAGAAGTTGACCCAAATACACCGATACATTTAGTAGCAACTTAGCAGAGTCAGCCTTTGAGTTTACAAATACTTCCGGGCCAGTTTGTTTTTTTTTTTGGTTTTTAAAACTTTAAGAGCAGAAGCTGGGCAGAGGAGCGCTGCAGCCGCGGGGCTGACGCTCGCACACAAAAGGAGCCGGGGACCCCCCCGCCGCGGGTGCGCCCGCTCCGGACCGACCCCCCTCCAGCCCGAGGAGAGGCAGCGCTTCCCCGTCGGGCGGGAACCAGCCAACTTTAACGCCGCTTGTCTGAAGCGAAGCTGGAGCGACCCTCGGCCAGCCGGAGCCCGTCGCGCCCCACCACGCGGGCTCTCACCCGCTCCCTCCCTAATCTCCGCAGGATTACGACTAAAATTTCCCTCTCTGCCTCCCCTTCGCCGCACGGATAACGGCTCCCGGCACCCCCACACCCCGGGCGCACAGGCGC
>NW_020799118.1:15910023-15921002 GCF_003259725.1 Athene cunicularia | reverse complement strand
CGGGGATTTGCCCGCAGGGTTTTACCACAGGGTTTGCCGCTCCGTGCCCGTTAGGCGGCTGCTGGGGGCCTGGCACTGCAGGCCGGGCCGCGGTAACTCCGGACGTGGAGGCAGCTTTCATTTGAGCCTCACCTGCCCTAAGAGCGGGGGTGTGGAGAGGAGCCCGTGGCTGAGCGTCCCAGACTGGCACCAGCCCTTGAGGAGGAGGAACCGGCCGCGGGTCTGGGCTGGAGGAGGCAGAGCCACAGCTCCCAAACGACTCGACCCTGCTCGCCACAGGCCGGACCAGGCCTTCACGAGCTGCCACGCTGAGATGCCTCTCGCCTCAGTCATTAAACTCCCGTCCTCACATTGCGTGGAGGTTTGATTTATTACGTGACTTACTACACAGCTACAAACTCACACTTAAAGGAAATGTTCCTGTAACGAATTTGCCCAACAAGATAAGAGGTGATCATCCAGCTAAGCGATGTTGAGGAGGACGCTGGGGTGCACTAACTCACCTCTCAGCCTTTTTTGCTCCTTGCATCTTTGAAAATCTGTATGTTGTTTCACAAACCTTGGGGGAGATCCACCTGCCCTGTGCTTCAGAGCAAATGGTGAGAATGGGCTCTGTTCATCGAACCATGAGGCTGTAGCAGGTAGTTGTCACCATCTGGTGAGGGGCCTTGAGCACATGGCTCTACTGGAGGAAAAGATGCCCATGCTGCAACCACTTCGGGGTGGAAGAGACAGCGGCTGCACAGGCGCGTGGTCCTGCGGCAGGAGGAGCATGTGGCACCAAGAAGTGGTGGAGGAGAGGGATGTGGGAGACCATCCTGGGAATGTTTTGCACCTTCAAAACCTACTTTCAAGATCTCCCTAGGGACCAGCTGCCACTTTGCATGATGTTATTGAAAAACATCTCACTTGCATTTACTGTTGCTTTTTCTTTTCCTGTCTCCTTATCACTTCTAGCTGTAGAGCATCCTTTTATCTGGGTGGCCATTTGAGGAAGCTGTGGTCCTATTTCTGATCAGCAATATTTCCTGAAATGTTTTGCTATCTCAAACCGAGGAGACCTGCTCTGTAAGCAACGAACCCACAGAGCCATCAAATGTCAAAGCACTCAAGGCTGCAGCCTGCAGAGTCAGAGCAGGCAGCTTTTCCTAGAGGCCTCCGCAGAACAGTCAGGCAGCCACAAAGTTATTCAAGGCCTGTGACATCTATGTTCACTTTATAAATAAATGCTGTCTTTCCCATTCAGAAAGCAACTTGATTTTTAGAGAAAAGGTATTTCTCTCCCATTCCTTGATCACTGTTAAATTTGCTCAGAGAGAACAGAAGAAAAAAGAAAATACTGTTTCCACCCTCTTGCTGCAAAACTTACACTAGTCCGTTACTACATGGTGGCCTAATAGCAGCAGTTTTCCCTTTGTTCTAGTCATAAAAGCTGGTCAAGAACTGGGCGAGTAACATCTTATCCTTTCTCTGCTGGGCAGCCCTGACTATAATTCCCCCTTTCCAACATATGTTTTCTCTTGCCACCTGAAGGTCACCTTGGCATTTTCCAGCGTTGGTAGGCTACCTTTTCCCCTGACACAGAGCCAGCTCTTCCCAGGCACTCCCAAGGGCCGTGAAGTCTCTTGCTATCCTTCCAACTAAAGGCCTGAGTGCTTGCCTCAAGGGCTGGCATTCAGCCCTCAGAATTTCTCGTGGGAGCTGCTCAGGAAGAAGTTCTCACCCCATAGCAGCCCAGCCCAGGAACTCCTGCCAGTCTCTGCAGTTAGAAAGGAGAACTTCTGCCAGGAAGCATGTCTGGTCTGAAGATACCATTCAGCCTCCACTTCTCCCATTACCAAGGGCTTTTCGCTGCAAACTCTCTCTTCCTCTCAACGTTGATGCCTCATCTGTGGGTGTAAATTTGAAAAACTCAACAGAAATTCAAGTGAGCTGATGTATCACATGCAGAAAAAAACTTGTAGGGATTGTTCATGGTGTTGTTATTCCTATCTACCTTATTATGAAAGCAGCTGACCTCTGAAGAAGCTGTGGAGGATGTTTGTGGCAACACTGTTGTTAGTGAGGCCAGAAAATTCTGTGGTCTGTCTTGGAGGTGCTGGGGTAGACTCAGCCCTGCACAGGAGAAAGATCATGGTGTAGCAGAAAGGCAACATCACGCAGCCAGGCCAGCCCTTTCTGCATCGTCACGGTAAGGTGTTTTCCAGCCCTCTTTCACACGTGTTCAACAACCCTTAGAAAATCAGCATTGTTTAAACATTAAAGAGTGTCTTTAAAAATTCAGCAGCAAAGTTCACCTGCTTTTTAGAGCCATATTTAAAGTGGTGTGGAAGTGTATTTCCACTGTCTAGAACTGGGCTTCAGTCCAGGCCATGTCACTGGGTGGAGCTGGAAGAAAGAGGAGGCTCTGCAGCCTCCAGTGATGGAACAGGCATGTCAGTCTACTCCACAGCAGTGGTCAGGGCTAGCTTTCACCTCTGCTACCTCTACATCTCTGTAAAGAAACCTGTTAGCACTTAACCTAGCTCTGCCACAAACTATTAAGGCCAAGCAAAACTTGGATCTGTTGTTTTGCCAGCCAGCTAAAGTTAAAATATTGAAGCTTTCTTCAGTGAAAATGCAGATCAGCAGTACCTGATACCACACCACTCACCAGATCCTTTTGTGCCAGAAGGTTCACCCCATATCCTATGGGTCCCTAGGGCCTTGCCTTCCCCACGCCGCTCAGAGAAGCAGATACTTTCAGTCCCAGTTTTTCTGGTGCAAAACTGAGATGAAATGTACCGCCCAAGGTCACACAGTGAGATGGCAGAGATCACTGGCAGAGACGAAACTGGAGATCTAATGAGCTCTGGTCCAGCACATTTACAGCAGATTCAGTTACCTTACCCATCAGACTGCAGATAAACAGTGTGCTAATGGCTCTCAGCTACATTCACCTTTCAAGATAATGAGGAGGTGGCTACCTGCCCAACCTTCCCTTTTTCTGAAGCAGTTAAAATAGTTAGATAGTCATATCTCGGTTTGTTTTATTTAGTTACAGAGAGAGGTCTCCCAACCTCTGACCCACCAACAATTAAGAACTGAATTTCTGCTTTGCATAAGAAAAATACAAAATTAAAACCATTGCATCAGTGATATTTAACCCCCAAATCTTCCAGGTCAACATCTGATCATGCTAATGCTCTTTAAATGCATTGTTATGATTTTATACACATGCAGTGTGTTGAATACAGTCTATTATGTCCATTTATGGGGACTGTTTGCATTTTCTCCAGTGGCTCACAGAATACTTGCCATTTTCCATCTTATCCACTCAGGAAGATATGATACCATGCAGGACTCATTTTTATGAGAAATACTCCTCCTTTTCCTCATCTCTGTTCAGTCATACTGGGACCTTCTTAGCAGCTACAGCATGTTGTGACAGCAGTATATCTCCACCACCTTACTAGCAAGCTATAATATTGCAAATGAAATACAGAATTCAACTCCCTGCAAGAGTGCTAGACAGGCCCTGTGTAAATAAAATGAATCCTGTGGAAATGACTTAATCTGTGACTTCTCTTTCTGTGCTGTTTGTTGCTTTATGCATTTCCCTTTTTGCCTCTCAGTAGCTCTGTGAGGAGATGTCAGCCTGTGACTTTCTGAGTTCTGCCTAGTTCTACTTGCCTGGGAGTAAAGCATGACACAGGTTTGTTATTCTGGGTCACCGAAATCAACATCACCTCCAGGAGCACAACTCTCATCGTATCTTAGCTTTCAACATTTCTCTGAAAAGGTAGCAGTTAGTAACAACGCTATTAATAGAAAACAGTAAGTTTTCTGTGCTTGAAGCAAAGGCAAAAGGAACATGATAAATTCAAATAAAATAAAGGAAACCAGCTAAGAAATAAGACAGCTTTGGAAAGCACACAGTGCTTGATCCTTGCTTGATGCAAGGATCTCCAGTGGCTGATAGGAACCTGGAGGATTTCTTTTCCAAAAAGATTGCCAGTAAGCTGAGAGTACAAAACTGTCTGGGCTTTTTATAAGGTTAATATCTTCACAGCTCTTTTGCTAGCAGCCAGCTCAGGATACACAAAATACAGCAGCCCTAGGTCAGCATTTTGCTGTTTCCACCTTTTGCCGTGAGTTGCCGTGAACTGCACAATGTTTGTGCTTTGTCATGCTTGTCTCATCCAAGCCCTCACCCACTGTGATACTTTATACAAAATCTTCTTTCTTGGGACATTAAAATACAAATCACTTGGCTATGGAAGCAGCATCAAGTATATTCTCTTTCAGAACATGTAATTGATACCTGCTTGGACAGGACTGGGCTGTGTCCTTCCAGCACTCAGGGGGGTGGAGTTCAATACTCATATTTTGAGAAAATTCCATGATTCCTGGAGCTAGTACCAGAACTCCTGTAGACTTCCACAAGATTAAAGTTTTGCCTTAATCGTTCGGTTTTCCCCATAACTTGTCCCTTTTCTACTAGGTTTCTCAAGTGCCGTTGGGTGTATGTAATGACACAGTACAGCTGAAGATATGCTACTTCCTAAACTCTTGTGGGTGCTCTTCTCTGGCAAGTGTGGTGAGCGGTGGCTGGAGACATGTCCCTAGGATGCATCCTCCAGCCAAATGCTTTTGAATACACACTGCTATGCTCACCCCAGGGAAACTGGAGATGCTTTTCCAGAGACAGTGCAGACCCAACTGGTGAGACTGGATTTTGCTCAGTGCATCTCTTACCTGTGTTCTTGCAGCTTTGCCCTGTCTATATAACACATGAGATGAGAACAAAGCCATAGGGCTAAACCTACAAGTAACACCAGTATTCACTATCGTTCCATCGAAGCAGAGAGCACTGGAGAACAAGCTATTAACCATAGGGTATCCCAAGATTAATATTTTTTTAAGTATCTCCTTCCTGGGAGTATTCCTTGTGAGTAGTCCAAAGAATTATGTTTCCTTTTAAAAGAACTCCTTTAATTTATATTCTGAGGCATGTGTTCAAAAGATTTAATTTACCTTGAGCTATGAAATTAAGATTAGCCAAAATTTCAGACTGGTTGTTTATATGACTGTGAAGTTCCACCACAGAGTTACTGTTTTAGCAGAGCAGTGATGTCTTCAGGTACAGAGATACTGGCAAAGGTCACGATTTTTCCTAAGCCTTTATTTTAGGCTATAAAGGATCCATATGCTTTGAACCCCCACAAAGGAGATTTGAAGTAATTGTAACAATTCTGTGTAAAAGCCAGAATTCACCCTTTTCCTGTGACATCTCAACGCATCTTGCAGGGTATTTGTCTCAGAGATGCTGAACACAGCAATTGCAATCATAACCCAGAAAGCAGATGCCTTGTGAGCAGTGCTTCCATTTTATTTTCCAGACCTTGTGCTCGCCTTGGATCTCTACCCCATTCATTGTTATCCACATACAATCTTGCATCACGTGTATCTAATTTCCAAGTGACACTGCGAGCCTTTATTGAAATATGTTTATTATGTCCTCTCTTGTGTTCCAGGGAGTGCTTGGTGTTCAGCACTAGATCATCACTGGTAGCATACAACTGGTTACCTCTTCATTCTGTCCAACAACTATCTGAGATGGTGCTTTCCATTTCAAGCATTGCAGCTGGGATAAGCTATACAAAAAGAATAAAAAGAGAAGTACCTATCCCAGGACAGCTAGGATGCTACAGATTAAGCTGCTTTCATTACAGTCACTAAACATACTTTGGTTTTTCAGATCAAATACCAAAAAGAATCTGTTGAAGACGCCTGAGTCCCTTGAGTACGTACATGCTCCTCTTACTACCCAGAATACAAGCTCTAAAAGGCTGCCAGTGAAATCCAGGCCCTTGTAGCCTCTTGAGAATATTTTTTCTGTAAAGCTACAAAACCGTGAGCAAATAGCCTTGTATAACTCAGAGGTAGACGTGCAGAGGAGGTTCCTGATCAAGTCTTGGGTAGTTAGGAAGAATTAGTCTTGTGTTGGAAAGCTTGTTTCTCAGTCTGTTTTGCCTAGGAGCTGAAGCACCCGTGGTGTGTCCTTCCCATCTCCCAGCACAACAGCAGCTGTGTTATGGACAGTTGCAGTTTGGAGCACGAGCAAGCAATGGGAGATTTAGGTAGGCTACTTAGGCAGTTCGTTGTTTGGATTTGGGGGCTGCAGTTGATCGCTCTTGGTCTGGCTTGCAGGAGAGGGCCATGTGGTCTTCTGATGAAGATGGCTGAAAATGAGAAATATGTTTTATATAGTTTGGGAGAAGGACATGAAGACAACACATTATTTAGGGAAAAAAAAAGGAGGCCATGGATTGTACTGGCCATCTGTTTTGTCTGAAAATGCTTTTGATAACCTTGAAATCATGGTTTGCAAATGACTGCTTTACCTAACTAAAAAATGGTCCTGGCAGATCCTAATGTTGAGTTAAGGTGATCAACCAAGACAGTAGTAGTCTCAAAGTGCCCTTTCAGCAGATATCTTGAGGATACAGCTTCGTTAAATGTAAGCAATTTAAGAGTTTTTATGGAAGTTCTTAAGATACTGAAGGCCCAAACAAAGCCGTGTTGTCCTGCTCTCCTTGACTGGGACTTCACAGCTTCTTGATACCACAACATAAAAGATTAACCCATTCAGTGATGCTTTTGGCCTTACTCAGAACTCACAGTGGTCTATAAAAATGCCAGCTAGACAAGCCATGGAACCGTAAATTCCCATCTGGCCTGGAGGAAAAAGAACATTTTAGAAATCAAAAGAGAGATCCAGGAATTCACAGAGATCCAGTACTTCACGGTGCAGGGCGGGAAGTCTCTTGCTGTCTAGGAAGGGACCTATTTCTCTGGCATGGCCATCTGGAGGCCTCTACTAGATTATCTGGTTAAAAGTTGTCAAGCAAAAATTTTGATTCAAAACCCCAACAAAACAGACAGGAGTTTTTAATATGTGTATTGTCAAAATTACAGACCACAGCAGTTTTGACACCTACTCCTTGTAATTTGGAATTCCTTCAGCAGGCAGGCACTGGTCTCTGTCACATGGCAAAGCTGCAGATGTAAGCACACAGCCAAGTATAAGTGAAGGGTTAGAAAACATGCCTCAATGCAAGTAGCACTGTTACATTATGATAATGCACATTTAAATGATGCAGGGACTCTGAAAATGCTGACATGCTTATATATCAGAGGTGCTCCTTAAAGGCTACAATTATTTTCCTTGTGTCTTGTGCTTTGAGACAAAGACAATGCTGGACCATGGCCATGTTTAGTTGGTGGAGCATCAAAGAGTAAAGACTGGCCACCCATTTGGGGCTGTATGCTCACTTGATCTTGACACAGTGACATCAGAAACTCTTCTTTTACATGGAAGGAGACAAGCAGGGCCAAATAACTGTGGCCAAGAAATGTTTATGGCTCATGGATAAAGCTCAGAGTCCCAGATTGAGAAAGTTAATTCAGACTCCCGTGGAGGGAGTCTAAGCTGATTTGGATGCCAAGGAAACAGGGAGATTACTATTCCCCTCTTCTCAGCATTGCTGTAGTCATACCTGGATGGCATAATGAAGATTTGGATCCCTGGTTCAAAGCTATTGAGAAACTGGACATGGTCCAGCAAAGGGAGGCCTAGGGCTCTTAACCTGCAAGGAGATGCTGGGGAGGGCTGGGGAGCTGGGCTTGTTTAGCCTGGCAAAGAGGAGGCTGAGAGGCAACCTTGCAGCACCCACAACTACTTCAAGGGCAATTAGAGAGGTGTTGGAGCCAAGCTCTCCTTGGCAGTAGCAGACAACATAACTGGGGGCAGTGGCCACATACTGAACCTGGGGGAGATCAGACTAGATGCTGGGAAAGTCAGCATCATCACAGAGCATAATGCAGCATGGGAACACATTACCAGGAAGGCTGTGGATCTCCATCCTGGGAGGCTGCAAGCACAGCAGATCTGATCAAGTGTGATGGTCCCACCTGGAGCAGAAGATTTGACTCCTGACCTCCAGCAGGCCCTTTCAATCAGAATTTCTACAATTCTGTGAAACCATCCGCCTGCCTGTTAGGTTTTTTTCCCTTGGATAAACGCCTTTCCTCTGGCCCTGGGCACAAGTCACACCCTTGGACTCCTTACACTTCGAGTCTGCATTTCAGATCCAAAGATGAGTCACATGGATACGCAGAGGGCAATTACCTCTCGATTAGCGTGAGAGAATCAGTATGGAAAGCTTAACTGGTATGGCAAAAAAATATGGAAGGTGGTGGAAACTGTAAATTACACTAACAGATATCCTTGAGACTTGTTTGGATTCAGGTTTCTCCAGTTAATTTAGTGCTTACCATCCTTGTTGGAGAGGATTGGCGCTAACAGTTCTTTAGCTTCTGATAGCAAAAGGTCAACAACATCTGAAGATGGAAGAGATGAATCTGAGACTGCGTCTGTTTTATCCTCTTCTGTTTCACTGTTGATTCTTACAAATATGGAAAGTGCCATCAATACTTCTATCATAAGAATGGTCGTTGAAAATCTCGGCCAGGCTCTTGTGAGGGATATGCTATGTAAATTCTGTATATTCAGGGGGAATTGTGTCTCGATCACTCAGCAGCACAGGAGACTCTCTTTTAGACATGCATTGTTGCGTTACAGGCAGATATCAAAGTATTTTTTAGAATTTCTCAGAAATATTTTTCTTCATTATACTACAAGTAACCATCTTGAAAGCTTAAAAATTGTTTCCAATCATTCATAAAAACTGTTTTTTTTTAAGGGGGATGGTCATTATCAATGGGACAGTGACCTTTCAGCGATTTAGTCAATTAAAAGCACACATAGAGCTGTGATACATTTTTTTCGATAGGTTCAGGTTGAAGGGAAATCTGGAAGCCTGAACTCTATTTCTGCAGCCATTCATGCAGTTGAGAGTCATGCTAGCTCCTTGCTTACACCCTGTCAGGTACTGTAACTGCTAATAAAAAAGGATATGGTCTTAAAGCAAAAAACTGGCTTATGTTAGGCAAAGCAGGTGTGTCAAAACTCCGCTTCTTTGAAACGACCTGCTTAGGGTCTCTGCTAACAAGAATAACTTAACCAGTGGAGAGTTTCACCTACTCACTCCACAAAAAAGTCTGAATGGAGGGCAACCCCACCAAGTCCCAATCCACTAGCAGACTCCAGATCATCTTTCCCCAATGGTTTCACTTCCAAAGTGACAGTATGTTTAGAAACTCTGGGTAGATTGCATGTGAATCACCTTCCTCTGAGAAAGGTCAGAAATGGACATGTCATGTTCCTGTTCAAGATTCTCAGAAGCCATCTCCTACCTTTTCTCATCAGGTAAATGACTGGGTGTGCTCAGGACCTTGTGGACGTTCTGCCATGCAACAACAACAACAAAAAAATAGTTTCAAACTTGTAGGAATGAATAATTCCCGAGAACAAACCCCATGGGTTTTTCCTGATGATCAGATTTATTATGACAGTAATCAGCTTCTGCTTATTCATTGCCCTTGAAGCGAATATCTCAAGGCCTTTTGCAGTTCAAGCAACATTCACAGCCTATGCAAATATACAGCCACATCTAAATTACGCATTTTAATACCACCACTAAAATATTTGAAATGCAACATAAAAATACTCTTCCAAAGAACAATTTTTCAGGCTACGTTTCAGCGAGCCTTGATCATCACTACTAGCAATTCCTGGTTTCTGGATTGTACCTGCAAGCGTAAGTTCTCATTTCCATGAACAGTTTGTGAATTCTCAAACACTACTGAGGGATGCATAAAAAAGGAAGACAGTGGTCAAAATCCTGTCATGTTTGACTCTGGGGCCAAGTCAAATCCATTTCCACAGTCCAGCTCCAAACCACAAAGGCACCAGCACATAGTGCTGCAGGCCTGGAGGCATTATAATTCTTCCTCCTCTGAAGCAGAGGACGTAGCATCTATGGCTTCCTTGTGCTCCACTAGTGATTTCAGGAGCTGGAGGAGATATACTGAATACTAGTGTTCTTATGCTGGCCAGTTTACTAATTACACAAGCTTGTACTCCCGATACAGGTAGTGAAGTGGAAAAGCAGTCAATTAAAAGACTAAGACTGTGTGCAATTTTTCAGGAAATTTGGTGGAAAAAAAACCCTGGAAGACCAAAACCACTCTTTGAGTTCACATTTGTTGTGCAGAGTAGCAACTGTTCAGTTATACGAAGTTATACAAAGGGCAAGTTAAAACACATGATTTCGACCATCATGTCCAACAGAGTTCCTGGAACAGCCTCAGCCAGAGCATCACGGGGGGAGCAGTGAGTCAGGGATAGCAGAGCCACCAGGCAAAACCTGCACCGCCGTGTTTACACGGCTCCTCACTGTATGGTTGTACATGAGTTCATTCTCTAGTTTCTCCTAACCAACAGACAGTGCCTTTTTAGGATGAGACAGATAAAAAACCAACAAACTCTTGCTTAAGGAGCAGGAAGTTACTTGGACTTGCAAAATCACCCTTAAGGTAAGAGGCCACAGTGATGTCACCAGCACCAGGGGCGGTTCAGCACTTCACCTGCACAAACAGGAGCAGTTTCCTATTGCAGATCTCCAGGCGCTTCCGTGAGACTTCTGATTTTCGTAACTGGCCATCAGCCAGGGACAACTGTCTTTTCAGTTCCAGGATGTCCTCCTGAGATGGGGTCAGAGGAAAGAAGAGATGATGCTCCAGCCTTGGCTTTTGGAAACACCAATTTGTGACATTTGCTACAAGCAGAAAACCACTGTCCTTTTGGAATGGATGGTGGAAATTATACAGATTATATATTATTTTATACAGATTTATATTTCATTATATTATATTACATTACATATTATATTATACTATATTATATCATATTAGTATATTTACTATATTATTTATATAACATATTATATTATATTATATTATATTATATTATATTATATTATATTATATTATATTATATTATATTATATCTGATTATATATTATAATATCATA